>NW_006439568.1:4692438-4733592 GCF_000325575.1 Pteropus alecto | reverse complement strand
GTCCTTAAGTTCCTCTCCAAAGCAAACGATGTTTGCTGGGATTGGGTGAGCTGAAGCAAAAGCCTAAAAAACCAGAAAAGTCCCAATGTGCAGGCTCCACAGATCGGAAAGCCGTGAGGACACGGACACACAGCTGAATGGAAGGGGCCAACCTCATCTGAACCCCTACACTTCTTATTCTGAACAAACTGCCCAACTTTTCACTGGAGTCATCTTTTCTAAAATTCAAAGAAATCGTCAGGGAGCAAGACTTCAAAAGGGCTTCTTATAGGAGTCAAGTGATTGAAAGCACAAATAATGTGGAGAGAAAAGAACACGCCTCCTAGTCATAGGCTCCTCCCCAGAGTCGCTAGGGTGTGCTCCTTTGAAGTCAGTGCCCTATGACCCTTCCATGTCCCTGAACCCACAGCATCCTGACTTCAAGGATTAATGAGATTCTCTAGCTCACTTCAAAGCAAGGCCAGATCTTTGAGGACCCTCTGATGACCCATTTGTAACTGCGTCACTGCTACCTTCCCCATCATGATCGTAACCTGGTCTCCTCATTCCTCTGGTCTTCTTAACACGTCTCTTTGTTTGTTTGTTTTTTAAATATGAAATATATAGATTTTCCCAGTTTCCCTCAGGCCTCACTGGTCCCTACTGTTGCAACCCAGCAGCACGCAGCTCATGTTCGCTCATGCCGCATCCTGAGGAATGTACCAGATACTACTCTAGGCACAGGGGAATACTGGTGAGCAAAACAGAATGTTCTTGCTTCATGGGGCAGAAGGAGAGAGATCAGACAGGAAGATAATTTCAGGTAGTAAGGAGTGCTATGAAAAAAATCCAAGATAGGAAAGAGGAATTATCTACCTCGGATGGGGCAGTAGAGGCAGGCTCTTCTAAGGTATCGCTCAGGCTAAGACCTAAATGATGAGGAGCCAGCTGTAAGGGGGCCTGCCTTCTGCGGGAAGGGGGCCTGCTGAGGGGGAACGGCATCCCGACACAGAACTAGCTCAATGTGTTTGAAAATCATGAAGATCACCTTGGGCGGAACACAGCCAGGGGAAAAAAACTAGTAAACGAGGAGAAAAAGAAACGTAAGACCTCACAGACCATGGAAAGAAATGTGGACTTTATGTTACGTGCGATGGGAAGTCACTGGAGAGTTTATAAAAGAATCTGACCCGATTCACGTTCATCCTGCTTCATGCTAACCTGTTTGCATCACCTATCTGGCTTCTGGAAGCATTTACATTTGTGACCCCTTTTCTGAACTTGCTTTCTCCTGCCTGCTCCTGAAATTACTTGAAAATACAGCTTACACTTGCTCCTTCTACTTCATGTTCATTCATTCACTCAACTCTCTGCAACCTGCCTTGTCCCCCCATCACCACTGAAATTGCCCTCTCAAAGGTCACAAATGACCTCCTAGCTTTCAAATCCTCTTGTCAAAATTGATCCTACCCAACTCAACTTCTCACTACCATCTAATTGCAAATCTCTTTCCCAAAACTCCTTACCTTCTGGCTCCCTTCTGAGCTCAACCTGCATTTCCTAATGAGAAGCTCCAGCTGGATGACCTGCCAGCACTTGAACCTCAGCACATGAAACCTGCAATCATTACTTGTAGCATACAGCTGCTCTGTTCTTCCTCCTCTGTGACCTGTCTCCGTCACGGCCACCACCTCTACCCATCCGCCCAAGGCACTCTTCACAGTCGTCTTTGACTCCTCTGTTCACCCCTCCCTGACCCTGTCCTTCCCACATACTTGGCTGGTCACCAAGTCCTGTCTATTCCAACCTGCAGTGACACCCATTTCTTTGTCACCATCCACCGATTAGTCCACAGCCCCTTCACTGGGGCCTCTAGTTCCAAACACCTTCTTCCAATACTTCCTCCCAGACACCAGAGCTCCCTCGAGACCACTGCTCCTGTTATGCCACTTCAGCATTTAAAACTTTCAGATACTCTCTGGGCCTTCAGCATGAGGATCAAGCTCTTGAAGATGACAGTTAATGTCTTGCACTAGTGAAAACAACAAAAGTACATTTACGAAATGCTTACCAAATACTGCCCATTGCAGCAAGTGCTTCAGGCACATGGGGTTTCCCACAACCCGTGAAAGAGGCACTTTCCCCATTTCTCCCTCTGTTGGGCTGATGTAATGGAGATCAGAGTTTGAATAATCTGTGCGAGGTCTCACAGAGCAAGTGGAAGAGTCCAGATTCAGATCTAAGTGAATGTGACTTAAAATCAGATCTGAATCCAAAGTCCTGCCTCTGACGTTAACTCTGCCCGCCCGGTCCTGTGGTCCACGGCCTGCCTCGCAAGCTCCAGCGCACACCACCAAGGCCGCCCTCCCCACCGCACTGTGTGACGACACTGCTCGCCCACGTTCGCCCTCAGGCTGTGCTCTTCATGGAGCATGCCCCTCCTCTTTCCACGGTGTCAGCGAGATGCTCTGGAAAGCACACGGGCTCTGGAGCTGAAGACCTGGGTGCAAATCCCGGCAGCGCCTCACAGCTGCGCCACTTTGGACATGATTCTAAATCAGTTTCCTGGTCTCTCCAGGGGGATCCCAACATCCACCCCAGAGGGTGGTGACGGTTAGCATAAAGTCACGTACACAAAGCATCAGATGGCATCCCTCTGGAAAGGCCACCTTCCTCCTGCCACGCAAACAGCTCCCGGGTGCCAGCCCCACAGAGTTCCGCTCACGGGCTAGCACTCTGCTGGCGCCTGTGCTGCCCGCCACTGACTGCGCAGACGCCTTCCTCACGACAGTGAGTTGTGGAGAGAAACGCTGTCTCTTCAAGTGATCTTTATGATCTCAGTACCTAGCACGTGCCTGGCACACAGCTGTCAGTCAATGTACCTCTGAATTAGTGACCTAATCAACACTAAATCAACACTGAATATTTAAAATCTGCCAAATAAGTAACATTCTCAGGAAGCCTCATTGTTAGTCAATATTTCTTGAATTCTTCAGAGTTAAAAAAGGAAAACAACAACTCATGTTTTTTGGCATCATTTGAGACCTAAGAGAGCCTCCTTCTCTCATAAAGTACAGAACTGGTCAAGTGTAGTCCCCCTTCTCGTAAACTCTCACACATTACGGAGTCAGAGTATGTGGAGCCCTGAACCCTATGAATTCTCTGTGAAATGGATTAAACACTGTGCATCGTTAACAGTGATTCAAACACAAGAGCAGATTTTCTCTAGATTTCTGGGGAACATATGAGTAAAAACTTCCTTGTTTAAAATATCTCTTCCCCCTTTGTTAATGTTTTATACATTTAATTTTCTTTTCCCATTTTAACGTTTTTCAATTTTAATTCTCTACCTTAAGTAATGATGCAAGTTGTATTCTTGAGCAAATATGGTTTTGTTTCTAAATCTTACATACTAAAAGGACACGTTCAAAGGATTCTGTCTAGACCAGAGGCAAAAATCTCCAAAACATAATGGCGTCTTGCCTAGAACTTTTTGAAACTTCAAATTAGAAAACTAAAACCTTCACTCTGAGCTTAGTACCAGGCACTGTTAATCCACTGTCCATTTACCTGGTTCGGATAAGAGAGGCGCACGCTTTCGCCTGCGCGCCCAGCAGCACTGCTTCGCTCTGGTCTGCCACGGAGTTCGGAATGTCATCGGGAGCTTGCTCGTCCTTCTGGTTATCCCTGCCGCCTGCTCCGCGAGGACGCACAGGCAACGTTTCGGGGGGACACAAGAGATAGTCTCTTCCTGCATGTGGAAAGGAAGATTTTACAGCTTTGTCGCTCGAGGTGAAACCGTTCTGTTTATGGGGTGACGTGGACGGTGCTGAGAGAGCTGGCCCCAGATTCAGGTAAGCCTCTGCCAATCTGGCCCAGTTCCACGGGTTAAAAGGATGCAAAGAAATCAGTTTCTGTAGGCAGAAAATGCTTTTCTCCACGTTCTGCAAACTTGAACAAATAGCAAACTGGAGGTAGAGCACAGTGGTTAAATGGTCTGTGTTAGTTGCTTTATTTTCCTAGGAAGAAAAAAAAGGTCAAAAATTTTAAACTTCCGAATGTTTTCCATAAAAAATGGAGATTCCTAAAAACCCAAGTTGTATATATTATAAATCAGAAGTGTTTTTCAGCAGCTACACAAGAATGAATGAAACATTTCTCAATAGATCTGTTTGAAACCATAAACCTAGAGAAATATATCCTACCTAGCAAGCAAAATAAGCACCAGTCACTCCCAAACATCCTAATGTCATAACGATAACACAATTCATGTGATAGCGGCCTGATAAAGTCCAGCTCCGAAACCATAAAGGTCAGTTTATTTCCAATTTTTATTATAATCTTTATTGTCTTTAGCTGAGACCCAAGCCAACTTTTTTATACCTTGGGCTAATGGTTCCACTTTAATATTCCGGGCTTTCTAAAAATCCAAATGGTAATTTCCTTGAGGATTCAAATGAACTCTACTTCCAAATTTTCCTTGGCTTAGACATCTAAGCAGGACGGCCCTGAAGCCTCGGTGTTTCATGCTGCACCATGATTGAATCCAAATGCACTCCCTGCTAGCTATGACCAAGGCCGGCTGCTTCTGGCCAGAGTGTTGTGCTGGGTTTCAGCCTGATCAGAAAGTCCTCTTCCAGGCTCCTTGACCAGAGCTGCCATCTCTTGCCTAACTTGCCATATGGCAAAAGCCCAGTGGGTTAGGGGAAATGAGCTTTCTTTTTCTAAGTTAAAGTTTGTGGAGAGCAAACAGCAGATTAAAATTACCTTTCAGTTGATTTTAAGTCTGAGGAAAATCTGGCCTAGTATCCAACATCAAACTGCCGCAGAGAAATACACTGAGCAAGAAATGAGACAAACCACACAGCAGGCAGCGCGAAGACAACGCAGACCGGTGAATGAAAGTGTGGGAAGATTCTCAACAGTCATGCATTCAGTGAAGAGACAGGAAATAAAGCCCCTATGCCACCTCTCTGGCCACATGTTACCATCCCGATGACCACTTATCTGGTTTCATTATTACTATTTAGTATTCTGTCCTTCCCAACAGACCCTTAAGTTCCAAAAGGCTTTTTGTTCAATGCCGAACTCCAAGTACAGAGTACAGTGCCTCAGACGTAACAGATGTTCAAACCTGTTGAATTATACAGCTTCATGCCTTATTTATAAGGAAAGCAACATGTACAGACTACTTACAACAAATGCTACCTTTCCTCTACCCAGTCTGTAGTGCTTCATGCTGTTCAAAAATATTTCCATATCAAGAAAGCAAGCGTGTGTTGGGGCAGAGGTTGTTACACAGAAACCATGACTTTGATGTGAGGGTTTTAACAGCATAACTAGTAAGTAACTATGGAAATTAAATTCCATTGAAGTGAGTTTGTGATTTTTCCAGAATATTGCAACTCTTATAGTGCAATGATGATGACTGTGTTAATACTTACTGAGTGATTACCCTGTGCCAGGCACTATTCTAAGTGCTTTACTCATTTAGTACTCATGACGAGCCTTTAAAATAGATTCTATCATCATCCCCATTTTATAGACAAGACAAATGAGTCACACAGCTGGTGAGTAGCAGAGCTACAGTGAGTCACACTAGCAGTCACAGAATAAAGGGGGCTTCAGAAGAGCTGACGTACGTTAGCTGGCTTTGGATTCTCCCACAAGACGCTAGGTGAGCAATCTATGTGCAGGGTACAGATATGGTTTCTCTATTTCCTTAGCACTGAACTCAGAACTGGGCACAGAGTGAAACCGAAACAGATGTCTGTGGAGCGCATAAATGAAAAAAAAAGTCATTTACTGTCAGAAAGCAGTTTCCTTACCATAGTTCATGAGCACATCAGCCACTATAAGATGCTTAAATTATTTAAGAAATAACTTCTTTTACAGATTTTATCCAAAAATCATTGAGAGGTGAATAAAGTTCAACAGAAGTTGTGAGCATAACGTGTTCACGTCCTGAAGGGCACTTTGGGACTAGCTGTCTATTTTGTTCGATGCTGTACAGTGACCTGTCCCCCTACAGTATGTGAGGAGACAATAACTACCAAGACAGAGAACAGAAATGGGGCAGAGCTAATAACAGAGAGGAGGATCTGCAAGTAGAGAAAGAATTTAAAAAACAAAGCAAAACATGGGGTACGAGGAAAGAAGAAAACCACGCAAAGGCAGCTCCACTGAGATTCCGTGAAGAGACCCGAAGGAAGGGGTGAGACCCACTGGCCTACACTGTTTGCTTTCCCCAAAGTTCTCCCTGACCGCGTGCCCGGAAATGGGGGAATAGTTCTCAAAGTCCTGGCAGGAGAGCTGAGGTCTCTGACTGGTCTTCCTCCTGCTGGGAACCACGCCAAGCTCTGGTCACCTGGCACCTGCAGACTGGTCACAGCTCTTTCTCTGAGCCACAGAAACGGAGACTTTCTAAGCTAGAAGGAACCACAGAGCTAATCCGGCTCCTGACACTGACCTCGCTGCCACTGCTTTCAGTGGTCTAGGCGGGGAAGGCAAAACACACTAGTGACTGATGTGCAAGAGGAGCCAGGGAGAGGTGATGGGAGAGCAGAAGAGTAACAAAGGACGAGTGACTGATGTCTAGAAAAAGGTGCCGAAAGGGCCAAAGTTGCTGTTCATTTGCAGACCGGGGAGGGAGAGAGTAAATCCCACACGGTCACTGTTCGTGCCATGCTTCCTTAGCAAGGTAATCTTTTCTTTCAGCTTAAGAATTAACCCACAATTACAGGAGAGAAAAAGAAAGAACAAACGCAGCTATTTTCCATGTTCTGAAGACAATTATCACCAGGGTTTCCTCTCACTGCAAGCGGCTGGGGTACTGTGCAATGAACCCCTCAGCAAGCACATTTAAGGATTTCTCTTAGTTAATGAGTACGGTTCAACTGAATGCAAGGTTTATGCTGATCTCTGGTCAGCTAGATCCATAGGGTTCAAGATCAGTGCCTTGGCACCTCGTTAATTCCCTTGCAGGAAAACTGGTCGTCTATAAACTAGGATTGATAAACTTACGACCAATCACTGTATCAAATTCACACAAATACTCATACACATAAACCATAAACGCCTTAATCTGAAAACAAAAACAAGCAGAATCAAAAATTGTAAAGAATTGCTTTTCTTTTCTTTAGCTCTTAAAAAAGGTTCTGCCATTTAAGAATAAAAAGGACTATTAAAGCTTGGCTTAGTTTGATATTTAGTCAATTTTCGTGACTTTTTTCTGTTTACAAAAGTAATATTATATTCATTGTAGAAATTATGAAAAATAAAATCTAACAAAAATCTAAAGAAGAAAATAGATCACTGATAATCCTTCCACTCAATATTTATTCCTAGTAACAGTAAAAACTTTACAAATGAGATTTTCAGGCATTGAAGAATTTTGAGCATAATATTTTTTCATACAGGAAAAAAAAATTGCAAGAAAATGATTATGTATAAAGCCCCAAACTATTCATCATAATAATTGGCTATTCTCTCCTGCTTACCCAAACTGATTTTGATGCTAGCAAGAAGCTGTTTTTTGTTTTGTTTTGTTTTTTAGAAAATATTCAACCGCCCTAGGAAAACAAATGAAAATAAGCAATGAAGCCACTCACCAAGTCTGCAGCAATCTCCAGTGCTTCCGCGTGCCTTCCCAGGTGAACCAGGCACCGAGCCTGGCTTTCCTGGACATCCCTTTTCATGGCCAAATTCGCAGGTGGCAGTTTTTCAGAGATACTGGAATACTCTTGTAGTGCTTTCTGGCAATTATTTGTTAAACAGAGGAAGTGAAGAGAAGAAATGAAAAGAAAGGCAGAAAAAAAGTAGAAAAAAAGATTCAATTACAGGGATGATTTTTCCCCCAGGCAGAAGGTAATGTCATAATCAATGAGTTAAGGAAGACGTGAGTATTTTCGTCAGTCACTATTTTTCCAAAATGCAGAGAAGAAAATCTTGGAGAATATAACCACTACGACCGTGGAGAACACTGCCTTATGGCAGGAAGAACAATCTGGAGCCAAGTCCTGGTTTTGCCACTAATTCGATATATAAACTTTTCATCAGCAAAATAATAGGACTCTTGTGAAGATGACATGAGCTCTATACGTAAAGCAAGCTAATGTCAAGTTGTTAGTTCCTCCATCTTCTTACAAATGTGGACGCTTTGCTCCTGTGATGCCATGAAATATCTGTGCTAGAGCCTCCGCATTATGCAGAGACACAGTGCCTGGGGAGACCCACCTACAAGGATCCCGAGAGGTCCCTATGCTAGAGTTAGTCTAAGAAACAAAACAAACTATGTAGAGCCTCATAAAAAAGGACAGAAACTTGGCATTCTAAGATTATGGACACCTATCACAAAAGATCAAATTCCTCTTCACAAACAACACGCTCATAACTTAGTAGCCTGCTATTTACATATGCAGCAACCGACAGAACAAGCAGTGAAATCCTACATCTGTTGAATTCTACCTGATACTCTTGCCGTCTGTAGGCCAGGTCCCCTTTGAATTTCTTGATGGTTAGAGCTTCGACGTCATCATTGCTCTCCGTTTCTTCATAAAACCACTAGAAATTGTGAAAATAGCACAAAAGTGAGAATAAACCTTGCTTTTCCACCTCATACTCAGAAGCAATTTCCCATATATATAACCCATTAAGTCTCAAAAAAGACATACTTCTTCAGCATGGGACTCAGAGGAAAATATGTGACATGGAGAAGTGATCATTTTAATGATGGCCCAGTTTTTATTAAAATTATCACAATTAACAAACATATAATCATATGATATCTCTCAACTGAAAAAGAAATGCAAAAGTATATGGCTGTATCCATAGCATTTTCAAGATGGGGGTGTGGTGCCTGGGAGCCCACATTCCACGAGCACAGTTCCTACTGGTTTTTCAGACTGGGACATGCTTTCTTGCAGAGAAACTTTTAGAGTGGCTGGAATAGGAATTGGCAACTCTTTAAGGAAAGGACATAGAAAAGAAGAATTATCATTCTAGTTCTATTATGAAAATGCTATAAAAGCAAAAAGCAGAACCTCAGCAAAGAGGAGATGAATATTAGGCTGAAAGGAGGCTTCTGTGCAGTCAAATGCCAAAGACCTACAAGAGAGAAGTCTGGGGAAATGCCCGTCTGGGATATTTGATTCGCCTTTCTACCGATTTAAATGCTGTGAATAAAAAGAAGGCGTGAGGCTGAGATTTCTTGATTACTGAGTAAAGAACGTTCAGGTGAGAAAACAGGTATGACCAAAGCACAGTGTGGCAGTTCTCCCAGCTCCAAAGGAGCATCTCATCCTCCCTGTCGCTCGCGGGAAAACGCACTGCGGCTGAATGGAGTCCATCCCCAAATGCTATTAATTCAAACGGAGCTGCACTTTGATGGTTCCACCGTCATGTCAATATTCCGGGGTTCTATTTCTAAACGAGCTGCCTGGATACCACGGCCCCCTGTAATCTCAGTAAAACACTTTCTCCCCTTCGCCTGACCCACCCCAGTGGAAAAAGCAAGTAACCACTGCTTTTCTGTTCTCTCTGAAGCACGGTGTAACTCAACAACAGTCTGAATTGCCCTTTGTTCTCCATTGCTCTCTAGTCACACAGGGTGTTAGATTATCAGCCAATCTCAACTTCTTGAACAACTGCACGACTTCAAAGCTCCATCCGGTTTTCATTATCGTACTGGGAAATGATCAAGCAAAACTGGCTTTCAAATGATTATTTTTACTTTCCCACATAACCTGCAGGCTCCCGAGAATTCAGACAGGGAATTGCTTCCTACGCCCCTTTTCTGGTAAGAGGAAAGAATAAAGAGCAGTGGACAAGGGTGGGACTAAGAGGTGACGTGCTGGTGACGAAACAGCTGGTCCACGTAGGACCTGAGCGGGCAAGGACAACAGAAATCTTCTAACCCACCTAGGGACACCGAGATGACTTGAATAAGGCCTCTTTGAGTTTACGAGCAGTATCACGTACCAAACAAAGTCTACAGACAAGCGATTTTTGGATTTTACTTTATAAGTGTACAGCACATCACACTAGACAAAGTGCTATCGCATTTCATTCTCACAAGAACCCTGTGAGCCAGCAAATATTATTTTTCCCAAATGACAAATAAGAAGCAGACACCTTCCAAGACAGGTAGTAAAGCCAATGCTGGAATTCAAGGGTCCTATCTCAGAAACACGGCTTTTCATGCTGCACGACACGACTTCCCAAGCCCATCCAATTTTGAGGTCACGTGATCAAGTACTAAAGGTAACTGAACGACTGCATGTGGTAAGAAAATGTAAGTGAAATAAAAGAAAAACAGAATTCAGTAATTACTGAGTGCCTGTAATTACTGTAAGTACAATAAATGCGAGAAAAAATGAGACAATACATGAAAAGGAACCCAGCACAGTGCCTGAAAAGTAAGTTTTTGATAAAACTAGTTATTATTAGTGAGATGAGATTTACACACATGAAATACACTTGACCTTCAAAACACATGAGTTTGAACTGAGCAGGTCCACTTATACACAGGCTTTCTTCAATAAATACTGTAAATGTATATTCTCTTTATGATTTTCTTAATGACTTTTTTCTCTAGCTTACTTTATAAGATAGTCTACAATACATGTAGCATTTAAAAACGTGTTAATCAACTGTTTACGTTATTGGTAAGGCTTGCCGTCAACAGTAGGTTGTTAGCAGTTAAGATTTGGGGGAGTCAAAAGTTATACATGGATTTTCCACTGTGCAGGGGTCAGAGTCCTTAATTCCCACGTTGTTCAAGGGTCAACTGTAATAGGAATACTTTTTAATTCAAAATAGTCACGGAGTTCCCATTATGAACAAAAAGTGCTAGGCGCTGGGGCGGGCATCAAAGTAAACAACCACTCCTAGGTGATCATTTAGATTCCGGCCTAAGAGTTTTATGGGATACTGAAAAGTGTTTTAACAGAAGCTAAAATAAAAGCGAGGAAAGGCATCAAGGACAAAAATTTTTGGTAGAAAAGGAGAATCAGAAAAGACTTCGTGGAGGAGGCAGCATTGAAGATGTGCCTTGAGAAATGAATGTAATTGAAGATTTTGACCATCAGAGGCGGGTTGACGTGGGCGGGGGTGAAGTGGGCGGGGGAATTCACCGAACAAGGTCAGGCCCTGGAGTGGACGGCGCCGGCGGGGGGACAGACGACACTAAGGTTTGAGAAGCGGGTGGGGACGGATTTCTGGGGGCCCCGACTGCCGGGCTGCAGGATCAGCGGAGGCACACGGAGTTCCTGCAGATTTTACAGCAGGGGCGTAGGGAGGACCAGAGAGCTGAAGCGAGACCCGCCAAGGGCCAGACGCGTTCGTCGCCCTCAGTGCGGGGTGTCCTCGTGCCCTCGGAGGCCGACTGGGCCGGGCCCACCGGGTGGGGTTCGGGAGACGCCCATGCCTCGCGGGAAGAAGGGGTCACGGGGAAGCCACGGTGGGCCCTGGGGCAACCGGGGGGCGGCGGGCCTCGTGCCCGGACCCGCGAGGACGAGGCCCGGACGAGGCCGAGAGGCTCCGCCCTCTCACCTGCGGCTCGCAGCGCTTGGCGCGGTAGGACGCAGACGGTCCGGGCCGCCGCTCCCGCCTCTCTTCGAACACCGAATCCTCAAACTCGCCACCGAACAAACAGAAGCCGGTCTCCATCGCGCGCCCACGGCGGAGAAAGCGAGAGGAGACGGCGCCTAGAGCGGCGCCCACTGAGGGTCAGCCCGGAAGGGGCGGGGCCTCCGAGGCCCAGAGCGCGGCATCCTGGGACTTGTAGTCTCTGGAGGGGCCAAATCGAGATTTGGCCCGCTGCAGATTGCGAGTCGTTGGGGGATTTTTATCTGAGTCACAGACTGACCCAACCCGAGAAGAGTTCGATGTATGCGTTTCAGCAGTTAGACAGAGCGATCCTTATATGCATGCGTCAAAAAGCACTGGCCCCAGGGTAGCTCTTTCAGACCAGTAGGTACCATTTTTTTCATCACTGACAATATTCCTGACACTGTGTTAAGCACGTTTTTTTACACTCTATATCCTTTTCTACCAATTTATGAAGGACAGTGATTCCCATTCTGCAAATGAAAGGCTTAGAGAGGTTAAGTAACTTGCCCAGGATTAATTAGCACGTAGCTAAGAGCTGGGAAATAAATGGGTCAGTAATCCCCCAGGTCGTGGGAGAAGAGACACCACCAATAACAAAGACCAGAATAATTCACTCATTTATAAAACAGACGACACAAATTTACAGGGGACTCGATCAGGAGCATTAATTCCGCCTGGAGAAAACACCAAATCACAGAATTCTTAGACTACTATTTACTAGCGTTCTCATATTTTCAAGGTGTTCCTTGAAACTAGAAAGCAGAGATTGTTGACAAAATACTGGCCAGTATTGCACAGTATTACTGTGCCATATTACACAGCAGATGATAGACTTGGAGTTTTTCTCTGGTTTTCCTCCCCTTGGGTCCTCATCTCACGAGTAACTCTTTCACCATTTGTTTTCCGGGGTTCTTTCTTCAACACAATTTTCTACTTCACAAACTCACTTTATGGAAACCTAATCCACTCTCCAAGGTTTCAAAATCCATCTCTCTGTTGGAGATTACAATTTCAGATACCAGCTCATATACCCAACCGTCTTGGTGGAAGGCTCCACCAGGACTGCCTGCAGACGTTAGCTATTGATGAGTTCATCTGGAAAAGGGCAATTTTAAAAAAAGTTTGTTTTCTCATCAGAGATGTAATAGTCCATAATAGGAAAAAAATTAGAAATTATAGAAAAAGAGAAGAAAAAAGTATCCAAAATATCATCACTCAGAAGTAGTGGAGCCTAAAGAAGTTAGAGCCATTTGTCCTATGTCCTAACAGAAAAGGCAATACCACATAGTGTCAAGGGCCACAAGCACCAGATTTGTCTGGGTTCAAGAGCCTGAATCAGTTATTCACTAGCTGTGTGACCCAATTTGTAAAATGAGCATCGATTAAACTGCGTGTGAAGTGCCTGTCAGTGAGTAACACGTGTTCATTCAAAATTCCTGTTCCAAGCTAAAGTAAGAGCAAAGCAAAGGCAAGCAGCGAGTTTTTTCAGCATCTTCTTTTCGAAGACTGTTTGGTTTTGGAACTTCTACTTTCTCCTGATCTGAGGCACCCCTAGGTCTAGCTTCTTATTGGCCCAGCAACTAACTGAGCTAGATATTCTGCTGAAATAAGTTAGGAAGTTGAGGAAGGGCAGCTTAGGAGTTAATGTTCTTTGCCCTCTGAACTCAGGATTCCTGAGCTCAGAGGTTTCCAGAGTTTTACCACTAAGAACACTTTTAGTTCGTTTTCTCTGAAGTTGTGGAGAATTTGTGTATGTGATAAAACTGCATTATTAACTAATAATTGCTTTATTTTCTTTAAAAAAAAAAAGAATCCAAGTGCTATAAAACAGCCAGCCCAAGCTTCTGCCCAGCCTGAGCCCACCAGCATTGCCTCCCTACGTGTTAGGATTCTAGTTGAAAACAAAGAAGTAGGGACCCTGGAAAGCCTGAGGACAGGTTAAACGTGATTAATATTGGGCCTTTGGCAATAATGAAAACAGCTCAAAGACCCCTATCACTATTGAGGACCCAGGGTCAGGGACCCCAAGTTGTATACCATTGCTTTAAGTGATAGAGAGGCTCTAAGATAAGGTTATTTTAAAAGAGAGAAAATCAATAAAAGAGAAGAGCACTCTGTAACTGTTAAATATAACTTATGCACTTAGGAAATGCCAGATGTTAGACCCTGTTGGAGAGTGGGAATTCTGCAAGTGTCTAAAATTGTGTGGATGGAGATAAAAATCCTTTATAGATTTCTATCTGTAGATTTTTTAATTTTGATTGAGGGGTATGATTGAGTTCCCCATAGCAAGATAGACATCACTTCCTCCAGGCAGCCCTGTTTCTTTTTGCCTGTAATTCCCCCATGCTTCTCTCCATTGTGGCATTTAACACACTGTGGACTGTTTGAGATTGGAGACAGTGTCTTTTTCACTCTTGGATACCTAGCCCCCAGATACGGTTTGGTGCAGAGCACCTCAATCAATGCCTATTGAATGAACAGGAAATGGCAGAAGGAGCAGACGAGAGCACTTCTCAGTTCTAAGTCACATGTTCCTGTCCCATCTGAGTGGGGAAGGGGAGGAACCAACATTTATTGAACATCTATTATGTACTAGGTTGTGCTATGAGCACCCTATAAACTTTATTTTAATTAATTCTCATAACCTCTCGCTCCGAATTATATGTTATTATGCCCATTTTTACAGATGAGGAAATGGGATCTGAAAGGTTACTCGCCCAGGGTCATACTCTGAGTAGAAGAGATCAAATTCATAGTCAACTTCATCTGATATCAAAGTCTATGTTCTCAACCATCCCCAAAAAACAAAATGACGGGGGTTCACAAAGACATAGAGAACTGAATCTGTCACTGGCTGGCTCTGCTTGCCTCATATTCTGGAGCCTTGGGACTGAATATAACACAAGATAGAAGATACTAAGCACCTTAAGAGAGATAAAAAGTACAAAAGAAGTCTAGGAGAAAGAGAACTTAATTCCACTCAGGTACTTTGTATTTAAAGACAGTCTTGTCTACAAGAGGTGCTAGAACAACTGACATCCACATGCAAAAAAATGACCTTACACCCTTCACAAAAATTAACTCAAAATGGACCACGGATCTAAATGTAAAATGAAAAACTTTAACTCCTAGAAAATAACATAGACGAAAACCTAGATGGTCTTGAGTATGGCAATGACTTTTTAGATACAACACCAAAGGCACGATCCATGAAAGAAAAAAATACATAAGCTGGACTTCATTAAAATGAAAAACTGTCATTAAAAAACAGTTTCAAGAGGATGACAAGACAAGCCCCAGGTTGGGTGAAAATATTTGCAAAAGGCACATTGGATAAAGGACTGTTTTCCAAAATATACAAAGAACTCTTAAAATGCAACAATATAAAAACAAACAATCTGATTAAAAAATTGGGCCAAAGACCTTAATAGACACTTCAACAAAGAAGATATACAGATAGCAAATAAGCTGAACATCATATGTCACCAAGGAAACACAAATTAAAACGAGATACCACTACGCACCTATTTGAATGGCCAAAATCCAGAATACAGACAACACCAAATGCTGGTGAAAATGTGGAACAGCAGGAAGTCTCATTTATTGCTGGTGGGAATGTAACATGGTGTAACCACTTTGGAAGACAGTTTGGCAGCCTCTCATAAAACTAAACATATTTTTACCATATGATCCAGCAATCATGCTCCTTGGTATTTACCCAAAGAATTAAAAACTTATGTCCATATGAAAACCTTCACATGGATGTTCATAGCAGTCTTATTCATAATTGTCAAAACTTGGAAGCAACCAAGATGTCCGTCAGTGGGTGAAAGGATAAATAAACTGGGGTACATCCCAACAATGGAGTATTATTCAGCGCTAAAATGAAATGAGCCATCAGGCCATGGAAAGACATGGAAGAACATTTAATGCATATTACTAAATGAAAGAAGCCAATTCGAAAAGGTTACAATTTGTATGATTCCAACTATATGACATTCTGGAAAAGGCAAAACTATGGAGACAGTAAAAAGATTGTGGTTTCCAGGGGTTAGCGGGGAGGGAATAGAAATAGGTGAAGCAAAGAGGATTTTGGGGGCAGTGAAACTATTCTGTATGATATTATAATGGTTGATACATGTCATTTACATTTGTACAAACCTGCAGGACATACAACACTAAGAGTGAACCCTAGTGTAAACTCTGGACTTTGGGCGATAACGACATGTCAATGTAGGTTCATCAGTTGTAACAAATGTCAACTATAGTGGGGGACATTAACAGTGGGGGAGGCTGTGCGTGAGTTGGCAGCAGGGGGCATCTGAGAAATCTATGTACTTTCTCAACTTTGCTATGAACCTAAAACTGCTCTAAAGATTAAAGACTATTTTTTAAAAAAGCTATAAGGCACATGGAAAACAACAGGAAAATGGCAGAAGTCCTTCCTTATCAGTAATTACTTTAAATCTTAATGGATTGAACTCTCCGATCAGCAGGCAAAGATTGGCAGAATGCATTTTAAAAAATCATCTAAAGTGAATATCTTGTAGATAGCAACACACCGAAACTTACGAGATATGGAAAGGCAGTGCTCAGAAGAAAATTTATAGCTGTAAATGCCAACATTAAAAATAAATATCTCAAAAAAATTAAAAAATAAATATCTAAATAACCTAACTTTACACCTTGATGAACTAGAAAAAGCAAACTAAAAAAAAGCTAGCAAAAGGAAGGAAATATTAAAGACTAGAGTGAAGATAAAATAGAGAATAGAGAGAACCAGTGAAACCAAAAGTTGGTTCTTTCAAAAGATCGACTAAATTGATAAGCCTTTAGCTAGACTGACAAAGGGAAAAAAAGATGCAAATAACTAAAATCAGAAATGAAAGTGGGAAGGTTACTACCGACCTTCCAGATATAAAAAGGATTATAAGAGAATACTATGAATAATTGTTTGCTCCAAAATGGAATAACCTAGATGAAATGGACAAATTTCTAGAAACATACAAATTACCTAAACTGACTCAAGCAGAAATAAGAGTCTCATCAGACCTATAATAAGAAATTGAATCAGTAATCAAAACTTCTCAACAAAGAAAAGTCCAGGACCAGATGGCATCATTGGCAAGAAGAATTAATTTAACACCAATCCTTCTCAAGCTCTTCTAAAAAATAGAAGAGGAGGGAAACACTTTTTCATTCTATGAGACCAGCATTTCCCTGATACCAAAGCTAGAGAAAGACATCACAGGAAGAGATACAGACCAATATCTTTTATGAATATAATTGCAAAAATCCTCAACAAAATACTAGCTAAGCAAATACAATAGCACATTAAAATGATGATACACCCTAACCAAGTGAGATTTATCCTACGAGTGCAGGAGTGCTTCAACATAAGAAAATTAATCATGTTAATAGAATGAAAGAAAAAAGCATATGACCATCTCAGTTGACACAGAAAAGGCATTTGACAAAAGCCTTTTATGATAAAAACCTCTCAGAAAAATAAGAGTAGAACTTGTTCAGCATGATAAAGGGCATTTATGAAAAACCCACAGATTCAATGGTGAGACAGAAAGCTTTCTCTAATGAACAGGAACAAGACAAGGATGCCTTCTTTCACCATTGCTATTCACCATACAACTAGAAGGTCTAGCCAGAGCAATTAGACAAGGAAAAGAACAGCAGGCATCCAAATTGGAAAGGAATAAAACTACGTTTATTTTACATGATCCTATATATAGAAAATCCCAAAGAATCCATAAGAAAGCTACTAGAGCTAATAAATGAATTCAGCAAAGTTGCAGGTTACAAGAACAAAAATTAATTGTGTTTATTCACCAGCAGTGAACAATCTGAAAAAGAAATTAAGAAAGCAATTTTGGTAACCATATAGCATCAACAAGGATAAAATATCTACAAATAAATGTAACCAAGGAGGAGGAAAACTTGTATACTGAAAACTACAAAACGTTGCTGAAGTAAATAAGACCTAAATGAATGGGAATACATCTCATGTTTATAGATAGGAATGCTTAATATTGTTAAGAATTCAATACTACCCAAAGCAGTCTAAAGAGTCAACATAATTCCTTCCATAATTCAAACTTCCAAGATTTTTTTTTTTTCAGATATGGAAATGCCAATCCTCAAATCCATATGGAATTGCAAAGGGCCCCAAGTAGACAAGACAATCTTGAAAAAGAAGAAAGTTGAAGGACGCATACTCTGGATTTGAAAAACTACTACAAACCTACAATAATCAAAGAGTGTGGTACTGGCATAACGATAGACATACGGACCAATGGAATAGAACAGAGTTCAGAAATAAACCTTCACATATATAGCCAACTGATTTTTGACAAGGGCACCAAGTCCATTTGATGGGGAAAGTTGCTTTAACAGATGGTGCTGGGATAACTGGATTGTCACATACAAAAGAACGAAGTTGGACCCCATACCTCACACCATATATAAAAGTTTACTCAAAATAAATTCACAACCTAAATATAAGGGCGACAACCATAAAACTCTTAGAAGAAAATGGGGCAAATCTTCATGACCTTGGATTTGGCAATGGATTCTTAGATATGACCTCAAATCATCAGCGACAAAAGAAAAAAATATATAAATTGGACTTCATCAAAATTAAAATTTTTTGTGCATCCAAGGACATTATCAAAAAAGTAAAGAGACAACCTACAGAAGGGGAGAAAATACAATCAGTTCTCAATACTCACAATAGTTCTATAAAGTCACTGTGAACCTAAATTAGTGAATATTGAACAAATGATCCTAGGGTTAAGATCCTGGAATTTTCTGGTCATGATGTTTTCATCAGCTGATCAACACATAACTTTGTTCTATGTGCTTTTTTTGTTTGTTTATTTAAAGACACCTTATTTAATATATATGTTAAATAAATATATATATTTCTATAACCCACTTAAAAACTTGGGTAAAGGACTTGAATAGACATTTCTCCAAAGAATACAAATGGTCAACAGCCACACAAAAGATGCTCAACATTAGTCATTAGAGAAATGCAAAGCAAAACAACAATGAGAGATTACACCTACTAGGGTTGCGATAATAATTTTCAAAACTGAAAATAAAAGGTGTTGGTGAGGATGCAGAGAAATGGGAATCCTTATACGTTGCTGGTGGAATGTAAAATGGTTACATACACTGTGGAAAACAGTTTGGTCATTCTTCAAAAAGTTAAACATAGAATTACTATATGACTAAGCAGTTCCACTCCTAGATATATACCCAAAATAACTTAATATAGGAATTCAGATCATTGTTCATTGCAGTCAAAAGATAGAAATAACCCATGTCCATCCATTCACAGATGAATAAAATGTGGTATACACACACATACACACACTCACTCACTCTCTTGAGCCATAAAAAGGAATGAAGTTCTGATATATGCTACCTGAATGAACTTTAAAAACATTATGCTACATGAAATAAGCCAGACACAAAAGGACAAATGTTATATAATTCCATTTATCTGGAATATCAAGAATGAGCAAATTCATAGAAACGGCCAGTAGATTAAAGGTTCCCAAGGGCTGGGGGAGGGGAAATGGAGAGTTGTTGCTTAACTGTTACAGAGTTTCTATTTGGAATGATGAAAAAGTTTTGGAAATAGTGGTGACGGTTGTCCCACATCGTGAATATAATTAATATTATTGAATTATACACTTAAAAACAGATACAATGGTAAATTTTGTTATGTATATTTTACATTAAAAAACTCAGTTAATAAAATGGGGGGAAATCGCTGAAAACTACTAATCACTGCTAACTTTTATTTTGTATTCAAGGACACAATCAACCAGGAGAGGGTTCTTTTGCTGTCAAATAAATATATTTAAAAGCTAGCAAACATCAGAGCAGAATTAAGTTCCAAGTCTATAAAAGAGACAGGGGGTGGGAACATTACTAATAGTTATTTACAGCTATACAAAGTTAACACGCTGCAGGGAAACAAATATATTCAAAGGTTTCATACTTGTCCAATATTTGACATTTTGAATTTTGAAAACATAAAAATTATGTTTTGACAAACAAAATCAGACCACATTAGCAATGGTTTAAAAAAGGGAGCAATTTAATCATTATAATACAGAGTACTTTAAGAAGTTTTTAAACATGTAAAAGAAAGAACAGTTTAGTGCATTAAATTGTTACAGTCTTTACATTGCTTCTTTTAAAAAAAGTTAACAGTAGTATGAAAAAGCCACCCACGAAGCCAGCTGTCTGAGTGAAGAAATCAGCTAAATTGCAGCATTTTGGAATTACTAATAAAGCTATAGTTAAAAAATAAAAAGTTTATAAAAATGAAAAGCAGCATGCATATTCAAGGCTTTTTCATAACATTTTCATTAGCTGACAAACATTTAGGTAAAAACAAGAGCTTAATATTTATTATTCATTAAATTAGATAAACTGGCCAAGCCCACTACATCTGGTCATTCGGTGGGGGGTGGGGGGGAACCATTTAAAAATCCAAAGCTAATCGAACTGAATATTTCTTTTATGAAGAAAGCACATTTTGAAAAATGGTCCAATAGTCACAAAGAAAGGGTCCTTCCCAACATGAATGAACAGCACCGGTCTTTATAGATCATGAGCATGAACTTTCAGTCTCCTGATATGGCAAGAGTTAACAGTTAACGCTTCTGTGATTCATGAGTGAAAAGCTAACTTTTAACTCATTATGAGCAGTTCCAAATTTTTTTCTCCACTGACATTGTTACACAAAGTAGAATTTCACTGAAACATAATTCTTGAAAATTCCGATCTGACACCTGTACAACATTTCTGATTTCCATGATTGTAAGAAAACAGTAAGTATTTATTTACTATATAATTCTTTTTTTCACATTTTTGGTACAGTATTTATTTGAGTTTCACCCTATCTAAATTCTTACGCCAGTTTCTTTTCCTTCTTCATTATCATCTTCAGTTGAATAAAAAGTAAATTCGGCTTCTAATGAAAAATAACAGAAGTATTACAAGTAGTTATAGTGGTATCCATGAATGTATTCAAATGAAAGATACAATCGTTAAGGGCCAATAATACCATAAAATCTTATTGTTCCAACATGTGTCAATAGTCTATTTTTTCACTTACACTGAAAATGTATAAGTCCATGCACAACTTTTAATCTTCGTGCATGACTTGATAAATAAGACATAGAAATAAATCAGGATTTTCCTTTTGCCTGTTTCTAACAATTTTTACTCTGGAATATGTTTGGTCACTCAAAGCTATAAGCTTAATCACATGTCAAAGAATACAGACAATAAGGCCCATCTTACTAGACATACAGTATTAAGCTGGACAAAATATGAGGACAAGCTCTAGTGGTCATAAAACCCCTTCCGAAAGTCTTAGAATCAGAATGTCTCCATTGTATCAGAATAAAAATGTACTGTATTAAAATTTCAATTTTTACAAGTTGTTTTTTAATTAGTATTCTATTTACATTGCAGAACGTCCACCAACCGCAGTAGTTTAACTTTGGCACAACATTGAGTTCCATTTCTTTTGGGCATGGGATCCTATTTATTGAGAATGTGCATGCCCCAAAACATTTTCAGTGTCATCAAACATTGGGCCCATTCACAGTAAATCAGAAATCTTGAGTTGAAGAATTGATTCTCCTCCAACGTTTAGGCAGCTATAAGAGAAAAACATAATAAAAAACTAAAATTTTAAAGAATACCGTATGGTTTCACTTCTATGTGGAATCTAAAAACAAAACAAACAAAACAAAAACAGACTCATAGAAACAGAGACCAAAGGGATGGTCACCAGAAGGGAGGGGGTGGGAGAACGGGTGAAAGGGAGGAGGGGAATACAGTGGATAATGCTGTGATAAGTTTGCGCAGTGACACATGATTACTCGAACTAGTGGGGTGATAACATTGTAAGGTATAAAAATGTCAAATCACTACATCGTACACCTGAAATTAATATAACCAATATAGACTGTCTACCAACTATACTTTAAAAAATAAAATTAAAAATTGGAAAAAATAAATAAGGAAAATCACATTTTAATGGTTAACACTTTCAGAAACAAAAGTGATATAAATCAGCTAAGAAAACACATCCTCTGTCTTCACTGATACTGAGATCATTTGCCACATACCTCACATAGTGCACTAGATCTCTGTACAATTCCTATGTATATGTTCTGCAGATACCAGATATGCTTACAGACATTTTTTCACCTATATATAATAATTTATTAAGAATTAGGAGGAAGTACATATTTCATCATTAGTATTGGTAATAAACAGACTATGAAATCTAAAGACATATTTTTTCTATTTATATACAGCAGGTCCTCAAATAACATTGATTCGTTCAATATCATTTTATTATAACATTGATGAGATGCTGCAGGAACTTAATTCTTGCTAATGTCAATTAGCTATTGGTAAAACTGGTTTCCTTATCCATCGTTTCGATTAAAGTCACAGAACGTACCGACAATGTTAAGTGAGGACCTGCTGTACAGGATGGCTTGAGTGAAAGATATAGATGTAGAGTAGCCCCTCTTTATCCGCGGTTTCGCTTTCTATGGTTTCAGTCAGCTGTGGTCAACCACAGTCCACAAATATTGAAAGGAATAGTCCATAAATAAACAATACATAAATTTTAAATTGTGTGCCGTTTTGAGCAGCATGATGAAATCTTATGCCACCGTGCTACATCCTGCCCAGGATGTGAATCATCCCTCTGTCCAGGGAATCCATGCTGTATCTGCTACCTGCCCATCCATTTGTCACTCAGTAGCCTTCTAGGTTATCAGATCAGTTATGAGTGAGAGAGAGTGAGAAAGAGAGAGAGACAGACAGACAGACAGAGACAGAGAAACAGAGGGAGAGAGAGACAGAGACAGAGACAGACACCACATTCACATAACTTTTATTACACTATATTGTTATAATTGTTCTATTTTATTATTAGTCATTTCTGTTAATCTTACTGTGCCTAGCTTATAAATTAAACTTTATCATAGGTACGTATATATAGGGAAAAAACATAGTATGTATAGGATTTGGTACTATCCGCGGTTTGAGGGATTCACTGGGGGTCTTGGAATGTGTCCCCCATGGATAAGGGGGGGCTGCTGTCTCTAACTTTTTGCAATAACTGTTTTGAAAAGGTTTTGGTTACTTTTTTTTTTGTAAGTCAAATCATATTTAAATGAAAAAGTAACTAAAGGAAGCTTATAGTGAATCCTTTTGTAAGATAAAAATTATTTTAAGCCAATGATAACTTGTTAATTAATATATTTTATAATTTTTGACTTGTGTATATTTTAAAAGCAAGGCAAGCCTGTACACGTGCCACAAAAGTACATGTATAACATATAAGATAAAAGGTTTTGAAAACTGTGGCTTTGTGTGAATTTTCTGACTGTAGTATCCATTACAGTATTAATATATAACATAAGTTTATGTTCATCCACATAAACTTAAAGTAAGATCCAATTAAACTGTACAAAAAAAGTTCATATTATTTTTAGAAGACTGAAATTCCCTACAAAATCACTGCAGAGATCACTACAACAGCAACTTATTGAGGCAAAAAATTTGTTGATTTAATCTTGGCTGAGTACACATTCTTGTGTTTAGCAATAATAAAAAAAAAAGCCTGTTAAAAATATTTTATGCATCTGGGTTAGAAGAAAGCCAGCCCTGAAGATTTCTGACATACCAAAAGGAGGGCTTTGCTTCAGGATAAAGCTATAAAAACTATTTAATTTCTTGTGACTTACATTATGCTCTATAATGTGGAATGAGATTTATTCAAAAGTAGGTGCATTTTTAGTTTCAATTGTTTTTCTGCCTGAAAAAAAGTTAATGAAAAGAAAACTGGAAAAGGATTGCAAAGCAATAAGAATAGTGTCTGATACATATTAAGTTCTTGATAAATAATTGTTTTAACAGAAAAAAAAAACAGGGAAGAAGACGTTGGGGAATCAATGGAGCATAAAAGCAGAGTATGGGGTAGGGATGCAAAAGGCTAAGGAAATAAGTAAATATGCTCATGTGATCACGAGGCTCTGTACCTCATTTCCCTCCTTACAGTTTGACAACACTGCAGTCATTTCTAATGATGAGATGCTCTTGGACCACAAACAGACATAAACGAACATTTCATGACACCTGTATTGTTTTTAGAAAAGTACGAGTTTTATCCTGGAACATTCCAAAACCAAAAGTAAAGAATAGAACTACACTATGAATTACAAAAGTGTTAAGAATTGAAGTCTTAACTCTGATTTGCGACTATAGTTAAATTTTAATGAACCCGATCTATAAAAGAATTAAGATTTAAGGAACATGCCAAACCTATCAAATTTAAAGCATATTTACTTGCACTTTTATGACTACTGAAAGATATTTTTAACCAAATACATTATTTCTGCTGGTAGCAGGTCTATTTTATATCAAAGAATGAAAAGACATTTTAGGCAACTGATTTAATATTGAATCTGTTATTTACCTTTTGATCTACAAGACGAATAATTTATATCACAGTTTCCAAAAACAGATGCCACCTAAGCAAACACAGAATTTATATATAGCCTAAAACAAACCTTTGGCTTTTAATAGAAAAAATATTGAATAATTTTAATATATAAAGCATTTTAAACTCTAGTTAAAAGTCTAATAGTTTGGAAGGGCAATACGATGAATAAAAAAAATACCCATTTTCACCTAGTTTCCTAAAACTGAGCATTCCTCACCCCCGTTGCAAGTCTTTCCTTCGGTATACTTTTCCCCTTCTTTTTAGTTTTCGTTTTTGAATTCTTTCCTTAAATAGGCAAAAAATGAAGCTTTAGTGAAGGAGGGTTGCAAGAAATACATTTTTAGTTATCTTTAGTATTTGTGAATTTCCCCCTGCCCACCAGTCTCCCTTCTTAGAGAATGGGTGACTTTCCCTTAAAACAAAGTAAAAAAAAAAAATCCATATAAAACAATGAAAGCAGGATTAAACTCTACGTAATAAACATAACAATCGTAATAATCAGACTACACATGATAATCATATATTTCTTGGCTATCCTTGCGGCACCTAGTCCTCTTACTAAAAGAAAAACTGTTTTAGAAAAACTATCCAACGCGAAGATGACAGAAACAAAGTGACTGTTCTAAATGTGGCTGATGAACATACGCTCAGATTAAAAACTTACATTTCAGTCATCTGATTTCGAGAGCTTCCGCTTCACATGTCGAGGGGGTTCCCAAGTGTCACTGTCATCTGTTTCTTCTTCATCCTCTTCCTGATCATCGATAACTTCATCTTCCTCCTCATTTTCCTCGAATAATTCTACACCTAACTCTGATCTTCTTTGCCTCTCTGCAAACCACTCCCTGACCTGCTCATAGCCCATGTGTGATTTGTTAACAAGTTCATCGAGGTCTTGCTCATTAAGAAATTTGTGCTTCAGGTAATAATCCTTAAGGATTGCAGTTCCAGTTTTGAATTTGATGAGTGACGGTCCCCTGTCCCAGCTGTTCATTCTCTTGCCCCCTCTGGGCCGCCCGCGCGGCCGACCCCTGCCCCTTCCTTTGGGTCGGCCCCTGCCCCTTCTCCTCAGGGAAGACAGACCGTTCATGCCACTGGAGTTGGCGCTCTGATAGTAGTAGTACCATTTTAAGTTTCCATTTTTCCAAGCGTAACGGGTGTCCCCAAACCAACTAACTATGTCTGTTCTAGCAAGCCCGCTTTCTTCAGCCAACTTGTCATACTCTTCCGGCGACGGCCACTGTGTTCGGACAAACGCACTTTTGAGCATGTGCAGCTGCTCGGGTGTTTTTTTACATATCTTGCCTGAACTCCCCGACTTAGGCGCACCAGAGTCATCTCCGGGAGAAGTGTCTCCGGCTTCTTCTTTGGAACTACCTGCATTACTTTCCTCTATTTCCATTTTCTCTTCCTTTAAAGCTTTCGATTTCTTCTTCTCTGTAAACCAAGCATCGATTTCCCTTCTGGTGAGTTTGGTCTGCGCTCGTAACCTATTTAATTCTTCATCTGTAAGTACGGAGCTGTTGAGAAAGCTTGCCTGAAGGGCCCGAAGCTGCTCTGCGGTCTTCTCTTTAAACTTTTGGGGAGTAAAGTCAGGGAAAGGATTCCAGGACTGTTTATGCTGCGAGGTGACAGCAGTCGGGGATTCCGTGGTCTCGTCACTGGAGTCTATGATAATAGTGGTGGAGGAATCGTTGTTGAGATGCAAGCACTGATTACTCTTTGAATTTCTCTGGTTGTACCTCGTGTCACTGAACCATTTCTTAATCTCTCCTTTTGTCAGGCCTGTGGTTTTCATCAGTCTGATAATTTCCGAATCGTGGGGAAACTGGTTTTTAAGGTAGCTAACTTTTAATTCTGCCAGTTGCTCTTTAGTCTTTTTTGCCCGAATGCCAAACGAATCAGGGTTTGCCAGTGCGGTTTCGTGTTTGACAAGCTGAGAAGCTGGAGCTGCTGCCGCTGCTGGCTTTGTTTCTGCGACAGGCTGAGCAGCCGGGGCCTGGCTTTTCTGTACGTTGGTTTGATTTGGCACCCCTGCCACTGTCAAGGCTATAGGTGCTGTTACCGGCAAGGTGTTTGTTCCAGCTACTTGGGTAAGGACCAGGCCTGGCTGACCAACTATTTGGCATGTCTGTAAAATGGATGGTAAGCCATTACTTCCTGTGGAAATGTGTGTAGGAATAACAGTTATGGTCTGAGGTACAGTGTGTACTGTCCCGTTGAATTGCTTCCTTCTTGCCTCCTCTACTTCCTCGGGAGTCCAGCTCACACCATGTTTTAGACGTTGGGCTGAAAACCATATCTTGATCTGTTCCTCTGTGTATTTTGCTTGAGCAGAGAGAACAGTAATTTCTGACATTGTCGGGTAAGGGAATTTGTTGTAGGTGTTAAGCAAAAGGGGGTTGTTATCCAACGCAGCATTGTAGGTGGGGATGCTGTTAACGGGGATTAAGACTTTGGGAATCAAATTGGAGTTCTGCTGGGCTGACACAGCCGTTATCACCTGCGCTAGTCCAGGAAGGACTGCCGCTGGGGTGACCACTGTGCTGGCAGCGTGTGGGTGTATTCTGTTGACAACGGAAGTACTGCTATTAGATTCAGAAGCTGAAGAACTTGGACTTTCCACCGTTTCTTCATGGTCCGGTTTGACTTCGTTCTCTTTCTCTTCTGGGACATCCTCAGCTGAGTTATGATGAACTGTAATCCGTTTGTTCTCCACTTTATTTTTCATCATTTTCATGATAGGAGTTTTACTGATAGATATTCCCGAAGCAGAAGCTTCTGTAGATTCAGCTTGCTCTGAATTCTCCTCTTTAACAAAACTACCATCGAAAGTCAGATCATTTATGGTTTGTTCAAAGATTGTCTGGTTATTTCGTTTCACCATAGTCAACTTAAAATTCTCTTCTCCCGGGTGATATTTCAGATTATGCTCAGAAAGTGCATCATACCTTTTGGTAAGAAAATTGCATTCGACACAAACATAGGATGAATTTAGCACTACATTGGGATGTTCTGAATCCACGTGAAAAGTAAACATATTTAGGTCTGGAGTTTGAAAAGTACAATATTTACATTCATAGCCACCTTCAACTTTTTTATTTTGCTGATTGTCAGAGTCCACAGATTCATGAACTTCTTCATCACTTGAGATGCTCTCCGCTCTGGTGTTTTCTACAGGCGTAAGTACCGGGGGCCCTTCATCCAAATCTGATATCAACTCCAGGTCTGGATCCTGTTCACTGGCAAGAACCATGCAGGGTGTCGTTGATTTTCGCCTGCTTGCCATTCTGATGTTATGGGGACAATCTCAGTGGTGATTAAAAAGCATCGAGGCATAAAACCGTTCAGTATTCTTCATTTGAAAACAATGGCTTTTGGTTCTTCAAGTTCATCTTTGTGCTCGACAAGTCTCATTAGCAGCTTTTTCATGGTGCAATCAAGTAAAGAGCTTATTGTTGGCAGATAAAATAAATACTGTTGAACTGCTGAAATTTTTGAAGCACAACTCCAATCACCTACATCAAAATAAATTTGAAAATGTTTTTAAATGAGTGATTAGGACCTTTTTAAACAAATTACAGTTAATATTTGACTTGTATGAAGCTGTTGAATGGCTGTTATAAAAATCTAGAATAAGACTGGAACCAGAAAAAAAGTCCTCTAAGGTTCAAAATAGTGTCTCCAAGCCAACTCACTGAAGGTCATATACTGTACTCATGAGTCAGCCCCCACCCAGGCTGTTTATTTGGATTTTTCAGCCATCTATATATTGGAAAGGAAGTAGGGGTAAGAGTCGGCTTTGGCAAGCACACTATTATCAATGTGAAATGATAATCTGTTAATAAGGGAGGAACTTTAAAACTATGAAAAACAGTCAGAGATACTCAGAGGCTATGGCCATTAAGTGTGTAAGAAATTCAATCCATCGGCTATGCCCTCTTCTTCCTGCTTGTCCATTTCATCATCCCCAAAGCACGTCCAAGTATGGCACAAGTAGCAAAGATGGACTGTGAATGACCGAAGTTTCAGAAACATCATTCTCAATCATTTCCCACAATGCTACCCGAATTTGTAAAACATATCTAATCATATCAGTCTCCTGACTTAAAGTTTACGATAGGTCGCCGATACTAAAAGAATAAAGTCGAAACTCCTGAAGCCACGCAGTGGCCCGATCTCATTTTCCTGACACCTCTTTCCTTGAGCTTTAAGCACAGCAGAAACGACTGCTGCTCCAGGGACGCTCAGTGCAGGCTGCTCCTCAGGCCAGTGCACATTTGTGCACTTGGTGCGATGATCTGTCTGCCTTACAGATCAACGCCTCCTTGTACCTTGGCCTGACCCCTCCCCAGTTTATTTTCTAGTACTGACTGTATTGTAATAGAGGAATGTTACATTTCTGGCCCAGAACCTATCCAAACTCCAGGTATCCTCATTGTAGGTGTGTGGTTCATTCTTTTTTCTTCTTTTTTTAAGTAATAGCTTTGTTGAGATATAACAAAGCTCCCGAAACTCTGGATGGAGGCAAGGAACTTTTAAATTTTTAACCTAATGCTCTCCTAGCTAAACTGTCTTGGCTGTCTTCTCATTCATTTCTCTGTCCCCTTCACATACAAGCTTGGAAGCAGGGACTCGCCAAATGTTTATTAACTTGAACTACAATGAATAGAAAAACTATCCTACAAAACTCAACATACCCCGAGGGCATTGCCATAGAGAACAATAGCTGAAATTCATAAGAATGATCTTGAATCATCAAGAAAAAGTGCATTCTGTTCATATGATTACATTTTAACAATTTCGTACCCAAAATATTTAAAATTTTGATGCTAAATCCATTAAAGTTGATGTGCTTCTGAAGTTTAAACCAAATAAAAATAAATGAGTAAGTGGTCTCACTTATGCTCTACCACAAATTAAAACTATTCATTTACTAGCATAATTCTTATCCTGCCTAAATGAGGAGAAAAAAAGTTTAGTTCAAAGTTGATAAAGCAAAAGCAGGTCTTTATGAAGAGATGCACTGACTCAGCGAAGGAAGAAACATTTTTAGGAAATAGAGCTGTCCAAATAGAGAGCGCCCTGCCTTTGAAGGCGGTGATGTCCTCCTCCCTGGGATTTCTCAAATACATTATTACGCATCCCCTGGGTGGATCGAAGCAACAGATGGCAAGTCAGACTAAATGCCCCGTTCCCTAATTTCCCATATTATAAAATAAAGACCATCAGCTTAGTAATAATAGTGTCAACAGTCCAAATCAAAGATGTCATTCTTTTTTTCTTCTATAAAACATCTTTGGTATCTAAGGGAGTATAAAGAAATCTGAAATTGAAAACTATTTCTTAATTAAATGTTATAAACTAAGCTAATGCCATCTCTCTTATTCAATGCAATAGGGACACTACTATTTTTTCCAAGTGTTAGCATAGCTGTTTGATCATTTTTTTTGTCATTAGAAACAGGGAACTCCTCAAATAGCTTTAAGTAAGTGGAGGAACATGAATGACAGCACCTACATTTTTGAAAGTGAATGAAAATTGTTGAAAGGCAGGGGAGTAAGCTCTTTTGTGACTGTTATTCTCCTAGAATCTTAGATTATATTTATTTGGGTGGGGGGGGCGGGCAGATAGTAATAGCTAAAAGTCAAAGATAGAGGCTTTTCCTGAGACTGTATTTCCAGAAAGTGGCAGTTTTCAAACTTTTTGTTGTAAGCAGGGGAGCCTTTTATTCTAACAAAATTCTATGAGAAACCCTGCTGCAAAATAGATTAAAAAAAAAACAGCTGTCTGGTTAGAGACGTAAAGAGGCTAAACCACCTGCTGACCCCATCACATGGATCCCACAGTCCCTACTGCCACCACTGATGGGTTCCGAGATATGTCTGAAAGTCTTTGCCTTAAAAAAAGTAAACACTTTCAAGACGATATATCGGTTTTATCGAAAATCCTTCTCAGCTTGCCAATGCTGAGCCATGAAATTTCAGAATTAATCCAAAGAGACTTTAATGTGGACTTTCAGGTTGTTTCACTGCAGAAGGCAGGCCTGGGGCACCCAAGGGTAGAACGGAGTAGCCAGCACTAATGAGAGATACGAAGAGAAATGAGCTAAGATCTCTTTGTTGTCTTGTGCTCTCCAGCTCTTGAGTTAAACCTATTTTTTTATGTTACCTAGCATAAAAATAGAATATGCTACCAAATGATTCCTTGTACATCTCTTCTTTATAGATCACTAACTCAGAACGGTCGGTTCGTAAGAATTTAAGTAGATATAAACAAATTTTACAAGCTTAAATATTTTTTTGCTGCAACCACTGATGGGTTCTGAGATATGTCTGAAAGTCATGAAAATTAAATATTCATACATTATATATAATTTAATGTATATGCACAATTGTGCTTTTTCTTCTAAAAGCATTGGTCTTGGCAATATAATTTAAATAAGCTGCTTAAAAGAGAGGCTTTTAAAAAATGTCTTCAGTAATGCAAAAGCCTAAAAATCTGATTATCTGGGCATTAGATTGTCTCAACCTCGGGTCACTTCTATACCCAACTACATGGACTCTTTCCGCTTTCCTCTTAAAACTGTTAGCTCATGTTTTGCTAACAAACCCAGAGTCAGTATATTACTTAACATTTCTAAAGGGAAACTGTGAATCCCAAAAGAGCCTCAAGATTTGGTCCAATGGTTCAATTCTACTATAATATATAGTATATAGCCTAAAAACAGACCAAAGCACAAACAAAGGCATCTTCGGCATCATTATTATAAAGTCGTTATTTGGGGAGAACCAAGAACCTCAGTACAATCACTCTATTTTTATGAAAAAAAAAAAATCTAGGCTCGGAGGAAAAAATTCACAAAAACAATGTGATATAGGGCAAAACCACAAGTTTTACAGTCCCCGCTATCATTTGGTAGTTAGGTGACTGGAAAAGTTTCTCATTACAACTTCAGTTTTCTCACCTATAAAATCAAGATTCTTCAATTCGACAAGTTCATCCAGCAACTATTTGTTGAATGTCAACCATGTGCCAGGCATTATATTAGGCACTCGAGATACAGCAGTGACCAAGACAAATTCTCTCTGGTCTGCCAAGTACTAGCAGTTGAACAAGAAAAATAGGCAGTAAACAATTACTTAGAATAACTACGATCAATGCAATGAGAAGGCTTCAGGAACTACATGAGGACATTGCAGGGGGCTTCTAGGAAAGAAGCAGAGAAGGCTGCCCCTGGAGAAAATACTAGTGGTAGCTACCTTGGAGGCTGATCAAATTAAAATGCTTCAAACACACCGATACACAATAGGTAACTAATTGATGCTATTTTCCAATCTCTAAAAAATTCTTTTGGGGAATGAAGAAATACTATTTACTTAATATTATTCTCTTTTTCTTTCTCAATCAACTTAATCAGCTGACCAGGCACACAAACTGAATAAAAAAGCAGAAGGGTCAAAAATATGGAATTAAGAATTTCTATTTCAATTCACCTCCTTTGTCATTAAAATACAGTGGGGCTGGGACAGCAGAATAGCCATACAGAAATCACCGTTAGCTGACAGACATCCTCTATTTGAAGGTCAATTAGAAACAGAACTCAAAATCAATCTGGGGAACCTTGCACTATTTACCTGTAAGACAGGGTTAGAGTTCAATTGCACAACTGAGTAGCTAAGTGGCTTTGCAATTAAAACTCAAGTACAGTGAAGTCTGCCAATGAAGGAAAAGTTATGCTCTAAATGCATCCAGGACTGTAATCATAATTATATTTGAAAACTATTTTTAGTTAAACTTTCAGTAGAGAAATATGTTTAAAAAAATAACTGATCAAATCAATAGTTATATTGCCATTAAAAATGATAACTGAGTAGAAATAAGAAAAGTTTTTTATCCATTTACTATTAAAAATCAGAACAAAATTTGCATATTAATTATAAAATGACTATGGGAAAATATGTATGCATGTGGACAAACTAGATGAGAATATAAAAAAATGAATTTATCATGAGATTACGGGTGACATTTGTATGTGCGGTGTTTACAAGTTTTCTCTAATATTGTTAAAACATTGTTTTATTATAAAATACAACAAACAATATTTCACAGTCTTAAAATTGCAAATAGACTAAATTGTTTCTATGGTCATTTGTCTCAAGGTGGAAACAAATTTACTTTTCTATTAAGTTCAAAATCATGTGCTACATTGAGGTTTTCTCAGCGGGGGAGGGCAGGAATCCCTGACATGTATAGCTCTCAGGTGTATTCCAGACATTTTCTGGAGCTGCTGCCCCATGGTCTTAGAACCAGACTGGTTCTAAGAACCTTCAAGAGCACCCATAATCTCCAGGGTGTGATCCAGGCCAAGCCAGTTTCCATGGTTCTATCGTTCTGGCTCTTCTTGAGGGTAGGTCGCTCCTTAATGAATTCATGATTCTTAACTCATCATAATAATTACAACAAAGTATCTCTCCACAAAAGCATTTAATGAAAGCAAAATTTATTTCATTACAGTATAAAAATCTGGGGCAGTTCTAGTAGCAGTTCTTCTTATGTGGTCCAACACCGTGCCTATCAAGGTCCCAATAATATCTGCTGAAAAAACCTTTAGAATATATCTATATTGTATAGTATAACATATACTTTACTTCATTAAACACTCATTTATAGAGGAGCTATAAAGAACAACTGTGCTTGCTTTACGGTAAATTACTATCAAGGGTGAAATCCTTACTAATAAAATTACTTTAGTCATTAGAATATTAAAACATCCTTGAATATAAAACATTCTACTTATTAAAATACAGCAATAAATATTCAACAAATATTTATCAACATCTATAATTCTGTTGTAACAAATCAGTTTTATGTATGAACGGTGTATATCTAAATCTGTGAACTATGTAAGAATGAAACAAGGGAGATAAATTCATTCAAAGAATTAGTCTTGCCATGAAGTTCAGTAGAAAAGGGCACAGTTCTTGAAAAGAGAGCAAATGCAATTTTGAAGTTAGAATCATTACTTCTCTGTTCTAGGAGAAAACTGTACTTTTAAGGTGTAACATTTTTAAAGGGATTAAAATATAAGTCCTTGAGGTAATGCACTATAAAACTTAGTAGATTATTTTCATTTCTATGCTTAATGCTAAAACAAAGGTCCAAAAATGTTTAGAGTTAAGCAGAGCATACTGCATATAACTACACTGAATTTCCAAGCCTCTATTTTTTTGGCCGTCTTATACTTCAAATTAAATGATTAGCAGATAGTAGTTTATTGGTCTACTTAGCCACAAAAGCATGTTATTTTGATAAGATTTTATGTGAATAAAAACAAACTTTGCTTTTTACACCAACGTTGGGTCAAATAACAACATTTAGAATATAACTATAATTTTTATGGATCATGTTAGTTTTGACCTAGTACCAACTAAATAAAACTGTTCTTCGAGTAGCTAAAACATCAACTGAGAATCCTTTGGAATATGTATTCCATTTAGTTTCACTTCTCCCTCTCTGAGTCAGAGTTCTGTTTAGCCAGCTGAAAATACTTATTTTTACATGTCTGTATTCAAACTAAAAGTTACAAATTCACTGTAATCAAAGAATGCCTGAAATAGTAGTACGACCGAAGAATAATGGGATCAAATTAAAACAAAGGATATCTACTATGTAAACTAAAAAAAAAAAAAAAAAAAAGGGATCCAAGAGGATACTTTTTTTCATTAAAAAAAGCAAACAAAAACATTTGGCCTTTACACGCTTGAGGCATTTTTCAAAGCTAAAATGTAAAAATACTTAGAAACAACAGTCAAGTTCTTGAAAAAAATTAAATGAGAAATTTGACAACCCAAATTTGAACCCACGGCAAATGTTTTTTAAAATGACTATAATCTCAGATCATTACCTTCATGTTGCTAAAGATTAAAAAAAGAATCCCAGCTGGATGGATTTCTCCTGGCAAGCTCTGCCTCAGATTTGAGGGGTGAAATGTCTTCTAAAAGCTCTCTAGGACACTAACATTCCTACCTTCTGCTGGCATGTCCGTAGGTATGTAACATATTGAGAGTGATATACAGACTAGCACTATCATGAAATTTCCTATCTTTGTTATTAAATTCTGTATGATCCAAAAGTAATTTTCTGCTGAAAATAGTTTTCCCCTACTTTTCTCAAGGAGGTGTGTTAAGTCTTTCACAGTCTAACACAAAAATGCTATTCTTGATTCCAAGTGAGATTATCACTGAGAGGCTGAAAAACCATTCATCTGTCCGTTATCTTCCCCCTTTATAAAATAAAGTAACTGTTACCTATTTCACTCAAAATATAATCATTTTTAAAAAAACCTTAACACTTTGAAAGATAACAGCAAGTAGATTGGTAATGTCAACTTGTGGACTCATCAATTTTTACAAAATGAAAGTGAACCACCATATTAATGGTTATATAATCTTTCTGAGTTCTTTCTGAAATCATCAAAAATAACAACTGGACTAAAGTATAAATATTTCAAACAGTATAGTTTGTCCATCTAATGCTTCTTATAAAAGCCAATAAAAATCAGGTAAATAAAATATAAAAGTAAATACATAACATATTCAAATATTTAAATAATGGGATGCTTAGCCTAAATCAAAGTAATTAACTATTAATATCCTAATTTCATAATTATACTTAATTATTACTAGTAGACTATATATTGAAAATATATTTCTAGGAATTGTTCTTGAAGCATTTTTCTGGATATAGGCAACTCCCTCACTCATCCCTGTGCCCTGCCCTCACTGCTCCCGGGCCTAGGGGGCACCTTCATTTGTCTTTATCACTGTCGCCACAGCACCCAGTATAGTGCCTGACCCACAACGGGTTTCCGCAAATACCAACTGAAAAATCAATTATAAATATACTACACTGATTTACTATGAAGTGTGATGCTGTTTCCTTTGAAATGAAAAGCAGCCAATACTCTTATACTTTTAAAATTTGAAGGTACATTTCTCTATCAAGTGTTAGGAATATATCTATTGCTTTTTTAAGAAAAGCTTTTAAAACTTTGCCAAATATAGCATCATGGGATCTAAAGTGAGCATGTTCAGTATCTGAGTTTTACCTTACCAGAACAACCAACACATACTTGCCATAGCTTCCTCAGCATTCTGTTCGTTGACACGGAAGGGTATCCCTTCAAACTAGGAGGTGTTTAGCTCAGGCCATCATTACCAGCAGGTCCCAAGTACCTATCTGCCATCTCCTACAAAAAAAGTAATATCACTTTATTAGTCTATATATGACTTGGCCTTAGTTAGGAAACTTTAAAGTTTATGCCTTGGCTTTTTAAAAATAAATGTAATTTTGAAAAAAAAATTTTACTTCCTCATAGAAACTTTGAATCATCCAAATGCCAAACCCAATATTAGTAAAAAACATAAAAAATTGAAAACTACACTTTAAAAAATTCTATTTATATTATGTAAAACAACCAAGTCACTATTATACTATTTTCAATAAAAAATTTTCAAAATGTGAATATACGCAGAACATCATAAGAAAGCTAAGAAATTGGGAATTGTAAAAAATTACCACACAAAAGTTACAAAAGACAACTTAGTTAAGCTGAGTTGTTTTCTGTTTACATAAACCTGCTGATATCTGTATCCTAATTTACTACGTATTAATTTGAATGCAGTGGATTATTATTAATGCTGGCAACAAGCCCATACTACTGAAATAAACTAGTAGTACTCTACCCCTAAAACATGCGGTATCTAATAAAATGACTGATGTTTCACTATTTTGTTTTTTGCAAGAAAGCTACTAACAAATGGCCTTTCAATCAGTGCATTGTGAAAAATTAAACTGAACAAGCAAACAAACCGAAAATCATTCTCCAAAAACTCAAATTTGTGTCTAAAAGTGTGGTTTATTACTCAGAGTTAAACCAATCGGGAAAATTTAATAAAAATTATAACTGTTTCCCTTATTAAATAACAGTAAATAATGCTTTTAAAGTGTCGAAGCATTTTTGTTGCTCTTTAAACACTGAAACTCTGTAAACCATAGTGCATGAATATTAAGGAAGATGACTTCCCCCCAAAACTTTATCCTTTGTTCCTGCTGTTATTACATACAAGTTCACAAAGAGCCCTCTTAAGTGAAGAAACAATGCAAATACATCAGTCCTTTAGTGAAATACTTCTAGGCTAAGTTAAAGCTTAGGTTGAATAGTTACACTATTTTCACGAAAAGCATAAAAGCATTTTCCTGGTAGGCACAGTGGTGCATCCCGTTATATCTGCAGCCCGGGATTCTACAACTTCATTTCCTGGTATCTCCTTGTTCCACCACTCCTTGGCCATCCATCTACAGGATGTGGACTAGAAGAGAAGATAGCAAACAGCTGCCAAACAGGGGAGGTTATTTTCCAAAATGAATTATTAATATTATAGGAAATTGGTAACCCCTTGAATCCATTCTTAAATCACACAGTAATTGCAAGATGTTTTACTGAATGAGAGTCTCTTGAGAAGAGCTGCCCAGACATACATGTAAAGGCACAAGACAAACTAGAGGCGCAACGAACGGGCTCCTCAATGCTTCTGGATGAAAAGCGTACTTGTTTGACGTTATTTCAGTTCCTGATACTGGGATTACTTTAGAACACTTCTCTCTAATTCACAGTATCTTTTTAAAATTTAGGATTAGACTGAACTTCAAATTAAAGACGTCATTTTAACCATGTACATTTTATAATAAAACAGATGAGCTGTTTTGGCTGTAAAAGATGGATTGTAAATAAAGATGAAGAGCCTGGGCTATGGAACCAGACCGCATGGGTTCACATTCCAGCTGTCATTTAATAGCTGTGTGTCTTTAGATGAGTGACTAAGCCTGCCTGTGCCATAGACTTCTTGTCTGTAAATGCGGCTATGATAGTACCTGCTTAACAGGGTGCTGTGAGGACTGAAATAAATAACACATGTAAAGTGTTTGGAATATTTCTTGGCACTTAGTAAGTCCACAATTAGATTTTTCTTTTATTCAAGGTATTTAACTTGTACAGCAAAGGAAGTCTTCGCTTAAAATTTGTTAAATGTTGAAACAATATCAAATATTTTAAAAGTCCAGGCAGTAATCAATTTTATGTTCCATTTCATACCTTTGAGCACATTAAGCAAAGCTAGAACAAGCTGGCTTTAACAGGTAGACATTAATCAATTATAATTTACACCCCCTCCCCAACATTCTCTGACCTTAGCTTCAAGATAAATCATTTGTCTATGACACATTTTAAGGGGTGTTTCATAAAACTAACAAACCTCTTATATAAACATTATTGTAGTAATGAAGAGAATTGTTCTTTCTCACCCCTCCTCACTCCCAAGTACAGTCCATGCCCAGCAAAGTTTCAACACTCTTCTTTATGACAATATTGGAAGGTAAAAGGAAACGAACTAAGTAGAATAAAAATGTAATTATGAGTGAAATGCTTAGAAACATCAGAATCTTTCTATCTCCTTCCATGCCTCACAACAACCAAAAATGAGAAAGAAAGAAAGACCTTTAGGAAGGAGAACAAGAGAGTCAGAAATCCTATGGGAAATATGAAATCACTAAAATTTAGTAACAAAGTTGTTATTTTATTTAAAATTATAAATATGCACATGATATGTCCACCACTTTAATGTTTTAATTTTTAAAATAAGTTTTGACAATGTGATTTTCTAAAAATTTAAGTCTAAAAGCTGAAAACAAAAATCTTGCATAAAAAATGAGTTAGTCAATTTTGCTTCCCTTGAATAAATGCCATTCTTAAACTACACACGTATACTCCTTTTCCAAAGTATATCATCATATTTGTTTAGGCCAAAGGTATATAAGACCATTTTTATACATCTTAAATACATTACGGAATACTGATTATATAAACTACAAAGATTAAGTATTCTTTAAGACCGAAACCTGTCAACTACATTAAAAATTACATATATATTCATTTTAAAAATTAACTGTATAAAATACAGATCTCCAAAATGTAAACTCAAATATATATCTTGATTAGTAATCTAAATCAGCAACTTCAGTCATGCAACTCTGGTGATTCATGGCTACAAATATATCAAAACAACAAGGATATAATAAAATATATCAGCAATATTATGAAAACATTGGCTATTATTCAAAGGCTGGTATCATAGTTTTTTCCCTTCAAAGAAATGTAATTTAAATTACCTTTGAAATTACATAGGTTGATTTAAAGAATTTTAAGTTAAAAAAATTTAGACGTAAAAGTGAACATGCTATATACTGGCTATTGCCATAAATAGTGCAGTAGATATTTCCAAACCCCTCCCTGGATTTATTGAAATGATACATGATTAGAAACCAGCTTAGGCACTTAACTTTCAATACTGTTAATGTTCAAATAAATAGAGTCTTTTGAGCCCAAATCCACAATGTGTCCATAAAAAGGTTATTTCCTCAGCTATATCTATAATTATTTTCATAAATTTAAGAGTACTTTCATTTAAGTATAAAGCTATAATTTAAAGTACACTAGTCCAAAATATCACATTATTGTGCCCAACATTACAAAAAAGAAAATGTATAATATATCATAACATCACCTGTCTTAATGTGAAATATAAAACAAAAGGGAGAAACTCTCCAAAATTAACCATCTCACCTATTAAATTCATCAATAATTATAAAACTTTATTCATATTTTTTAAAAAAGAACTTGTAATGCAAATATCATTAAAAGTTAAATAAATGCTACATCATTCATGAACTGTCCTCCAAATTCTGTGAAATAATCAGCTTGCTAAAAGGGAAAGACATCTACTAATGAGCGTTCACAGCACAGGCACATTTATGTTTTCAGCCTTAGCATATTTTCAAACCATCTGGCATCAATGTCACTCTGGTTCACCCCGCCTAATCTGCTCAGAATTGAATATAAAACTAAAGCTACATGTGCTTTGGGGAAACCAAAGAACAGCACACATGTAAAATAATGTTCCAAATGTGCAGCTCTAAACTAGTTTATACTTGAAATGTGTTTTAAAAAACATTTCCACTGAAGATGTTAAAGCTCTTTTAAAAATAGTAGACTGGTTCAAGAAATCTGTATGAATCATAGCTGTCATCAGTTACCCGAGTCTTAATTCTTTTTTCCTCATTTTCATCTTGATCATTAAATAAAGCATTTGAAGAGGTTCTTCTACAAAAAGATTCATTGATACATGAAATGTTATCATTTCTATATTGAAAGCATCCAAGAATTTACATTTTATTTTGCATAAAATTAGTCTGCTTAGCCCTAAAATGCTTAGAGTAAGGAGGGAAAAATGAGAAAAAAATATTATGAAAGCCCTTTTTCTTTTACATTCTGTTACTACATTATTGTTTTTGGCAGCACTCACATTTCTTTTGCTTAAAATCTAGATTCTGAATTCCTACTTAAGAAATAATAATAATTTAAAAAATCTATGGCTATACTAGGGCTAATATCCCTCTTAGAACCAACTCCCATTCATCCTCACTGCTGGCATAAAAACAAACGACCTTTTCAGGATAATTTTTCAGAAGCAAAGATAATTCATGAAACACAAGTTGAAGCTTTCAGACAAAGACTGAGAAACAATGACCAATACCAACAAATCTAAAGGTGCATTTATGTAGGTACCTACACACATACACTCCAAGCCAGCAAATAGTCGCTATTCTTAAGGGAAAGCTGCTTGCTTCTTCCTTCCTAACTGTGAACCACTCTATTTCCCAATCCTGTGATTTTCCCTTTTCAGCTATCCTCTTCATCTCCAAGAGAACTGTTTCTTCCTTTCAAGTTACACGGAATTCCAACCTAATCACAATATGATTTCCCCATCAGTTAGCCTTTCCTTACATTTCCCCCACCCCCGCCGCAAAAATTAGCCTCTTATGTTGTTTTTCTTTAGAGCTGGAGTGAGATGACAGAACAGTGCTGTAGAATTCCCGCTCTGCCCAATCTCTTCCCTATAGTCCTCTTCTATGCATCCCTTTCCCGCTTCCTAATTCTCCTACCCGAGTCTCTCACTCAGGTCTTGCCAGAGCTCGATCCTTCACTAACCTAAGCTAAGGATATCGAAGGGTACCTGTTCCTTCTCCGAGGTTTTGCTCTTTCCTGACTGTTATCCACAGGGGGGGCGGGGGGGGGGGGCACGTATTATAACAAAGAATTTCAAGTCCCTTTACCAAGAACTTTGGTGGAAATATACAGGGACAGGGCATCCCCTAGAGCTCTTCGTTCCTGCCATTAGACCCGCTTCCTCTGCCATCTCCGTCCACCCTTCCTTTCCCGCAAGAATTAGATTGCTCTCTTTAGGCCCTAGGCTTGGAGTAGTCAGTCCCTGGTCAGCCTCCCCATCTCCCTCCTCCAAGGGACCGATAACATTTCCATTCTCTGTAATTAACTTCACCCTAAGTCCCAGGGCTTCCTCAAAACGTAATATAGTTCTTAAGGACTCAACTCTGAGTCTCGTCCCGAAGTGGGGGTACGGCCTGGCCCCGAAGTGGGTGCCCAGCCTTCTCCGAAGTAAGGTACAGCTTTCCCCGAATTGTTTCCCGGGGCTCCAATCCCAATGCCAGTGCGCTCAGCTCCAGCAAGAGACTCTCCTTACTTTCTCCACGAGGCCACACGCCCCTGCACGGCAGGAATCCCGATCTCCCCCTAGGACCCTCTGGAGTCCTCCATTCCTGCGGCGTTCCCCCCCAATTCCCGGACACCCAGGTTTTCACTCCCCTCAAGGACCCCAAGTTGTTCAGTCCTCCCGTAGGCAGGGGGTAGGCTGAGATTTTCCCTTACAGAGCCCACCCCCCAGCTCCTTCCTCGGCCACCGAGACCCCAAACGCGCGAAGGAGGCTAAGGGTCGGTCCCCCGGCAGCGATGCCGCCTCAGGCAGGCCCGATCCCTCCCCCTCGGACCCCCCGCGCGGGGTCTGCCCCGCCACCCA
>NW_006439568.1:4623172-4691982 GCF_000325575.1 Pteropus alecto | reverse complement strand
CCCAGACCCTGCAGCTCCTTTGGGGTTCGACCCGGGCCTCTGCCCCCTGGATTGGCGCACCGCGGGAGGAGGGAGCCGCCCCGCCCCTCTGTCAACCGAAGCCCCGCCCCTGCCTGCGGAGGCCCCGCCCCCGTCAACAGAAGCCCGCCTTCTCCAGGTCTCGGAACGGTCCCGCCCCTTGCCAGTGATAGCTCCGCCCTCTATCTACAGAAGCCTAGTTTTCACTCGGGTCTATCCAGAAGACAGCTCCCCTTCTGTCAGTTGTGGCCACGCCCACCAAGCGCTCCGCCTTCCTATTGTCACTGCCAGATCGTGAGAAATGCCCCTTCTCATCATAAGCCCCGTCCGCTGGTGGCAGATTTGTCCAAACCACGCCCCCTTTCAGCGGAAGCCCCGCCCGCTGTCAATAGAAACCTCGCTTTCCCGAGGCTTGTCTCTGTTCTACTTCGAAGCCCCACCTCCTGTCAACTGCCGCCCCACCTCTTCTTGCTTCTGGTCCCTACTCCACCATTAGTGGCAGCGCTACCTGCTGACACCAAAAGTTCAGTTCAACCACACTTCGAACCGCCGTACAAAACAGAGCCGCCCTGCTCCCTCGGCTCCCCAAAAGCCCTCCTTTCCCCCTCACGAGCCGTTCTTCTGGAGCACTTTATTTGCAAGCCGTGGTCTCCAAATCCGGACAGCTTCAATGTGAACCAGCGCCACAAAGGAGGCCAGCTGTGGACCCAGGCTTTGGGGAAAACTGGATGTCATCACTGCTTCTCCCCGCCTCCCTTCACCTCCACCCCCACATGATTTTTAAAATGAAGAAAAGTACAAACCAAAGCAAAGAGAAACGACTCACCCTTCAAGCTACTCTGCAGATTCACGGGCCTGGACGTGAAAGAACTCCGGTGCCTGGATGTTCATCCCCCACCCCTATCCCAGTCATGGACCCTCTGTACTTTGACAGCAGTGTGCCACTGAGCCGCACTAATCCTAAAATTTGTTTAAAGTGAAAACCCGATTGTTAAAATCAGTGTATACCAGCTTCTTTTTATTGATATGTTTCATCTTGGAATCCTGGAACTTGTGGAAGCAGAAGCAAGCAAAGCTTAATGATCCTGTAAAAAGAGGTACCCAATCCTGCCATACTCAACACTCTATATTTACAAAGATTTACCATCACTTTACTCTCCTGGAATTAAATACACAGAAAATGTAAACCACACAATAATTTCAAGAAACCAATGTTCTAATAATATAAAGGTGAAAAAAGAGTTTATTCTAACATGCTATGCTAATATCAATAAAAAAATTATAAGATCATGTTTTTCACTATGTAAATAAATAACTTGGCACCAATATGAGAACTACAGGACAAAAACTCCCCCACAAAACTTCAATAGCCCCCTGAGAACCTCTCTTTAGGATTTGTTCTGAGGAAAGGAAATGCTTCAGATACAGAAATTCATTCTTTTGTTCATGCATTTAACAACTAGATTTTCAAGCACTAGCATATGCCAGGCATTGTGGGAGATGCAACGCTGAGTCAGGCAATATTTCTGTCTTCAAGGAGATTACATTCTAGCAACCGAACAAAACACATGAACATAAAAACGTCAAGTAAGGTATGAGGTAAAATCAAGGATACATTAGAGAGACCCCTTTAAGGGTAGGGACTGAATATAAATCTCACCCTTCTCCCCCTCTTCCCTCTCTCTCCATCCCTTTTTCCTTTTCTCCTACCCATCCTCTCTTTCCCCTTCTTCTTTAGCACCAGTTTATATAGCGTCACCTCCTTCTCTCTATAAACTGTCTGCCTGGTTCACTGTCCAATGCCAGCAGCCAGAGTCCTCCCAATTTAGGGCCATGTCTATAGGGCAATTCTGTTCAGGAAACAATTTTAATAGCATAGTGCTGAGAACAGTGTCCTTAGCTGAATTGCTGCCAATTATTTGGTATCTTTGTACAAAGCAAGGCTGTTACCACTCAAAAATACTGGTTGCAGACCTAAGCAATATGAATATATGTTTAGCTTAGCAGATTGTGCCAGCCCACATAAATCTGTTTAGAGATCATGCTCACAGAGTAACTTGTTTTTATTAAAATAAACTCATTTGTAAAAATTGTAAATAGACTGATTTCAACAGCTGTGTGGCTCCAGAAGTAAGATTTTACCCACGGATTGGCACAATTAGAAGAGTCTAGATTTTTTATGCATATGTTTTACAGTTTGTCATACACAGTCTGTTATGGCAAAATTTCAGTACTGTTAGAGATGAGAAGTTGTCCAGTAGGTTTTAAAAAGCACAGCACTATTGCTATTCGGAGCCTCTTCCACCTTTGGAACAGTGGAAAAAAAAAAAAAATTTGCAGGAAATGAAGAGCTTTGAATCAAAAGTTCTAAGCACCGGTATCATCTGAAGAGGAATAGGCTTCCAACAGCACTTTTTGTAGTAGTTTCGTTCTGTTGTTATTTTTCCTTTTTCTAGTCTTGGTGAAAAATTCTTCTAAAAAAACATGATATCATGAGACAGATCAGCCAAAAAGACATCAAACTAAGACACTTTAAACTTTTAACTATAGTTCAGTGAACTTGAGAATTCAGCTCCAGTGAAATACTTCCATAATTCTAATGGCTACCTCAGAAGGTGAACAAAAAAATTCTCTTAGTGTTGCTTTGTGAGAATAATAATGTTATTAATAATAACAGTAAAGACAAGTCAACATTGTTGGTTAATGACCTCCCCACTCCACCCCGTCCCAATTTCTGTATCCAGGATGACCATATATATAAGACTATAGGAATAAGAAAAACTGATTTCCCAGTATTTATTCAAGGAGTAACATGTTGATACACTTTTAAAAATATCAGGGTATCATCTGGGTTGGTTCATTCATTGGTGTGTACTCCTTTCCTCCAAAAAGTTAGAGGCTCTGTCAACACTATCCCTGAAAAAAGGGTGCCAATGTATTGACCTAAAGTGTTAGTATACAGATAAGCCTAGGAGAAAGCCCAACTTTTTTTGACCTAAAGTGTTAGTATACAGATAAGCCTAGGAGAAAGCCCAACTAGAAAACAATAATTGAGAAAATGCAGTACAATGTTTTGTTTCAAAGTCTTAGCAGAGGAGTCTAGAGCAGCAGTACTTACTTTAACCAGCATGAAAACTATCAGGGAACTTCAAAATATAGATTCTCAGACCTGGGTCCCAGGAAAGTCTAATTCAATAGGTCTGGAATGAGGCTGTGAATCTGCATTTGACAAACAGCTGGTGACCCTTATATAAGTGGCCTGTCAACTTCGAGAAATATGAATCTAGAAAAATGCTTATAATTGGGGGAGGGGGGCAGAAACTTATTGCATTCTTGTAGAATTAAGGGGGTTACAAGCTATAAAAAGTCAGTAATCTCTAAGATATCTATTCCTAAAACTGTTAGTTAGCCATCAACACTGAAAGGGAACTTCTACTTTTGGACCCACTGCAGACTTCCATCTTCCAGGAAACTCTGGGTACTTTAGATATAATATCTCATTTTACCTTTCTAGTGTTTCTAGTGAAGTAGTTGGTATTGTTTGCAGTTAACAAAATGAGAAAGTCAGGGTTTGAAGAGGTTAATCTGCCTAGGTGCCCAGTAATCTGCAAGGTAAGTGGGTTTTGAATCCACTCTGACCAATCCTAAAATCTAATGAACATGCTACATAGGCTGCTTCTTAGAAGGAAGGTATTGCATTAGCTAGAATACAGCATGACAGTTTGAGAACTGGTGTCAAAGTCAGATGGTTTTCTGTTTATGTCCCAGATCCTCTGCATCTGCAGTTGTTGCTGCCTAGCAAACCCACTCAAACATGGTGGCTTAAAAGCCTAAGCAATTATTTAGCTTGTAAGTGTGTGGGTCGGCTGAGTGGTTCTGCTGATCTGGGTCAGGTTTGGCTGATCTTTGCTGGGCTCTCTCATTTTTTAGGTTGTTTGGGGGCTGAATGATCCAGGATGGTCTCATTCATTTATCTGGCAGGTGGCTGTCAGTGGATCACCTAGGGACTGGCTTATATAAGATGGCCTCAGTCACACCTCCCGTAGTTGGATAGCTGTTGATCACAGGGGTGACTGGGCCACATGTGTCTCATCTTTCAGTAGAATAGCCTGGATTCCTTCACATGCACACGGTTCTAAGAAATCAAGAAGCAACATTTAAGACCTCTTCAGCCTAGGCTCAGAACTGACACATTGTCATTTATGCCACATTCTTACTGGCCAAAGCAAGTCCCAGGGCCAGCTCAGATTCTACCTCTTGATGGGAACAGCTACAAAGTCCCACTGCAAAGGATGAGGATACAGGATGGGCAAACAGTTATAGCCATTTTTTGTAACTGATTTACCACAATATCGGATTAAAGACAGATTTCTTAACCTATTTTTACTCATCTGTAAAATGAAGATATTATAATCGTGCCCTTTCTCAAAACATTGATAGTTCATGTAAAGGGCCTAGTTTACCTTAATTTCTCAGAAAATATCAGCCATAATGATGCTGATGCTACCGTTTTGGGACTTTCCAGCCTGCAAGTCTTGTGTATCAGCATGGAAAAGAGATTAAGCTGCTTTTTTTGGTGGCCTCTCAGGGCACGACTTTGGCTCTGATCTTCTCTCTTGATCTCATGGTGTGCCAGTTAACACTCTTCTGGTTGTGGTACAGAAATCCACTCAAGCTATCTTGATTAAAGAAGCCAATGCTACTTTGTCCCTGCATGTCCACTCCATCCTCTCCTCCTTTGGTTCTCCTTTTACGATTCCTCTAGAACATGGCCCAGCCAAGTGGCCTTCGCCCAGGAGTCTAATATGACTGTCCAGCTCTGTTCATTAAAGTTAAATGACCTGGTTCTCAGTGTCCCGATTTCGAAATCTAAAAAGAGAATCTGACTGGTCCAGCACATCTTTTCTTAAAAGGTCAGCTTAGTCCAATCTGCCATGGCAGGAGGGGAGGGAAGTCTTGGGAGAAAAGGGCTGCCTTATGTGGGCAGCAGAAGCTGTGAGCAAGGGCAGCTCCTTTTGAAGATGGCTGTGAGCCAGCAGACACAGTGATTCACATTTCCTGGACACTGGCAGCCTTTTCTAATCTTTTAAATTACCTTCTCATCAAATAGTTGAACTTCTCAACTTCAAGAACCTTATAAAAATACATCTCCTCTCTGAACACCTCCTGATAAAGGGGAAGCAGGATGGCTACTTCTCGCATCTACTCATCAGAAACCTACCACAAGCTTTAGCTGTAGCATAGGTGTATTACTGTGCTAGGGTTGCCGTAATAAAGTACCACAGACTGGATGGCTTAAAGAACAGACATTCATTTTCCTCCAAGTTCCAGAGGCTGTAAGTCCAAGATGAGGTGTTGGCAGGATTGGTTTCTTCTGAGGGCGTCAGGAGAAAGATCTGTTCTAGGTCTCTCTCCTTGACTTGCAGATGGCCATCTTCTCCCCGTGTCTTCAGTCTTCCTCTATATGCATCTGCGTTCAAATTCCTCTCTTATTATACAGGACTCGGCCCACCCTAATGACTTCATTTTAACTTAAGACCCTGTCTCTAAATACAGTCACATTCTTAGGTACTGGGGATTAGGACTTCAGCATACGAATTCTGAAGGACAAATTCAGGCCCTAACAGTATGAAAAGTCATCATGATGAACAATGTAAATGGTATCTGAGCCTGTTCTTTCCATTGCAACATCACTGGGCTTATCTATAATTCTGCTTATTGCAATGCCCTTCTGTCCCTGAGAGCATCCAATAACAACTTACTGACCTTTTGTGTCTGTTATTTATAAATGTCTTTTTCAAAACTCTAATCCTGTGAAAAAGTGGTCATACTGTGCACTTCTTTGAAGATTTTTAAAAACAATTATGGAAGTATTTTAAATGATATGCAATCAAATATTTTGTTTACACATTGCCTAAGGTGATGGTTATCACTGCTGACTGGACAATAGAAACATTTTGCAGAAACTAAAAAAAAAAGAGAGAGAGATAAGAACCCATTCATGGTTCTTCCTTCCTAACCACTATTAGCATTTTGGCATATTTCCAGATTAGCTATTTTTAGATGAAAGGAAATATGCTTAGTAATCTGTTTCTTCTCCTACAAGGTTATTTGGTATACGAATATTAGAAAACTGTCATTTTGGATAGACATTTTCATTTAGTTAGTATTTTAGTGACTATATTTCATGCAACAGCTGTGAGGTGAAGGTTCAGAAGAAACCAGAGAATTCATCTGAGTGATGGTGGTAATTTACATTTTCTCCCTAGTGGGGTAGGGAATGAGACTTAGAAAAATTTAAGGAACAAACAGAAGAGAGACATATGCTGTGGTCCTAAATATAAAACATATAAACTGAATGAAAAAAATAATTATACAACATGAGATTGGGGAAACTTATTTTTCTTCCTAAATAATTAAAGCAAAAGCTTGTCTTTTTTTTGAGACCCCGATTTTCCTAAGTATTCACCATAGTAAATAGCTATAATTAGGATTCATCACACGTAATCAGTTTCCAAATTATTTTGTGAATACATTATCTATTGCAAGGAGCCCCCTTTCCTTCCCCAATCTTTAAGCCAGTCGAAGTTTCATGAGGGTCCTTTAAACCAATACTGTGGCTCACAATGTGTGCATGTCCTGGGAACCTCTGTTTGGCACTCTTTGATCCACTAAATGATTTAGCCCAGTATCTTTTGGATGTTTAAATCATTTTGATTTGGCATGTGCTCTGAAGGTAGCAGTATTCCAAGAGCCCTCTCACTGCATGTTAAGTGCTGTTCTCTGACTCCCAGCCAGAGCACTGATGTTGGCAGGGTTGATCGCTCAAATGTAATGATTTCATTTCCAACCTTTGCACACTAAAATTACATAGCCTAAACACGAAGCGTCCAGATTTTTCCTCTTAAAAACAGAATAAAGACATAATTTAACATTGCTACAAAATAATCAAGACAATGTTTGAAACTGGAAATTTGAAAATAGGCTGCCACAATAAAACTAATGCTGGTTTGGGAGGTTCAAACATAGCTGAGAAACCTAAAATATTTTATAGCTACTGTTAGGCATTTCATATTTTTCTACTTTCACGTTATAAAGGAAGCGAGTATCTTAGGTTGGGTTCTCCCTAAAGACCCCGAGTAAAAGATGTGAGAGCAAATGGTCATGTGAGAGGTGATGCCAAGAAGTACAAGCAAGGAAATGGAGTGAGACAGGGAAGAGAAGGGAGCTAATACAGAGGGAAGTTTTAGGCAGGTATCGCTGAGACCTAGAGCTGGTTCAGGCATTTTCCTGGGATGTTCACATCCAGCATGGACCACGAGAAAACCCTCAGGTGGGGTTTCAGATGTTTGTATGCTGTTGCCAATGGCACACACAGGAATGTTAAATGCCAAGAGCATATGAGTAGGGCATCTAGTGTCTGTTTGGGGGAGGTGGTTAAGAACATGTTTTGATCACACAGACATAGTAGAGTCCTGGTTCTGCCATTTATGTGTGAAATTGAGTAAATAACCTAATCTATCTAAGTCTTAGTTTCTTTATTTGTAAATGAAAATACTAGAACTTACCTCCTGGGGTCTTTGTAAGGATTAAATAAGAAACTGTGTATGTAGACTGCACACAAGGTAATACAGTTCACCATATGTATCAAGAAAACTGGCTCAAATGTACATTAGAAATAATATCAGTAAACTGTGGCTTTGTTAACCTTGAGGACTGATAACTCTCAGGATGGCCTGGTTGCTGGGTTCACACTTCCTTACAACGGGGGTTTCCAATAGTGATGTCTAAATTATGTGACCCTGGCCTCTGGCCATAGCGAGGGTAGACATCATGACCGATCCAATTCTTCATTAGGGCGAACTTTGAAATCCACAACAGGGAATCACTGAGTCTGGGCGTCTTTGTTGCGTCGCGTTAATAACAACTTTTTAAGAACTACTGCAAGGGCCTGCAGTGCTGCGGTTCTTGCCATCGACACTGTGGTAACTGACATCCTTTCAAAAGCATGCCCTTTTGCTAAAGTTAGAGAAAATTTCCGTTGCTTGCAACCCTAAATCTTAACCAATAAAACCCATCTGTTCTTAATCCAACACTTTAAGTGATGGCTAATCTCTCATCACTGTATCTAAACATAATTTTTATATATAATAAAATTTATTTCCCTTAATTTTGTTATCTATTTTATATGATTTATTTTAAATATGTGAATACATATTTATGTATAAATATGTGAATACATATTTATGTATAAATATGTATTTCTCAGTATTTTGTGTTTGTTTCCAAAGCTAGTAAAAAACAAATGAAAATCCCACAACCTCCAGCCATTTTACTGACTATGCAAAAGTGAACAATATACTATGATTAATTAGCTGGGTTTCTGTATCATGAGGATGCCCAGTATGTGGACAAATATTAGCAAACTAAAGTGAAAATTTGTTTTTATAGCCTTGGAATTGGATAACTCTAATAGAAGCAGCTTTTAAAAATAGAATTGAGATGATTTTGTATCTTTAAAAAAAATTAGATGCTATTAGCTAGATCCCATGCTCCTTTACTGAAATTTGGGCTTCCCTTCACCATATCCCTAATGGGCCTCCATTTTCTGTTAACTTCATATTTTCCTAATCTGCTCCTTAATCTTCTGCTTTCCTTATCCATTACCCAGTCATTAAATCAAATATGGACCTACCATGGTAAGTGCTGGATCTATAATCATAGAACAAAATAAACTTACTGACCTTAAAAACCTATAATCTTATGGTGAGACAAACATTAAAAAAAATTATAACATATATAGTTGCAAACTAAGAAGTGTCATATAAGGGTATTAGGGATTAAATGAGAGATTAAAACAGAAAATCTATTTTAATAGGTTTAGTTTAAAAAGCAGATTTAACAGAGGGGCAACAGGAAAACTCTAGATGGTAACCTTTACGCTGAGAAAAAGAGTAGGAGCTAGATATGCATTGGTGGAGGGAAGAGCATTCTAGATAAAGAAAAGAGTATGTTAAAAGCCCAGCAAGAAAAAAACCGCAAAAAGGCTAAGCGTGGCTGGAGTGTTATGGGCCAGAAGAGTGGGGAGGTAAAGCTGAGAGGTAGGCAGGAGCCATAATAAGGATCAAGAATGGCAAGCGTTTATGAGTATGAGCAAATGGCGGTATCAGATTTGAGTTCCTTAAAAGAATATTTTGGCTACTAAGTGGAAAATGATGGCAGGGGCAAGAATAGAAAGCAAGACCAATCGGGAGGCTTCTGCAGTAGTGTAGGCACGTGACTATCATGGGTTGAGAGAACTAGTGGATGAAATGGAGAACTAAGATATTGGCTTTTTCTAATCAAGACTTGGTAATGGACTAGAAGGCGAGGGAGAGGGAAGCTTAAAGTTTCTGGCTTCATTATTTGGATGGATGGCAGTGGCATTTATTGATAAGGGGAACTCTGGAGGAGCAGTAGGTTCAGAAAAAGAACAAAATATGTTGGTCTGTAGTTTAGAAAAGTGATATGGCCTGGAGATATAAATTTGGGAGTAGTTATTATACAAGTAGCATTTAAAGCCTTGAGAGAAGGGAACGACACCTGGAGAAAAAGTGTAACGTGAAGAGAGCCCAGGACCAAGCTCTGAAGAACGTGAAGGTTAAGGGTAGAGGAGGGAAGCCATCAAAAAGTGGGCAGAAAAAAGAGCAGCCATGGAATCTGGAGGGAAAACCATGCACTTGTATGGCTGCATCACAGCAGGCAGAAGACAATTGTTTCAAGTAAGATGTGTGCTCCATAGCACAGAATGATGCTGAGTGGCACAGTATGAAAGACTAATTACGCATTTGATTCAGCAAAATGGCAGTCCTTGGTCCCCTTAGTAAGGGTAGTTTAAAGTATTTTTGCAACCAGCTGTATCCTTTTCCAATCAGGCCCTTCTCCCAAACCAAAAAGCAAAATCATTGTTAAAAAAAGCAAAAACCAACCTCCTTCCTTTTGCTTTGAAACCTGCAGCACTCTTACTCCAAGATGAGTAACTCTCCTTCATGCAAAATCAGTTCAGAATCTCTTTCATCTTCTTCCCCATCTTACTCTCATATGACAACCTCCTTCCTCTTTATCTTCTGAGGAAGACTCAACTCTAGGGGAGATTTGTCCTTTTTCATCACTGTGACTTCCAGACAATCCTAACTTCAGTTTGGAGGCCAGAAGTTCCATATCACTATCACTAGGCCAAAATCAAAGCGTTGGCAGGGCTGTATTCCTCTGGGGAACTAGGAAAGTATCTGTTTCTTGCTTCTTCCAGTTCCTCCTAGTGGCTGGTTGTGTTTCCTAGGCTTGTGGCTGCATGATGCCATTCTTTGACTTGATAGGCTCATTGCCTTCTCTTTCAAAATCTCATTCTGCTTCGCTTTCATTGGATACATGATTGTATTTAAGGCCCACAAAATAATCCAGGATAATCTCCCCATCTCAAGACCCCTAATTTAATTACCCCCAAAGGACCCTCTCTTTTTTTTGTTTTGCCATAGAAAGAAATAGTCACAAGTTCCAGGGTTAGGATGAAGGTGTCATTTGGGTGGCCATGTTTCAGCCTACCACAAAGGTTACATGCCAAGTATGGACTATAAGGACTGTACTTTCTTCCAACTCCCCAGCATCCTGCTATTGACTGAAAAACAAGATGTTTCTAATTGTATTTAATTCACCCTCAAAATTGGAAACTTTTCTGTTCCTGTCAATATCCTCAATCTCCTAGGAGTTTATCTTTATAACTTAAAGAACACTATCTTTAATGTGAACTGTATTACCAAGAAAGGTCTAAGCTTTCCTTTATAAAAATGCCTCCGAGGGCTTCTTCCTTTTGACTCTTGCAGAGCTTTAGCCTGTCATTTTTTTCTAGACCACCCAAGACAAGCTTTCAAGTCCATTTGATGATGCCACCTGTGTGCTCAAGGACACAGTGGCTCCTTATTTTTTCAGCTTTTACCTTCAATAAGCAGCAAGTCCTGAAGTTTGAGACCCTAAGCACCAAAAATATTGTCCCCAACTCTACGTATCCTATATACCCTTGCTGGTTAAGAAATGCATTCCATTATCAATAGAGAACCACCCAACAGCAGCAGTTTAAACAAGGCAGTTTATTTCTCATTTGAATAAGAAATCCACATATAGATAAGGGCTTCAACAACAATACCCTAAAGTTATCATGAGCAACGTTCTTTCTTTACTTTTATGAAGTTGGACATGGGTTCTATCTTTAAGATCACCTCATAGTCCAAGATTGCTTCTGGAGTTACAGCCATTATATATACATAAACTCCAGGCAGCAGGTTAAAAAGGAAGCACAGAAGAGCACAAAGTGCTCTCATACCTTCCCTTCCAAAAAGCCTTCCTTAAAATTGTGCATACTTTCCTTTGTTTCACAGGGGCCAGAACTAAGTTCACATGCTCATATCTTGCTGCAATATAAGAATGAAAACGATTTTCCAGCAGGATACACTCACTGCCCAGGGCTTTGTTACAAGGAATGAGAGAATGGATATTAGGGGTGAAATATCACTCTTTTCCTCAATGTCCTATTATATATAAAGTGAGTTTTAATTCCCACAATATCCCACAGCAAAAAAGTAGTTACCTGATATTCAAATCCTAATAAAGTCTCTCATATTATGGGGCAATCTCAATTGCATTATTTTACACAACGAAGTACCATGAGTGGAGGGAAGACGTGAGCCTGAAATAAAATCAATACCACAGTACATACTTAGAGGGATCCCTGAGAGAATCAGTTAAAAATAAAAGGCAAAGGGGATGCATAACTCCACATTACTCAAGAGTGGGCTGTACATAGTCATCTTCTTCCAAAGTATAGGACAAAAAAAGGAGGGGGAAGTAATTTTACAAAGGAGAAACACGAGAAACACTACTCTGCCAGGTGATCAAGGTCAATCAAGAGTCACAAATCATACTGACAGTATGTAATCTTGATATACAATCACTTTACTTCTGTGACCTTCCTCTCAAAATTCCATTTCAGTCCTTAAGAAAAACAGAATAATTCCAATAGAGGGGCATCTTCCAGAATACTTGACCAGTAGTCCTCAAAACTGTTAAGTCATCAAAAACATCCACATCCATTACTCAATTGTCTTTTTCTTGTTGAGATTTAATAGCCCTTTATAATAGCATTCCGTAGAAAAAGCACGAAGGTTTTAAATTTTGATTAGGTCCTATATATCTAATTTTACTTTTGTTGCTAGTGTTTTTAGTGCCACATTTAAGAAATAATTGCCAAATTCAAGGTCATAAAAATTTGTCCTTGTTTTCTTCTTCGAATTTCATAGTTTTAGCTCTTAAATTTAGGTTTTTGATCCATTTTGAGTTAAATTTTGTACATGGTGTGAGGTAGAGGTCCACCTTCATTTTTTTACATGTGGATATCCAGTTTTCTCAGCACCATTTGTTGAAAAGACATTCTTTCCTTCATTGAATGGTGTTGGACGCCACTGTCAAAAATGAATAGACCACAGACATATGGATTTGTTTCTGAACTCTCAATTCGATTCTATTGGTCTGTACATCTATCCTTTATGGCAGTACCACACTGTTTTATTAATGTAGCTTTGTGTAAGTTTTAGAATATGAAACTGTGAGTCTTCCAAATTTCTCTTCTTTTTTCAAGATTGTTTTGGCTATTCAAGGCCCCTTGCGATTCCATTATGAATTTAGGGTTGACTTTCCCATTTCTGCAAAAAAGGCCACTGAGATTTCAATAGGTATTGCACTGAATCTGTAGACTGCTTTGGGGAATATTGCTATTTTAACAATATTAAGTCTTCCAACCCATGAATACAGGATGCCTTTCCATTTGTTTAGGTCTTATTTAATTTCTTTCAGCAACATTTTGTACTTATCAGGGTAGAAGTCTTGCACCCCTTTGGTTAAATTTATTCCTAGGTTTTTACTGTCTTAGATGATACTGTAAATAGAATTGCTTTCTTAGTTTCTTTTTTGTATTGTTCATTGCTTGTTGCAACTTTGCTGAATTTATTTATTAGCTTTAACAGATTTTGTGGATTAGGATTTTCTACATATAAGATCATGTCATCTGTGAATAGTTTTACTTCTTCCTTTCCAATATGAATACATCTTATTTCTAACTAATTATTGTAGACTGACTGTACTTTTAAGCAAGAAATGAGAAAGAAGAATTCCAGGCTTGCTATTTCAGCATGGTTTTGAAAGTCTACATTGGAATGTAGACATATTACTTCCTATGTCTGTAGACAGTATGTCATTCAAAGGATAGGAAGTACATTAGTCTTTGTAGGTAAAAAACATACACCATGTAAATAATGCAGTGTCAACAGCATTATAAACAGCAATAAAAATTTTTTTGCATTGTTTTATACTGAATTATCTTTAGGACATTTAAAAATAATGAAAAAATAGAAAGAAATTTGAGAAGCAATTTTTACCTGTAAAATTTATTACAGAAACTATCTATACATGATGAAATTTTAAGTATAAAAGATGAATCTAAAATAAGTTATAATAAACTTCCATAAAAATGAGTGTGTGTGTGTGTGTGCACGAGAGACGGGGAGAGAGGGCGAGGAAATAAATCTAGGAATATAAACATTCTTAAATGTTTTCAGTGACTGGCATTGCTTTATAAGTTACATAAGATAGTATCAATTAAGGTATCTGAATTACTGGGTTTCAGAAGGCTTTAAATAAATATCCAGATAAATCAACAAAAAACGCTCAACTCTGAAATTGTATTAGAATCTAGATCTCTCATATGAGATCATTATCCTGTATTCCTTTTGAAATTTCCAACAGAAGCTATTTTACAAACTAACATTAGAATGTCTCCTAAGAAAAAAAAAAGAATATGCATGGCGGTGAATGAATGGCTTTATTGCTTTAAGAAAGAAATGTATTTTTGGTATCATTAATACAAAATTTATAATATTTATATAATTGTATATAAAAGGTATCTATAGAATATAACCTAAACACAAATTTAGAAGGATATAAACATTTTCAAATATAAAAACTTTGTGCTATTAAAAAGCTGTTTAACAAAGCAGTTATTAACACATTTGTTGTATGTATAATCATAAAAGTTAACTAAAAAATACTTAAACTATTAACCCAAATTAGAATTAGAAAAACGTTTATCTAAAAAGCATTAATTTTGACATTCGAGTACAGAATTGTCAGGGGCCCTCTGGCAAATCATAACTTGACACTGGCTTTTAAGTAACTAGGCATGGGAAGATAAAGGCAGACGGGAGAAGCACTGAAGAAAATGAAGATGGTAAAGACACAATAGTTTCTAGCCTGATACAATTGACTATTCACAAGAAGAATAGAATTAAAAGTGCTTAAAACAAAAAATGTCAATGTCACTAATTACTCAAGTGCCATAAAACATTGGTTATCAAATTAACTTTATTATTAAGAGCTGGCCACACTTCAACTAACGATATGCCACAGCATTAGTACCACTGCAGTGCCTTGTTCAGTCACACTCCCAGTATTTATCAGTAATCTCTGTAATTTATCTTACACATGTACATAAATACCAAGAAACTTTAAATATTCTTATTTACTATTTTAATTTTTTTCCTTAAAGATGCAGGATTTCATCTTGCATCAATTATGTGGATATGACAAAAGTGAATTAAATAGATACAGAATATAAAGAATATATGATACCATGACGTCATGATCTGGAACAACTGAAGTTTTCTACCTCTTGCTCCATTTTCTAGATAAACGAGAGAAAGAAAAAAATAGTAAGTTTCAATGTGGAAAAAGTTAAAGAAACACTACTGTATTGCTGGTTTTTTCCCCCCCAGTCAATATCCTTAAGAATTTATTGCTCATGTACATATCTGATAGTGAAAATAGAAATTCAGTTCAGTATTAAGACTATCACATAAACTAATATCACTGATGAGCTTTCATTATTTAAATCCCTTTGAAATAAATATGAGGTGCATTCATCTTAAGTTAAATTCAAATAGTTATAATCAAGGCACTGGTTTACTTATAAATATTAATATTTTATATTTTGTTGGTACTAGTATTACATATATGATACAATGTAGGTACCAAAGTATACTTTAGTAGGTATATAGTAGCTACCAGTAATATTTAAGTTATACTATATAGGTACCATCCAAAATGTTTTTCCCCCCAATATCTATTTTTAAAAGTTAAGTACTCTAATACCCATTGTAAAGCAAGATTAACTAGAGACAAATAGGTCAATCTTAAGTCTATCTTAAAAAGGAGCTATGTACCTTCATTAATACATAAACAAAATAAAGATTTTCATAGTTTACTGATACTGCAGTAAATAAGCACTCCCAGTGCTTATTAAAGAAACACAAACTAGTGAAGTGTTTGATTAAAAAAAGTATAGAACTCAATTATACCTAGAAATAATCCATAATGCACATATTAAACAATGGTCTTTAAAAATTCTTATAAAATCGGTTAATTTCTTATATAGATTAGTTTACCTGAATAAGTGTTGTTTTGTCATAGTCCCTGCGATGCTGATAAATACACTGGCTAATTATTGCATACAAATTTTCCAACTGAAAAATATTGTATTCTTGACTCTTTTTAACAACAATCTTCAAAAGATTCTAAAAGAAAACATGAGTATTTACATATTTGAGAGAGAAATTCTCTGAGACAAGATATTTTAATTTCGAAGATTTGGGGAATGTTTAGCATATAAACTAGAGAGAAGGCAGACCAAATTATTTGATGAGACATGGCAGCCTCTGATAGTGGCTCCAGCATTTCACCGTAATTATTATTATCATGGTTCTATGATTCTGTCTCTGTGTTGGGTAACTCCCAACTTAAAAATTGGAGGTGGGGAGGTTGCCTATTTCCATTCTACCCATAAATCTCTATAGACAAATTAAAAAATAATCTCAAACTAGATTAATAGTAAAAAAAAAAAGCAACATTTTTGCAGTGTATATTATGGCACTGTAAGTACATTATAACTAATTCCGTTATGTGAAACAAAAAGGAAGTACATAAATGGTGAACCACCTCACCACTTCAGAGTTCTTTTCCTTATAAAAAGGACTTTCCATCTGCTTAGTGTTTTTTTTTTCATGTCTGAAATGGACTCACTGGATTTCTCTGATTCTTCAAGCCTGGCCCTACCAGGATATGCCATTACCTCATGGTTAATAAAAAAATGCCATTATGGAAGACAAAAAACTAACTAAAATTGTTATAGGTAATGGTCATAAAAACAACATATGGGATCAATGATGTAGACAAATCTGTTAAAACTATAATGTCAACACACTAGCCATCTCCAGCCACCACCTTTATGAAAGTTATAATATACCAAGCTTATCCTTTCATAACAGATCATTATTTATTGCATGCCAAACTGGCAAACTGTACTATTACAGACCCTCTTTTGGTGGGTTATGTTACTAATGTGCACAATGAAAGCATTATAGTTTCAGTTTACATACTTTCAATCGTTCGTGGTCCACAACAAGAGAGGGTGTAGGCTGAGAAAGAATGGCCAAAGCCTTCTCAACACTGATGAGCTGCTGCTGCTCTACTTGGGATCGTCTAGCTCGAGTCATTCGCAGAACACACATTTCTAGGATAAATAATTAAATAACATTATTATTTGATTCACAGACGTTATAATCTCTAAAATAAATATTAGGCAAATAAAATAGCAGGACATATTTACTAAGATACAAATACCAATTCTGGCTTATTGACCCTACTGTAAGGTTAAGAGTGTGCCACTTACACACTCAAAAATTAAGGACATTTTAAAAGTATTTTTCAATTGAGTATTTCAGGGGATCTTCAACAGGTTAGACTGTCTTCTACTTAGGCTTAAGACCCAGAGACTTCAAGAGCGAGATGGGACCTCAGTAATCTATATCAGGAGTTCCAAACTACCACCCACAGACCAAATCTGGCCTTCTGCAATAAGTCAACTTCTGTAAGAACACTATCACATCCATTTTACATATGCATGTCACTGTGGCTTTTCTGGCAGGGTTGAGTAGTTGTGAAAGAGGCTGTAGCGCTACATATTTACTATCTGCTCTTTATAAAAATTTGTCTTTCCCTGATCTAGAACAATCTATTTACTGATAGATGAGAAAAAATGAGGACAAGACTTAAAAAGACTTTTCTAAGGTCAATACACCTAATTTTTTAAGAACCCAAATAAGAACCCAAATCTCCTGATATGTAAACAAATACCTGTCTCATAAGTACTTTTTAAAAAAGATGATAAAAAATAAAAAGAATCTAATTCTGAATCCAAATAAAACATACAAATTATAAAGTCAGAGGATTACCATTTAAAATAACCAGATTGAAAAGGCTATATTCTAGTCCATCCTGCTATGATTTCTCAAACACACTGAAACTCATTTCAAGACAATCTTTGAAGATTTACTTATAGCACATAAGCCACTGAAGAAAATCAGTATCATTAAGTCAATACCTGTTTTGACCAAAATACCTTTTTGACCCTGTTATTGCTCTTTTTGTTTTGTAAGATTAAATAATGTTCGCCTTTTCCAAATATTCGACAAATCTAATGCCAAAGGTCTACTAAGATCCAGATGGAAGACAATTCTAAATAAAAAACTCTGGGAGTGAAATTATTAGAATAAATATTATCTTTGAATTAACTTACAATATGGATACAGAAATGATGGGGGTAAGATTTGTTCTACATCACTCAGCAAGAATCACAAGAAACTGCTTATCTTGCTTAAAGATGAGAAGGTATCCTGCTAGCTTTTCAAAACTGCAGAGGCAAGCACTTTGAGACATGCTTTAGCTGAATTATTTTATTCAATCTTCAAAATATGTCATTAACCTGCAACTATCTACCCCAATTTTGCAGAAGAGAAAAGTAAGGCTGGTAGGTCAAGAACCTTGCCCAAGGTCACAAGCTAATAAGTGGTGGACTAGGAGCTCAAATCCAGGTCTGTTTGATGCCACAGTGTGCTTTTAACAACACTGATTTATTAGCTCAACCTATATTAAGATAATGCTATTTTTACTAATTAATACCTGCACTGTGAAAGATAAGAAAAAATAAACTGAGATGGTAGTCACTTAAGAACTTTGAGTAAAACATCTTTTAAAAATTAAGAAGTTGTTTAATTAAGACTTACCTTTTGCTTCATTTTCATCAGATACATCAATTATCTGAGAGCCAAAAGCATCTCCATTGCAAGTAATCTTATCTTTTCTCAATTCTGTACATGCTGTAGTCTTCCCAGATTCTTCAAGTTCATTCTCAATACTACAAATACTTGAATTATTATTTCCCAATTCTTTTTTGCTTTCAGAGACATTTTGGTACCTCTCATTTTCTTCCATTGAAGACTCTTCTGTGTTTCTGGTCTCGTTGTGGTCTAAAGTTATATCGTGATTTTCTTCTGTATCACTCTCAATTTTGTCATCTGTGACATTCTGGCTATCATCTTTTGCCTGTGAAATTCTCTTTCGTTTTGTTATGGTGCCTAGATACCACTTCGACTTTTTGCGGATTTTTCTCTTCAACTGAGCTTCAGAGAATTTAAAGAGAAAGGATAAAAGAATATTTGACAATTTTCTAAAGGCTAAGAAAGTGGGGGAAAATACCTCCTGAGATATAAGAGGATAGAGAATTTGAGAAATCACTGTAGTTTTGAATGGCTGGAATATAGAGCAAAAGTATACAGTACTGAGAAGAAGGTAGAGAAGTGGGCAATGACCTGTCATTCTAAGGAGTTTGAATTTTGCCTTGAATAATTATAAGGAGAGCTATGCATTATCTGTCTGATGCGTATATTACAAAAAAAAAAAAAAAAAAGAAAACGCTTTGGCAGTAGTGTGAGGAATGAACTAGAGAAAGGGCAAGATTAAAAATGGCCTACACTTAAGTGCCTACCATATAGCAGGAACTCTTCTAAATCCTTTCTGTGCAACAACTCACTGAAATTTCACTTTAACCTGATCAGGTTTTACCATTATAAACGTTATTTTATAGGTGAAGAAACTGAAGTATACAAAGATTAAACATTCTGCCTAGACTAGACATAGTATAACCACATTGCGATATTATATTTGGAAGATTTATCCATACTGTTAGATGTAGTTGAAGTTTAATCACTCTCACTGCTGTATAATAATCTGCATTTTTCCATTCTACTGCTGATGGGCATTTGGATTGCTCTCAGTGTTGGGCTATTATGAATATCTGTTCTATGAACATTCTTGTATGCGTCTTTGATGAACATCACGTATGCAATCCTGCTGGGTATATAGCCAGGAATGGATTGTTTTAAGGGGGTTCATAGGGAAATTAAAGACATGAAAAATGACTCCCTTAAAACAATATTATATATATGTACATATATGTGTATGTGTGCATATGTATACACACATATTCATATACACTTTAAGCACACTTGCTTAAAGTTGATTTGACTGAGAGCATTCTGGTAGGGGAGGTCTCTTGCTGGTTTGCCTTGCTCATCTTCCCTTCCCCAGCTGCCTGTTCCCTTTTTTGCAAAAGTAGTGCTTACTTTATCTCAAATCATTACCCCATGATGGACAGACCTGCAATATAATAATGGAAGGTTCTAACACCAGCAACACACACACACACACACACACAATTTTAAAACTTCTGTTTGAAAGCACTGGAGATCTAATAAGGCACTGAGGAATATGACAACAAAGTCTGGGAAAACATATGGATAGCTGAGAGACTAAGAAGCTGAGAATTTGACATTCATGGGGCTTAGAGAGCAAAAAATGGAATTAAGTGCCTGCCAAGAAAAGGAGGTCTTGAGAAAACCCATGGGCTTTGGGTTGGTACTCTGTGAAGTTATATTCCAAGCATAAGGAGGAACAGAAAATAGACCTGAATTTATAGCAAATGTAAATCAGTTGCAAATCAAGTCAACACACAATGAGATGAGGGTGAACTGAGGCTGCAAGTGGTACAGCATTACCAACCTGGGTTTATTTCAAGAATGCAAAGGTACCTTAATAGTAACAAAATCAATATAATTCACTACATCAATATAAAGAAAGGAAACTTAGGTAGAAAGGAAATGGCATTAGAAGAGAATAAAAAGGTTATCATTTCTAAGTGAATATTACCCAAAGCAAACTTACCAGGAGTGCTGCAAGCCACAGGAGTACTGGGTGTCTTTAGCTTTTCATTCTGCTCTGATTCTGATCTTCTATCACCAGCAGGAGTGGAATTTTGCTTTGGCATCACATGGTAATAAGATGGGGCATATTTGGAGGAGCTACAACCTTACAGACATGTGAAATGTCAAATCAAATTTCCAGATTTCAAAATTATTTGAAGGATTAATTAAAAGAACTCATAGTACAAGGAAAAAAAAAGCATCTTTTTCTGATGCCAAATAATTTTCCTACCTCTTTTTTTCCTAGATTCCTGAATTTCTTCACAAAGCTGTTCAAAGTCTTCATCAAGTTCTTCTTTAATTATTGCATAGGCAGTATCTCTTAAAGCACAGGCTCTATGCCTAATAAGACGATCTGAGAAATTTAAATAAAAGGCTTTAAATTTTTTCCTTTTAACAATTTACCAAAAATAAACTGAACATTTTGGGCTAAGGTTGTAGCCATTACAGTTCCTCTGTTAGTTTTACCAGGAATAGTAAAAGTTACTGAAATGTTGTTGTTATGTTTTGGTGCTAATCTAATGTTCTGGACATCTGATTCAATATGGCAGACTAACCCCAAACAATTTCATTACTATGTGCTATCCAGAGCCTTTTAAATATCAGAAAAAAAAATGTAAGAATCAATCAATAGCAAGACTAAATAACATAATGACAACAAAAACAGAAAGGAAGGCTATTAGTGTCATCAGTGAACCAAAATGTAAAAGAATTTCAGAAGAGATACAGAAAATGTTACTGCATTGACAGAGAAACTAAACAAAGACAATGAATGAGCAATCAATCCTACACAGGAAACATTGGGGAAAATCCTAAAGTGAGTCCAAGTACTATAAACTGGAATATACTGAGGCAGAAGGCAGGTAATAAATGAATACATAATTGACTGAATAGCTGGGTCAGTCCCTCTCAGAGGGCAGCAGTCTCCAATATTCACACTTAAGTTGTTTTTGACAATAGTTACACTGTCAGAAGGGATGCTGGAGAAGGTTCTAACATATCATCTGAGCCTAAAGAAAGGCAGAACAAAATTGAAGCACTGGTGTCCAAAGTGTGGTAGCATCAGAATCACCTACGAACTTGTCTGAAATGCAAATTCTACAGAATCAGAAACCCTGGATATGAGGCCCAGCAATCTGTATCTCGTCTTCTAGGAGATTCTGTTGCTTGCTATCATTTGAATATCACTGGTCTAAAGTAATTTCAGGCTGTCACATGGACAGAAAAAGTAGCAGCAGTATGATTGTAATGAAACAAAAAGCCCTCAGTCTTTAGGTTAAACGCTTCTTTCTTTTTATAATTAAGGGGTGTTCCCAGCTTGGTAGCCTGATTCTCACTGCTTACCTCCAGAACTCTGAACTACAAGGAAAAGCCTAGGGAAGGTGGGGTGGAAGACTAGGAGGGGAAAACAGTGAGCTTTTCAATTGCTGAAGAGGTCTCTATGCTAATTAATCTAATTTATAAGCACTACCAATTTAAAAACAGAAAGCCAATGTACTGGAGGAGAAAGTTTATGCAGGAAACAGATTATTTAAAAAATATATATTATCCACTCAAAGTGTTAAAGACACTGCATCCATAAAACAATAGGAAGCTAGAAAAAAGAAATACCTGAGAAAAAATATTTTTGGAAATGAACAAGTTTATATCAAATATGTAGATATTTGACTACATCATTATATATTAACAAATATGTACTTTAAAAAAATCCTGTACTTTATAAATTTTATTTATTAGACTGGTGAGAGTGAAATGGGTATATACACAGAAAAGGTCTGGATAGACACCCCCAAACTTAACAGTGTCCACCTTTGGAGAAAGGAAATGGGGGACTTAGTTTTTAAAACATTATTATTAGCAAGTATTGCATTGTATTACTTTTGTGACAAAAACTGTAATGGTCTTAACCAAGAAAATCCTTTTGAACCTATTTTATTACAGTGTTTATTTTTCCACACTGAGAAAGAACATTGATATACAAAGGAAACAAGCTGAATTGTTATTGCAACGTTGTGTCTCATTAGAGGATATATTATGTAGTAAACACAGGGGTTTTAGAGTGAAAGAAATCTGCATTCAAATTCTGCCTCTGCCACTTCTTGGCAGTACAATCTTGAGTAAGTTTTTTAATCTAAATTTGTAATGAAAATGAGAAGGATGGTTGTTGTGAGAATTAAATGGCACTGTGAATATAAAGTATTTACAATACAGCATTTGTCATAAAATCAACCCCCACTAATTGTTAGCAACTTCCATTCCACCCCCTTTCCAGCTGGAAAAAACCCACTAATGCTCACCTCCAGGATCTCTATCTGGATTGTATTCTAAAGCATTACTACAGATTAGGTCAATATCACTCAAATAGTCTTTCACAGTCAGATACTTGTGAAGATCAATTTTACTGATTACAGATGAAAGGTCCATTGGTTGCTTTATTACAGTGACATAATCAGGAACCTAAAATTCAAACAAATGACCAAATCACTAAATTAACTCTGAACATAAAAACATTTCAGTCAAGTTTCTTTACCAGGCAATAGTAGAAAATAAACACATAAGAGATAATGATAATATATTAATATGAACCTTTGACTCTATTTAAGGCTGGCTTTATTTTGTATTTATTCCTATTTTTGGGTAACTATATCTTCAGTAACATCCTATACCTCTGTCCTTAACCAAACACCACCCATCCTTCCATGTCAACTTAAGGCTTCACTCTCTCAGCTCACTCTGTGTAGGTTAATACCATGTAGCATTAAGGCATTCTCAAATGGCTTCTAGAATGTTTGGGCTGAGCAGACTAAGTTAGCTGTCTATTTTCCGCAGAAAAGGAAAATACATTATCTTGAAGTTTCCATGTGCTTAGGATACCACACAGCACATTTCCATATACAGAGAACAAGTTCTGAGTGTAGACAGAGAACCGCATAAACTATTCACATATTCTCTACTTCTGAAGCATCATAGCTCAGAACACATTTGATCCAAAGATTAAATTAATACCTCATCAGGGTCAACAGGTTTAGTAAATACTCTGAATCGCTTGTCAATAGCAAGCCTATGTGTAACATTTCTTAAGAAAATCCTGAGTTCTCTAAATGTATCTTCTTCTTGTTCTTCCAGTCGTTTCACTTCTTCTGCTGTCAGTGGTTTTGGCTCGGGTGGCGGTGCTACTGGGAGTACCTCCAGGGCCTGCAAAACTTCATAGAATGGAAGATGTGAGTTACTGCTCTCCCATCATATCAAGTGTGACATATGATTCAGTGCACATGGCAGCCAGGCTTTCAGAGGTTATCCTCCTTATATGTAACAGGAAATGAGAGAATTTGGAATGCTAATTCCCAAGTCATTACGTCTGTTCCATTTTAAAATCATTTAAGAAATTATTAAAACTTTAAAAATGCATTATTTCCAGAGCAAGAATATTCTAACTATTGAAAAAGTCTTCTCTACTAATTTTGAACTAATGAAAAACTATGGTATGTTTCAAATATAACAAAAGTTTAATTTTGTTTTACTAGATACGCATTGACTACTCAAGATCAAAAAAGGAATATGAGAGTACTGCCCCAATAAATTAGCAAACTATTTTAAGGGAGTAAGACTAATTATAACAACATTGTAATGTCATATTAGTATGAAAAAGTACAGTGGGTCTAAGACAGAAAATTAGTTTTGCCTAGATATGTTAGGGAAGAAAAAATGAGTTGTACTAAAAGAACAAAGATTTCCTTAGGCAGAGGTGGGGAATGAGGAGAGAAGCATTACTGACAGCAAGTACGAACGACATTATGAAAGGACAGCTATACGTTGCCTATGGTATAAAGATAGAGTGCTTTGCAAGAATAGAGGTGGGGGAAGGAGGGAGAACAAAAGTGTCAAAAATGGGCTTGGAAAGACAGATTTGGGCTACACTATGAATTCCAGACCAAAGTGCACATAGGCTGGGGCTATACTATGAAAGGCCTTGTGTGCTTTAAGAACTTTAGTCTATTTTAATGGGGAACAGATTTTTTTTTAAATTTATGCCTATAGCACCTGGTCTCCCATCCAAATACTAACCAGATCCGACCTTGCTTAGCTTCTGAGATCAGACATTGGGCTTGTTCAGGGTGGCATGGCTGGAGACCATGGACCATGGCTCCACAGGGGCACAAACCCAGAACCTTCTGCGTGTAAAGCAGATGTGCTAAACGCTACACTATGGAACCACGTCTGGGAACAGATTTTTAAGCAGAAGTTATCAACCTTACAACTGAAGTTTTGAGCTTGTGTTATAAGAAGATGGGAATGCCATTAACTGCTATCTCATTCTCACTTTCTCAAAATTATCGCATATTAACTTTGATAGAGTAACTAACCTGCTTTCTTTTTTGATATAGGAGGCTTAGCAGCTTGCTTTAGAATTAAATCTTCAAAAAATTTTGTCCGTTCTTCTTTACTAGGTAACTGGACGTTGAAAATTTCTCCATAATCATGGATAAATAATTCTTGTACCTTAAAAAAGAAAATAAGTGCATCACACACACACAAGTATCAATCATTCAATGCAACAGTAGGTTGCACAGATATATTTTTAATAACAATCTAAGTTTGTTATAAAGAAATGATCTTTAAATTTTTTACATATGCTGGATTTGTGTATAAAGCCATATATGCAACAGATTAGAAACTAAAACACATGGGATGTTCTTTAAAACTCAAGACTGGTAATTGACATGGCATTATTTTACTTAAAGTATTTTGTTAAGATCAATTAATTCACTTTCAGTCTAAAGAGAGCTATGAGAATGAGTGGGTTGTTCAATAAGAATTATTGAACAAGTGTTGGTAAGGATGTAGAGAAATTAAAACCCTTGTGCTGGTAGGACTGTAAAATAGTTCAGCCATTAACATTCAGTTAACATTCACCATAGAAAACAGTATGATGGTTCCTCAAAAGGTTAAACACAGGATTACCATGTAACCCAGTATATATATATATTCAACAGAACAGAAAACAAAGACTCAAGCAGATACTTGTAAACCAATAATCACAGCAGGAGTATTCACAATAGCCAAGAAGTAGAGACAATCAAAGGGCTCATCTCCAGATGAATGGATAAACAAAATGTGGTACACAGACATACAATATTATTCATCCTTAAAAATGAATGAAATTCTAATATATGCTACAACATGAACCTTGAAAAGGTTAGGCTAAGTGAAATAAGCCATTCACAAAAGGACAAGTACCATATAACTCCAACTATATAAGCTGCCCCAAAAAATATAAAGGCAAAACACATTGCAAAAGAATGTTTCTAAACAAACCTCTAGACTCTTCCCAGTACTATTATGAGAGGGTAATAATGTTTATTCCTTGTATAACACTTGTGTACTTTTATAACTTTAATGTAGAGAAGTTTATATTCATACCTTTTGTATTGTCTGCTTTGCAGTCTTCCATGCTCCAAGATAAAAATGTTCTCCTCTAAATACATTACATTATTAACATTTCCCTATTATCTCAACAGTCTCTATTTTTGATAATTAATTTATTAAATTACTATGTATACAAAAGTCTACTAATGAACTATATTCCATTAATTTGTCCATTCTGGCCCAAATTCCAGAGTTTTAATTACTAACTGTGGTATATTTTAGTGTTTGATGGGTTGGAAACTGCTTTTTCAAAAATTTCTGGGAAATTCAAGGACTTCTTTCTACATATTAATTTAAGAATCTACTTATTTTATTGTGATTTCTATTGGAATTTGTATCTTTCCCCTCCCTTTTCTGGTGGCCTGAAAGTTTTATGTTATATTTCTATTCTTTTATTGTTACGTTTTAACAGACACATCCGAGGCTTCTTTTCCAATCAAACTCTAAGGTTAATAAACATTTACATAACAGAAAAAAATCTCAATGTGCTTTATTTCCATCGTCTCCTTCACCATGTCCTCCTGCCATTTCAAGTTCAGACCAAGACCAATTTAGATTTAGTTTCGCATTCCTTTATAATTTTTTTCTATCATAATTTGGTGACGTTTTACTGTTTTCTTTGCTCACTGTTTGTTACATGCCACTTCCACAAAATAAAAAATCCAAGAGAAGTACTTCTTTAATAATTCTTTCAGTCACGGCTTTATGGGCAACAGTTTCTTGGGTATTGCATGTTCGAAAATATATTTTGTTCTCTAAATGCTAACTTCACTGGGCAAAAATAATTATAGGCCCAAAATTGTTTTCCTTCGAATCTTTGAAAATATTGCTCAGTTGTCTCCTTAGGAGCCAGTATTACCAATGAAAAAGTAAAAGCAATTTGATTTTCAGCCTTTCCTACTAATGTTTTTTCTTCTGGAAGATTTTCTCCGTAGTTTTGGCATTCTGAAATTTTATTTAGATGTGGGCCTTTTTTTTGCGATTTTATTTGTTTATTAATTCTTTAATGTCACCACCTTTTATTTGACACCTTTTACCCCATCTACCTCCCTCTCCCACCACCCCCCAGTAGCCACTAGTCCATTGTCCATTGTCCATGTCCATGAGTCTATTTATTTGTCCTGTTAGTTTGCTGTTTTTAGGTTTATATCCCACATGTAAGTGATATCATGTGATTTTCAACTTTTTCTGTCTGGCTTATTTCGCTTAGCATGATTATCTCGAGGTTCATCCATGTTGTCGCAAATGGAAGTATTTCATCTCTTCTTATGGCTGAGTGATGTTCCAATGTATATATGTACCACAGCTTCTTTATCCAATCATCTATCATAGGACATGTCAGTTGCTTCCATGTCCAGGCCGCCACGAATAATGCTGCTGTGAACATCAGTGTGCAAATATCTTTTTAGATATGAGTTTTCAAGTCTTTGGGGTAAATACCCAGTAGAGAAATTGCTGGATCATATGGTAGATCAGTTCTTACATTTTTTGAGGAACCTCCATACTGTTTTCCATAGTGGCTGTACCAATTTGCAGTCCCACCAGCAGTGTACGAGGGTTCCTTTTTCTCCACATCCTCTCCAAAAATGTGGGCCTTTTCATATCCATCAAGTTGGATCTAGGTCTTTCAAATCTGAAGACTTATAGTATTCTTGAATTCTAGGATCTGTTCTATTTAAAGACTCTTCTACACTTCTCTTTTCTCCTATAAATCTCATTACATAGATGTTAGACCTGAATCTATCTTGTCCATTTCCTTTACCTTTTTCCTCACTTTTCAAATCTTTGTCCTTCTGTACTATATACTGTAAGCATTCCTGGTCTCATGATCTTCCACCTTGCTAATTCACTCTTCATCTGTGTCTGCTCCTTTTCAGGCCTATGGGGTTTTTTTTTATGTGAGAGGAGTAACTTAAAATGTCTCCAATTGGTTCTTTTCCACAAAAGTCTGTTGGTGATGCATGGATATGATTATGGAGTTTTCCTTCCGCAAATGCTTATTTATAATCTTATTTCTGCTTGGAAATCTGACTGTCCACAGATGATTTTCTGTTTATTCTAGCTTCTATTTCCAGTGATTATGGAAGAAGCTAGTCTATAGTGGAAAATGAATGTGCCTGTCATTTGTCTTCTGGGCACAGGGGCTTCCCATTCATCCTGATATCAACAGCCATAGATAAATCACTGCTCTGCACACTAGTCCTTGGGCCCACCTTCACTGCTCTATCTGAGGACAAACAATTCTGCTGACTACTTATTGTTGGCATGGCCAGAAGAAAGCCAATTACCCTAAAGTTATCCAAAGGCTCTTTCGATTCCTTCCTAGCACTGACCAGAGCTAGAAATCACTCATCTTTCCAAACAGCCCTTTCATGCACATCCTTTAAACTGTAGTTACCCTTATCAATGTAATCCCCACTGCTTTATCTTTCATGGATTCATTAAAGTTTCTAATCTATTGATAACATTCTTTCTCATTTTTCCATACTGCTCTGAGTTGTTAGGGTCCACTCATTTTTGACTTATACGCTCATGCATACAGGGACTCTGAAGTTTTGAGATGAATAAACTTTAATGTAGCAAATAATGGTACATGCAATACTATAGTCCAATGCTACAGGCATATCACTGAATCACTAAAGACTATGTAAGGCTCAAAGTAGACTCGCTTATTTGCATCTATATAGATTATTAATTTTTTAAAATGAGCAAATTCTGGTCCTGTGCCCACTCCACCATACTCTACAGTATGGTACTGGGATACTTTACCCAGTTTACAATTATATGCTTAGGAAATATTACTCTAAGAAAACAGAGAAGCTATACTTAAAAAAAAAACAAAAAGAAAAAAAAAAACAAAAAAATCCTTTTAAGTACAAATTCCCACATTCTTGATAAAGTTATACCATATTAAACTAATTAGTTTTTCAACCTTCCTATATCCATATTAAGAAAAGTTTAGCTAGCTTGTCTTGTTACCAAGAGTATCAATTCATTATCTTTGTTTCAAACTTTAAAATGATTAACAAAGTTTTAACTGACAGTAAGCCAATGGTATAACGAGACCACCAAACAACAATTCTCCTTTACTCTGTTAATCAGAGCACTGCTAGAATACTTCATGTATTCTGGGTACAGCCTTTCAAAGGACTATAAAGGGAAAGACATTCGGGAGAGGGACTAGCATTTGGAAGAAACTAAAAATATGTGTAATGTATGGCAGGCCAACTATTATCACAGTCCACATTCTCTTTTTTTGTGCACACTGCTATATCATATGTCCTAGTCTCCCTTGCAATTAGGGAGAGCTATGTGACTGAATTTTAGCCAACATAATGTAAAAAGAAATAATATACATTACTTTCAGATCAGGCCCATGAATGGGCCATTCCTTTTAGCTGGATGGAATGAAAGCAACCTGGAAAGCCATGTGATGAAAACAAGAAAGATCTCGGCACGAATGTCTGAGTGACTGCATGGGGGAGGGTAGGTCTGTCAATCTAGGCACCTGCCTAGTATTGTTAAATGAGCAAGAAATAAACTTCTATTGTATTAATAACCCCAAGGAATATAACATATAGAAAAAGAGTTTAGTGTGAATAAGCCTGGGACAGAATGGAGAGATAGAAATGAACATAAAAGAGTATTCGATTTGATTATACAAAGAGTTGTCATGATTAAGACAGATTAGACAGGTTCTATACAGTACCTGGGAAACAAATGGAGATTAAGAAATGGAAGCTGCTCAAAAAAGTTGATTTTTTAGGAGCTGGAGCTAACAAACTGAATAGCAAAGAGAGTGTTTTGACAAAGATAGGATATTCACATAACGAAGAGGCTATAAAGGAGAGTACAGAACTTGGTGATTAACTAAACTAAAAACTTTAAGGACTCTTCCCACCCTAAGTCTGTAATATATACAGGTCCTCAAATAATGGTGTTTTCTTATGATGCTGATGAGATGCTGCAGGAACTTAACCCCTGTTTATATCAATAAGCTCATGGCAAAATCGGTTTCATTATATGGTGTTTCACTTAGTCATTGAACCTACTGACAACGTTAATAGAGGACTTACTGTGCTTAATGTTCATTTCCCAGTTTATTCAACTGTTGGTTGAATAATTCACAATCAGCTAATAAAAGAGAGACATCAGGGACATGATCTGGTCCTTTGATAACTCCTTGACCTCATTTCCTTCTACTACGCCCTTTACTTACCCTGCTCTAGCCAACCACCTGGCCTTGCTATTTTTCCAACACACTAAACATACTTTTTTTCCTTTCTTCATAGTCTTTGCACTTGCTTTTCCTCTGCCAGGAAACTTTGTCCCTTAGATATTCAAATGAATCAATCAATACTTTACATTTTTCAGGTCTTTGCTCAAACGTCATCTTCTTAGTGAGGCCTCATGTAGCCTATTTAACAATGTGACTGTGACCCTTCAGACTCTTCTGGCACTAAAGTTTTCTCCATAGCAATAAGTTAGTATTACATATTTATTTTTGTTTGTCTCCCCTCAACTAAAATATAAGCCCTAGGAAGATACAAATTCTTATCTATACTGTTCATTGCTATATTCCCAGTGCCCAGAACCATGCCTGGCACAGAATAAGTACTCAATAAAGGTTTTTAATAAAATATTTGAATTTACCTTCCTACAACTGTCCTAAAACTACAAATCAATTTTTCCAAAGGTATGGAAAAACTTATTAATTCATAAAGAAAAACACACAGAAGCTCACAATATGCTTATTATGTACTCCGGGAATAGAGAGGTAGAAAAAGAAGTCCCTGACTTCATGTTCTTTATATCCTGCTAGAAGAGACTGTCATACAAATTAATATATAATGGCAGGTAGTGATAAAAACAAAGCAGAGTAAGAGAATAGAGAGCGTTGGGCAGAGGAGCTGTTGCTATAATTGAGAAACCAATCAGGAAGGCCCCTCTGAGGCGATATCTGAGCAGAGACCTGAAGAAAATAAAGGACCATGCCAGGCAACTACCTAGGAGAGGAGTACTTCGTACGTAGCATGAACTTTTGTTTATCATTAGCAGCTGTCTAAACTGGCACAAACTTGAAGGACAATAACTTGGTACTATCAAAAATTTTAAATGTGCATACTCTTTAACTAAGCTACAGTTATTCCACTTCTAGGAATGGATACTAGAAACCACACAGTAATACTCATAAAAATTAAAATCCAAGGATGGTCACTGTAGCAGTTCAAAAGAAAAAAACTAGGAAATAACCAAAATATCTATAAATAAGGATTTGGGTAAATAAATTAAGAAAAATCAAAACAATGGAAAAAGCCACACCACTCTTAAAGGAATGAAACTTATGTATTGAAGAATATAAAAGATATACAAAGGAAACTAAAATATTATGTCACATAATTTATATTATTTTGTAAGAAAAATTTGTAACGTAACCTTACTATACATATCTACATCTATGCACACCACTCTGCCTAACAAGCACATATACCAAATAGTTAACAATGGTACTTGATAAGAAAACTTTTCCTTATCATTTCATTCACTTCTGTGGCACTTGGAATTTTTACAATAAGCTATTACACTTTGGTACAAACAACTTCCTCTTTGAAGTATAATGATTTCCCCTGCCTACCCCCCATCCCCCCAACACACAAATTACCTCTTCTGGCAGAGCAGAATGAGGTTTATCAGAAGTTGCAAGTAGTAAAACTGGAGCAAATGAAGGAATATTCTGTAATAACGTGGTAAATGTGGCTTTAAGTGTTGGACCGACTATTTCCCACCACAAGTGGATATGAGGAACATACACGATGCTTGGTGCTGTTCTCTTAGCCTCACGAATCATCTAATAGAGAGAAAAAAAATTACATTCAGTTAGAGAGCCAACACATCAGTAATGCTAGCTTTATCAGTCTACAATAATGTTTGACTTCCCAGTTTTATCATATAAAACTCTCAAGTTTTTAAAACGCTTCCCCCAGTCCCACAATTTTGTTTTTAAATGTTTTCTAAGTCTCATTTTTAGAAAAACATAATTGCTTAAAGCAATTAGGAAATATCTCAAAAATTCTAGAAGACTTTTCTGTTGTAACCAAGGTTAAATATAAAAATATAAGTGTAAATACTTTTACATTAAAAAATCAAAATATAAAAATAGCAAAAAACAGAAGCAGCAGTTTCTGAATACTCACTATTTAGCAATCCTGGTTTAAATACTTTACTAATTTAATTCTCAACAGCCATACAAGGTAAATAACTACTATCATCTCCTTTTTGTAAGTGAAGAAAATGAGGTAAAGAGATCTAACAATTTTCTAAGGTCACTTAGATATTAAGTGGTGGAAATGAGATTTAAATCCTTTTAATGACTAAGCAATTATGCATAGTTTTATTTCATAAACCTAAAGTTACAAATCAGAGACAAAACAGTGCAAAAAGAATGAGGCAATTCCAGATTTTGACTCTGGAAGACTGCTTTGTCTTACAGCTATTTGTCTGGGTAACAAGGAATTACCTGGGCACACGTTTCTTCAGGAGATGTAGCACTGACTCCAAAAAGAACAGGAATGTCTAATGTATATACTGCAAATTTTTCCAAAGCATGGATGACAGCTGGTGCCAAATGAGAACCTTGCCCAAATCCTGGTTCTCCTACAATCAATATTCTTGGTCGAAAAGACATAGGTTGATAACAAGCATTTCTGAAAAAAAGGAGTAATAAGCTGTGTTTTAGGGAAAAAAAACAAAAGTTTAAATTTTTCTCCCAAATTACCAATTATAAACTTACATAAGTCAAAAATTTTGAATACATGGTTGGCCAATCATAACAGCATGGCTCACATGGTTTTTGGAAACAATTAACTTCCAGATTTTTAAGAATACTTTATGTAGTGCAATTTCTACTATAGTGACAACTGCAACAACAAAAGATTTTTTGATATTTTAACTCAAAAAAAGCAGATTAGTTGACATCTTATATCTTTTCAACCACCATCTCATTCAGTTTTAGGGAATTTACACACCAAAAAATATATTCATTTACAAGGGAAATGTACCTATTCAAATGAAGAAAATTAAAATTTTCTTTTGCTTTATTAAAGGAATTTTGAGAAAGCCCATTTTCATGTACTGATGGAACATCATCATCACTGTATGCCAAGTCACTTTCTAGCAGAGGACAAGAAATATCTATAAAACAAAAAATTGTACATTAGTAACTTTTCTGGATGCAAAGCAAATTTTATGAATGTTTCAATTAGCAAGTCAGTATACTTTAATAATTTTTTAGAGAATCAAAAATATTCGTATAGATTTGAATAACAAGTACAATAAGTACTCAACATTGTCAATAGGTCCTACAACTTTAAGCAAAAAGATGTATAAAGAAACCAATTATACCACAAGCTAATTGATATAAACATGAGTTAAGGTCCTACAACATCTCATCAATGTTATAATAAAATGATGCCGAACAAATCAATGTTATACAAAGACCGATATAGAGGTAAAAACACATTCCAAACTTAAAAGAGATTAAGTTAAGGGAAATTAATGAAGTAAATTTCTTTCAAATACTCAAGCAAAGCATGACCAAATTCTTTTCAAGAGGTTCTGTATAAAGCAACATTTCTGGAACATATAAAACATTTAGCTCTACTAACTATGAAAACTAACTTTAAATGGTCAGTCATTTCATACCTGAGTCTAATGCTTTATGTGTTCTGACTTCCGCGTGTGGAAATACTTTCTGCAGGGCTTCTAAGATCTTGAGAACAGTGCTTTGCAGGAGTGGTTTCACAATGGTGGACAGCGCCTGCCCAGGTGATGTCACAGCTCTCTGGGAGGCTGGTATCATCTTTTGCATAGCTACCTCAAAATCCTTAGCTGAGATATTAATTGAAGAGAGATCCAACTGTAGTTTCTCACTAGTAGTATAGATCTGTGGGTAGCGTCGACGCAGAGCACATAAAGCGGCCTCAGAGCATATTGACTTAATATCTGCACCACAGTATCCTATCCAAGGCAACCAAAAGAAAAAAAAAAAAGTAAACCACCACTTATTAGAGTATGGCCATGGTTAAAATGAAAACTTAGCCTAACAATATGGTAGAAAATATTTAGGAGTAACAAGGATAAAATTCCTCATTTACCTAGTAAACTTATTCAGTGGTGATAACCATCAACAAGCCAACTTTTGAGTGAAATATGCAAACACTAATATAGCTTAGGGGTCAAAAGCAAGAGTTTTGAGATCAGACAAGGTTCAAATTCCAGTTTGTCATTTATTAGATGTGTGATCTTTAGAGAATCATTTATGGTCTGCCAGCCATTTCTACATCTGTATAAAATGGAGGTATTACCTACTTCACCGGACTGATGTGAGAATTACCTGAAATAACATATGTAGAATGCTTAACAGAATGACCAGAAAAACGTAAACAGTCAGCAGATTACTAGTATTATTATTGTCTACTTTGCTCTAAAATTCCCCAACACAAGGGATGAAAGAGATAGATGGGGTAAAGGGGTCAAATATGTGGTGACAGAAAGAAATCAAACTATGGGAGGTGAACACACAATGTAAATATATATATATGCTTTATTGTTAAAATGTATAGCTAAAACTTACTGAATTTTGTTAACCAATGTCACCACAAAAAAATTAATTAATTTAAAAAAATTCCCCAATAGCCAATTTGAATATCTCTATTTAACATCTGGGACTTCGTAGAAAGAAAACATGTCACAAATAACGGATGAGAAACAAATATAACCTCATATTTCTTTAAACATAACCTTGCAAGACTACAACTTTCTTCCATCTTTGAATGCATATATTTCTTTTAATGCTTAAAAAGCAATGTTTACCAACACAATTTTCTGCTAGTTCTTCTAGAAATAGGTCTAGTGGTTTTGGATTCCAATCCCTTGTGTGAATCTTTAGAATTTCTTTTCGAGCCTACAAAGAAAAACAATTTTTTACATCCATAATAATAAAGAGCTATTCGGATTAGGATAATTTCAATTTTGCTTCAGAACAATTTAAAACTTTTAATTGTCTAAAATGTTAGCTATCAATACCTAAATTAATAGAAATATGAAAGTGTTTTTTAAAATTTAAGGAATCTATGTTAAACAGATTTACATTTATAGTACTCTAGTTCCATTCATCACAAATATGAATGAGAGAAATTAAATAACTACTGAACTATTGTTCATGCTGGTGCATACTAAGAAATGTTTTTATGAGTACTGCTAGATCTACTCATGTTTTCTTGCTTGGTAATCAAAAGATTAAGTGGCTTTAAAATAACACAGTGGTACCCACGAAAAAGCCAAGGCTAATAAATTAGCTAAGGATTGACTGCTCATTAGGCCATGGGTTCTGAAGCAAAATAAAGTTGTGTGATTAACATCCAAAGGCTGCACTCAAACTGAAAGAATTTTAAGAGTATTTTTAGGGAGGTATTATTTAAAAAATAATAATAATAAATTATCTGAGTTCTCGTCTTTAAATAAAGTAATAACTCCCTAAAAACACATACACACATTTTTGAATATTAATCATATAGCTTTGCTTCAGAACATACAAAACTCAATCTTCAAATTTTCACTGTACCAAGGATTGCTCATGATAAAGGCAACACATTTTGTCAAAATTTAGTGATGTTAAATTCTTACATCTTTATCAGGTAAGCTGAAAAGGAATTCTCTGTCAAAGCGACCAGGCCTTCGTAAAGCAGGATCAATGGAATCCAGCCTGTTGGTAGCACCAATGACTACAATTTCTCCTCTGCTGTCCAATCCATCCATAAGAGCTAACAGGGTGGAAACAATAGAACTAAATTTAAAAATAAGAGAAGAGAGATTAACCAATTAGATGTTAAATCTATCATTTCTTCTTTTGGTAAGAGTTAATACATTAAATGTGAACAAATTTTCTGAGAGCATCTACTACTTCAACAGATTTTTTTTTTAAGTCTGTAAAATAACATACTAAATGGCATGTGGAGATTAAAATCAATAGAAAACACAGAAAGTCTTTAGAATGACACAAATGAATCCTGAAAGTTATTTCATAAAGCATCATTTCTCATAGGAACTTCAGAGTTCCCAAACAAGATACAACATAAAAACCCACAAAACCCTAATAAGTACCAGGTAAACAAACAGTATCTAAAAATTATAAAATGGTCCATTTCATACACATTATCAAAGGACCCCAAAATAAAATGGAATACACATTGAGCATAAAAACATAGGATTTTAATTACATTTTAAACTTTTGATTATGGAGAAAGATTAGTAAAATGATCTCCACATTTATTTTTTTTAGGCAAGGCAACCCTTGGTTGACCTCACAGATTGCAAAGGACCTTGTCATCTTACAATCCCTTATTTTTCATTTTGTACACCTACAGCACCTTGTCTTCCTAGGTGGTCTCCCATCCAAGTACTAATCAGGCCCGACTCTGCTTAGTTTCTGAGATCAGACGTGATTGGGCTTGTTCAGGGTGGCCTGGCCCTACACCTGATCTCCATATTTTTATCACCAGTTTCAACAACTGACAATATATTCCTTTTATGTCTTCACCCGATAGCTTTAAAAAACAAAACAACCTCCAACATCATTTAACCCATAAATATCTCATGTTAAGTAGTTCATGTATGAATTTGAGATAGACTTTAAAAACTCTCGCAATACTATGACACCAATGTAAACAGTAATTCCTTAATGTCACCTAACACCCAATTTTCCCTGATTTTCTCAAAATATCTTTTTACATTTGATTTGTTCAAGCCAAGATTCACACACTACACTTGGTCAAATGTCCCTCAAATCCATAATAGTCCCCATGACACTCCTTCACTTTTTTTCTTCCTCCATGCCATCTATTTGTTGAAGAAACTGAGTCTTTTGTTTTGTCGAATTTTCTTCTTACCTTGTGGACTGGGCTGATAGCTTACTGATAGGATCATTTAACTTGTCCTCTATCATTTGTATTTCCTATAAACTGGTAATTAGATCTAGAAGCTTAACAGATGTCAGTTAAACTACTTGGGACAGCATATTTCACAGGAAGATACCATGTACTTCTCACTGTACTCCTCAGGAGGCATATAATAATAGTTTCTCAGTTAAGGTCAGTGGGTTATGTTTAAGTGAGGTGTCAGCTTACTCTATTCACTGTAAACTTCAGTATCAACCTTTATATCCTACCATTTTAACAGCTGCTGCTTATTGCTTAGATCAGTGTTTCTCAACCTTGGCACAACTGACATTTTAGGTCAGGTAACTTGTGGTGGAGAGCTGTCCTATGCATTCTAGTATGTTTAACAGCATCCCTAGTCTTCACCCACTAGATGCCAGTAGCGCTCCCCTCCCTATCCCACAATGACATTCACAAATGTCTCCAGACATTTGTCCCCTGTGGGGCAAAATCACTCTCAGTTGAAAACCACAGGTGTAGATTCACTTTTTCATAAAGGTAACAAAATTCTGATTTTCTAATTCAATAATTTCCTTTGCATTTATCAACTGTGATTTTTCAATAAAGAACATTACTTCATCACCTATGAAATTACCTCAGATCATGACCTGAATAATAAGACAGGAAAAAGAAATGTTTAATTCATTCTCTTTATCACTTTTTAAGAGTAATGATTCACTGTCTTAGCAACTAATTAAACTTTTTTTAAAAAAAAATTAAAAACTGACTTTTAAAATGTTATTTGATGCATTTCAATCTACTGCAGTCATTATTTTTGATGTTTAAATTGTTCCACTTTGGCCAATGAAAACTTCAGAATTGGCTCCTATGTCATTCTGATACGAACTCAGTGATCTTCGATTGCTTCCTTGCTTCTAGGCATTACAAGATGTTTCAAGCTTGTCTTGTTTATTTCCTGCCTCAGTCCTGCAATCCATAATCTCCACTAAGAGTCCTAGTATTTAGAGACCACTGCTGGGCACTAGGGGTACGAACTGCTACTGGATTGTGACTGCTTCTAGACCGTTTTAGTGCCCTAAGCTAGGAATTATCTTTTCTCTAAAAATAAGAAAACTCATCATGAATTGATAATGATATTTTTAATTCAAAGTATAGATTTTAGTTTTACTTTATTTTATATTTGCATCCTCTTTATCCTAGGCTAAAAATCTTATTTTCTATTGCATCAATTTAACTCCTTGTCCACCAAATTTCTCTTAAAAATATATATAATATATATGAGACGTCGTATGCTTGCTAAAATTATTCTAATCCCTTTAGAATTGTTCCAAAATACAGTAAGTACTTAATTGAAAAGTGATGTCAGTATTTTAAACATGTTTCTCCCTATTAACACAATGAGTACAGTATGGCTGATAATAAAATGTGTCATATTAAAAAAGTCTGTATGATTACTGGTAAGATATGTACAGATGAAACTATTTTTACCATAGTACTTAACATTTTAATTTACTACTCAGAGCAACAAATGAAATTGTATATATAGCATCAAATCAAAGAAGGCCACCAGAATATAGTAAATATTGTCAGGTGTTAGGGAAGTCAAAACCTACTTATCACTCACATTATGCCTTGCTCCTTTTTTATATCATCTTCGATAAGAAACAGTACTGGGATATATGGAGGCATGCAAACATTTGCTTTAGGGTATTCCAAATTAAGCAGTTACAGATAATTCATGAGACCATCTGAAAAGAAGCTCTGAAAAACTGAAGATGAACTGGGACTAAAAGTAATGTAGATTCAACTTGTGGCAGTGATCCTAAAGAAAAGTGCTCCCTTGAGTAAGCAGCTTATCATACAGGGCGATTTAATTTTCCCACCCTGGAAATGAAGTTGGGCTAGTATGAGAATATTAAACTAGTACTAATGCACTAGTACTTACTAGTTTAGCTCAAGCAGTATTTTAAAAGCATTTGAATTAGTTGGCAACATTTTAAAAAAATTTAACACAAAAATATGAATATAAAATTTTAAAAAGATAAAATTTACTTTTCAAGTCTGGGTCAGCTCCTGCACCTCGATAATAAAATAGAGTTAAAAACAACTGACTACGCTCTTATAAATGAACACTCAGCCACATTCCCCACCACGGCCCCACTCTTAACCATTGATTGGCCTACCTCACTCATTTCATTGCCTTGCCTCACTGGCTGGTGAGTATCTAAGTTTGTATCAGGAGTTGAATCTGTAACCAGTATTTTAATACTGTGCTTGAGAACACCCTGCCATCCAAAAGAGGTTCACTTTTTCTTTTCTACTATATATTGGGGTTCTACTACCAAAAATGGCAACTACTAGTTTGTCAAGTTTCTTTCGCCATGTAACTAACCATTCTATCCCTCATGCAATATCAATACAGCTCAGAATATAGGAAAAAAGGCAGAAGTATCATCAAGAAAGTTTTACCTGTGAATCTGATCTTGCCTGCTTGATCGTACTGGAGCCAGACCATCGATTTCATCAAAGAAAATAATTGATGGGCGCATCTGATAAGCCTAGAAAGTAGTCCAGAGGTTGCATGTTATGATGAAAAACTTCAAATCTCTAACTTACTGTAAACCATTTTAATCCATTTTCCTTCCAACTTGTTTACAGAATTTATGTTATAAACCTAAATGTAAATTTAAGAACTATGTTTTAAGGATTTAAGCTAAATTAAAATAACATAGTTTAATTTTATTTGCATTTTCAATTGGAAATATTCAAAATACATACTCTACTGGTTTCCTAACTTAGATCTTACATAGCTACAGTTATTGGGACACCAAAAAAATTTATTAAAGACCAACTCTCAAAACAAGATAAAGTAGAGAAGATAGTGATACAGCCTCCCCTCCATGTCAGGATGGGAAAACATTTAGTAAGATGCCATAGTTAAAAACAAAACAAAAACCCACCAACTCTTTCAGTAAAGTTAAAAAATCTCAGTGGGTTCCATTAAGAGATTTAAAAGCATTTGCAGCAATATGCCTCAGTAGAGCAGAACAAATTATCTCACAATGTGCTGTCAATACAATCTGGGATTATGAAATTGAAAGTCACTCTAGGGCAGAACCAATCTCATACTGAGACATAACTCACTACTACTCTCTCTCTAGGTATAAGACCAAAGACTCCAAAGAACTTAGATCCAACTAATTTTTCCTTTCTCTTCTTACTATAAAATTGCTCCCTATAGGTCAGCGTTATCTTGATATACAAAGGAATATAACCTAGGAAGATTATATATTTAGTGTAATTCTTCTGAGTTTATTTCTGTGAAAAGTGACTAAATGCAAGCTTTATCTAATCCTTATATACTAACACCTATACTGATTATAGATCTAGATAGGTAAATTTTAATATCATACCTGATCAAATAGCAATCGTAGCTGTCTTTCAGACTCTCCTACCCATTTACTCAGACAATCGGCACCTTTCCTCATGAAAAACGCTACTCTCTTGGCCCCTTGGCTACACTCATTGGCAAGTGCTCTAGCAACCAGAGTTTTTCCAGTTCCGGGTGGACCGTAAAACAAACAACCTCTGTAAAAGAATAAGTATTATTTTAGTAGTACATTCAAAAGTAGATTATTTAAACAAAATTACAAACTAATTTCGTGAATGAACTTAATTAATGATTAAAAAGTAAGTAGGACAATTGAAATAGCATTTCAATCCATAAAGAACAACTTGAAACTTGGGAATATTGATATTACAAAATTAATATTGAAAATAAAACCATTTATTTAAAACATTTTCTTTTATTCATTCATTATGCTCATCGAAGTACCTTTAATTGCATAGAAGTCACATTTTAAAAGACGTGAGTTTACTTTTGCAACATATCAGGGGAAAGAATAGCAGACTTCATCTACAATCTTTGGTCTCAGCCTCAGTAGCAGAACATCAAAAGTTTTTCAAGAAAACATGTGGGATCGAATAGCAGAGAAAGTAAAAAAAAAAAGAGAGAGCTTAAATAATGGTGGTTGGATGGTAGGAAGTAAGACAATGTAAATAATTTAAAATAACCTTTGTGACATCACTGTCACAGGGTGACCGATAGCTTTTTCAAATATTTCCAGTTATTCATTGAGGATAGAATTGTCAGAAAATAGACTATATGCAAAATTCTTAGTATATATGTAAAAAGGATATAGAAATAGAACATGTCAGGAATTAAGTTCTACTAAAGTAACATGAAATAATCGATTTCAGATCATTAAATAACTGCTCTTGAAAAGAAACACTTAAGGAAAATCCCAGAAAAATAGAAGTGACAAAATAACAATGGCAGGGAAAAAAATCACAAGTGATGGGAAAAAAATCTATTAAAAGTTAATAAAACATAAAAGAAAAAATAAGAAGAAAAAGTAATCAAATGCAGACGTAAAAGAAACAAAGCAACTGGCAAGAAAATAATCAGACAAACAAATAGAATGACCAGTGATTTTATTGTACAATAGCCAAGGCAGAAACAGATTTTAAGAGTTAAAATCTATTAAGCCAACAATCTTATTCGTGAGACTGTATCTTAAAGAAGGAACTAAGGATTCACACAAGAAGCAGCAATGAGATGTTCATGCTATTGACATTTGTGATAATGAAAAGTTAGGAGAAAACCAAACAGCCAGCAAGAGCTAAATCAAATAAAATGTGATACAGCCACATAATGGAACATTATTCAGCCATTAAAATGGAAAAAACATACAAATAAAAACAGCAAGTTTACAGAATCATATATTTGACTTTTATGGAGGTAAATGTATATTGTAAGGAAAAAGAAATAAAGAAAAATAATTCATGGAAGTTTGTTTCTAATTTCACTACATTATTTTAGGTACTTCCAATATTTTCTATAAGAAATAAATGCTATTATTTAACATTAATATCTTTTTGACTTAAAAAAAATTTATGGTTGGGTAGTATTCAATTGTACACCTAAAACTAGTATGTCAACTGTAACTGAAAAATATATTTTAAAATTTTTAATTTACCAACATCTAACTGTAATTGTTTTATCATACATACTTTTATAATGTAAAAGCTTACTAATTTAAAAAGTTTACTCAAATCAATGTTTCCATAGGTGATTCAGGGAGAAAAGTTGTATTAGGAAAAGGGAATCAGAGATTAGGGTTTAAAAATGAGTTAAGGTATAAAAAAAGAGAAGAAAAAGGAAGAGAATAAAAAACTATGGTGATATGAAAAAAGTTCAAGAGTGGACTTTCAGTTAAACATGACAGATTGAATCCATGGTTTCATCTGTGCTCTCCCTTTTAATTTCACTAAAGTGCATAAAACAAAGTAAACAAAAAAATGAGATAGCACTTGAGATATTTCAATAAAACTTTACAAGTTAGAATGAGATGACTTTGGCAGACCTGAAAAAGCTAAAATCTAAAATACAGAAGCCCCCCACAAAAAGAACGCTACTTTGCAAAACCCCTCTCAGGATTTAGAGGTAATATATATCTCAAGGCAGATATGAAAGTTTGGGTTGCAAAGAGTAGGATGGAGTAAAACATTATTAAAGAACAGTGACACCATCCTGACACCTTCTGCTACCCTGTGTAGGCAACGTGCCTGGATGATTTACTTTCTGATAAAGGACAAAATGAGATGCTGCAGGAATTAAATTAAAAACTCCATACTTAATGGTGGAGACTAACCCTTGCTCAGATCTACTGCTAAAATGCTGATAGGCAGGCTCATAAGCTTCATATAGAAGACTAGATTTCCGTCTGGGAGAAAATATCCCTAGATACTGACTTTGAGAACCACCATTACCCTAAGGCAAGGACTACAGGTTAACAAGCCCTATTAGTGACCTTTAAAAATATGCTTTGCTCTTAAATATTAGAAACCCAAGAATTACTAGATATTTAAGGAAAAGTTGTAACACTGAGATCAAAACAAGAGAAATAGATTAGCCTAGAAAGTCTAATATTCAATCGACATGAATTGAGGTAAGAGGAAAAATTAAAGTGGAAAAATTACCAAAAAAGTGATTAAAAAAAAAACTTTCCCAGAAATCAGACGTTTCCAGATTGTAAAAGTATAGCACAATAAAGAGGGGAGGGGGAAAAGATATAACAAGAGAGTATGAGATTACATGACTGTTCTCAAAAAGAAAATAAAAATAATCTCCCACATATTCTTTTTCTCAGGACATTCCTAGAATGTGCCCCATCAAAACACAGCTATAAATCAAGGTCATAGTTGAACCCAGCACTGAAAGAAACAGGAAATCCCATGCCGACTGTGATGGGAAGTCCCAAGACTTAGTTGTGCTACAAGACTAAGAGTAACAAAAAAACAAGGCTGTCTTATTAAAAGTTTTCTTCAACTTGAATGTGGGGGTGGGAGAAGACTAAAAGTAATCAGTCCAGATGGAAACGGGAGAACAAAAGTTCCAGGAAGATGTGCCTAAAAAAATTAAGGAGCTAAAAGATGACTTGATATGTTCAAATACACTGAAGAGAGGTTTTTATAACTCTAATGAAGACTCTGTGGATGAATTGATAAGAATATAAAAAACGAAAAAAAACTAAAACAAAAAACAAACCCCAAAACAGGGAAGTATTAAAGCTGAGGGGGAACAGGAGAGTTGTAAAAGAGAGGCATATAGTCATAATATACTATATATGGCTCAGCTAAGAAATATTTCCATAGTCATAATGCAAACACTGAAAATGCATTCAATGATTTTATATATGTATAAATGAAATATTGGAAACACATAAGGAAGGGAAAACACGTATGTGGAAGGTGGGAAAAGTAAAAGATCCAAATAGTCACTGTCCATAGTTAGAAGTTTATGGCTTGTGTCTAAAATAGAAACACAGAAAATTATAGTATAACCATACGTATGGCTAAAGGAGTTGAAAGTAGTTGGCTCTGGAAAGTGGGAATTGAAATGGAGAAGAGTAGAGGAGGGACTACTTTTTAAAGACTTATGATACTATTTGATTTTTAAAATTAAATACATATATTACTTTGATACAAGTTTTAAAAATGAAAGAAAAAAGTAGAGTATGTATGGGAGGAATTTAACTAAATATATGAAAAACCATGGGGAATCTTTTTTTTTTCATGGAGAATCAATTTTCAAATCATTTTTATGTTAAACATTAAGAAAGTAAAAATATTCAAAGCACTCAGGACCTTGCAGGAAAAATGTACAAATGACTGTAGGCCTGGAAAATTTCAACAGAGAAGCATTATCTTTTTAGACAATAGCAGCACATCACAGATTTTGGCTACAATAAAATGTATAATTAAATTACCTTGGAGGTTGAATTTTGAATTTTTCAAAGACTTCTGGATAAAGTAATGGAAACACCACCATCTCTTTTAGAGCTGCAATATGATTAGACAGGCCACCAACACTATCGAATCGTACCTGATAATGAGAGGGAAACACTGACGTTTTTATTTGAAGTCAAAATTAAAATGTCACTCCATCCCCAAACTATACCCAACCCACATACAGTCAACTGAGTACAGTATCTTAGCTGTGGCCTGAAGATTTAAAATAAAAAAGAAAAGTCTATAAAAATTAGTTTTTGATAAAAAAAAAAAGGTTTCTTATTTAAACTAAAATGAAGAATGCTATTATAGTTCAAACATAGATTTCAAGACAGTACTCACTGAAGAATCTAGTTGCATTGGATCAACATCAGCAAGGCTTGCTCCAATTTTCATTCGATCTTTATAAATTCCTTTTAATTCATCCTTCCGAAAATTTAGTGGGAGGCACCTATTTAAAAAAATTTTTAAAAACCAAAACTATCAACTCACCCTTCACTCCCAAATGCCTTGTTAAAATAAGGGCATTTTTCTTAAAAATTAAAAAAAAAAAAAATTCAACTGGAACGATCTCGAAATTTCAATTTCCTCATTTTCCATATAGGTTGGGAACTTAACTGTTAAAAATAGTTCTACCGAAAGTTTTATTATTAAAGTTATACAGTTGAATGAAAATACCAGTTTTCAAGATGCTGTAGCACTATAAAATAATTCAGTTGAAAATTTAGACAGCAGCAATATACATTATAATGATCAATCCTAACATATATGGAGTGTTTACCATTTACCAGATACTGTTTTAGTTTTAAGTGCTTAAGATGTATTAATTCATTAAACCTTCACAACAGTCTTGTGAAGGTGTTACTATTTCCTCTATTTAAAAGAAAACCGAGATACAGAAAAGGTAAACTAAGATGCCCAAGGTCACACTAGTGACTGGTAGATCAAGGAATCAAACCCAAGTTGTGTATCTCCAACAGCTCTGCTATAATACCTCTCAACAAAACATTCATATAATCCACCAGCATTTGGATCCACAACAATACTCTCAAGCAAGAACAGATTACTACTTTCCTAACTACTTTCAAAACAGTTATGGTATCTTACAAAGAATATGCCTAGAGGAACCTGCTTGCTTTATCCATGGAAAATGAAAACTGTTTGTTAGAGGTTGATACTTGCACCAGAATGCCTAAGCGAAGAAGGACTGCTGCAACTGAACACAAGTAAAAAGCACCATGCTCACCACAAGGGACAATTCTTGCTAACTCCAAACTCCATGAGGAATGTATATTGTGAAATTTAAGATGGACAAGTTTTCAATTGCGGCTTTTAAAAAGGTATTCCTTAAATAATTCTTAACAGAAATACAACTGCATAATACGAAATCCACAGGATCAGATGCATATTTCTATGAAAGCAAATAAAAATCCAAGTAGTCTAGGTATACAGCTTTTGAATAGTTTACCTTGTTGCTGTTCAACAGAAAGCCAAAAATGTAATTTAAAATTTTCTATTAGTCACACTAAACAAAGAAAAAAATTAAAAATTTAATAATTTATTTAACCCAATATATCCAAAATACTATATTAACATTTCAATATACAAAATTAATATTTTAAAAATTGAGCTACTTTACATTTTTTTTTGTACTAAGTCTTTGAAATCCAAGAGTGTATTTTTTATAAAAATTTAAGTATATCTCAGTTGAGACTAGCTACATTTCAAGTGCTTAACAGCCACATGTGGCTAGTGGCTACCGTTAATGTGATAAAAAAAAACCAGAGCTTAGAATTCAAAGAACAAATGGTTTGCATACTCCTTCAATTATTATATTCCAACTGCTTTGTCAAGATTTGTGTTCTACTCTAAGATTATTATAGTATTAGAATCTTAGCACTGCATTTTTCATGCACCCACCCACACCTATAAAATGGAAATAATCCTTGCCCTACCAACTTCACATAATTATTGTGAGAATCAAATCGGTTGATTAGTGTATGTGAACTTGAGTTATAAGTAAACCCTTCAATTTTCCTTAAGAGTTCTACAATAAGAATGCACTATTATTATAAAAAAGAATACAGAAAAAATTTTATTTCCTGAAATCAGTGTTTACCATTTTGAGCTATATAATGGTGTATAAACAAACATATATTCTAACCTGTTATTAGTTGCAACTGTATATATTTCAAACAAGACAGCATTCTTGTTTTATATATTAACCTGTTGTGGAATTTTTTTAAACAGCTAAGCTGTACCTATTTCCAAATTATTCAACTTTCTCGCCACATTAAAAAAAGCTGGAAGTTTTAAAAGACATCGATGTGGCACTTACCTGTTGATAGCTCTATTACGGCTCCTTTTCCTTCGCCTCTCAAAGTGCTGTTCATCTTCAGAAGAGGAAGATGAAGTAGAGTCACTACTGTGGATCGCATGCCTTCGCCTAAAGAGGAAAAAGAAGGGCAGGGAAAAAAAGACATAAGATGCCAACATCAGAAATACCTAATGATCCAAAAAAGGTTTCTCCTAAAATTAATACATTTTCTGAACCAATGAAATAAGTTTCATTGGTTGAGTCTTTTGAAGGAAATAACTGAGAGGAAGGGAAAAAAAGAGATAGGAGACTGTGGTAGAACTGACCATCAAATGTTCATTAAATGGTCCAGGCAGAGTTACTTCTTAGTCTTGATATAAGTCAGCTATCCTCAAAGAGAAAGGTAACTATAATCTCAAAAGGCATTTTCAATATTATACTATATATAATTTCACATTCTGAAGGGAACCATCTATTTTAAAATGTCAAATAACCTTAAAAAGAGAACATGATCATTTTTTTTAATGTAAACCAAAGGGGATCAAGAAAGGTTAAAAAAATGCTATGAAACAGTAAGGAATAAGATGGCCTTTAATCTGTAGTATCTCATCAACTGTAAATTCACAAATACCACTTAATCACTTAATGTGTAAATGTGGAAGTTACCCAACTCACATAAGCCTCAACCTTCTCACTTACAAAAAAAATTTTTTTAATAAATTATTAGGCTTGTTCGTAGTATTAAATAAGATGTCAATGCTACAAAGATTCAAAAAAAATTAAGTCATTTCTTTCTTTGGACAGTTGTAAAAGACTCACAGGGGAAACAAAAACAAAAACAAACAAAAAAAGAATCTGGCTTAGAAAACCTTTAATCATTCCACTGGCTTGGGGTCTAGAGCTTTTCCTGAGTCAGAGTGCAATCATGGTAAGTAGGTATTTCCAAAAATATAAAAGGTTCACAATCTGTTATCTGCATAATGTAGGTCCAGAATCTTGTACCTAAAACACTCTGAAAACAAGTTTTTCCATTATATACTTAGCAGTGAAACATGACCTGAAATGTCAGAAAGGCAATTCATAGTCTCCATTTGTCCCATTTACAATTATTCATATGTTTTGCTATAGAAATAACATATTTGACTAAGCAGTGCTGTACTGGACACCACTAGAGATGTTTATGTTGTATGTTAACTTTGTAAATCCCACTCCCGCCAAAAAATCTGAATTCTGAAACACAAATGGCCCCAAGGGTTTTGGAAAAGGGGTCGCAGAAACACAGATATAAGCGAGAAAATAATCCACCTAATCCACCTACCCAAACATGCCCAAGACCATTTTTGTGATCCACCTGAAACTAAAACTATCCAGTACAAGTCTGAAATTTTATATGAAAAACTTATTTAATATTACTGTTAATACCATGAAAATAACTTGTAGTCACATAATTCACATAACTATGTAAATTAAGTATTCAGTCACAAAAAATTAAGACTAACTTCATAATAAAAGGGACTAACATTTACAAAGTGAATGAAAAAAATATACTAAGTGCTTTTTGTACCAAGTACTTGGCATATTATCTCATCAATCTTAATTAAAACTTTGGAAAAATACTTATTAGTAGGCTCATTTTACACTCAGATTCCATGTGGCTCATAGTTTAATTTGCTCAAAATATCGGAATTAGTCAATGATGATACCAGAATTCAAATCCATGTCTGTCTATTCCAAATTATAAGCAAACGAGACTTTGTAGACTGACATAGTTTCCAACATTCAATTGACAAATAGAAGTTCTTTCTTCCTTTCTTCCCTTTCTTCTCCTTTCCCCCTTCCCTCCCCTCCCCTCCTTGCTTCCTTCTCCTTCTTTAACCCGCCTCCGCTTCTACCCCTGACCTAAGGATGTTGCCTTTTCCCCTTAAGAACTGGATCTCTGAAGGTGGGGCGTCTCCTCCCACATGCTCGAGGCACGCCTATGGCCGCCCCCGGTCGCCTCCAGTGCACCCTGGGTATGGTCCATGGCTCTACCTGGGGTGTGAACCCAGGACCTTCTGTGTGTAAAGCAGATGTGCTAACCACTACACCCACCCCCCACAAGTTATTTTTAAATGTTATGGTTACAATAACAAACACACGTAGCACTTAATATGTGCCAGATGCTATTTTAAATGTTTTGCTTGCACTACTTCATCTAATTCTTACAATATTATGAGATAGGTGCTATTATTCCCATTCTACGGGTCAAAAACTAAAGCACAGAGCTTAATAACTGGCCAAAGGTCACTAATAAATAGTGGAGCTGAGCTGGCAACCTAGGCTGTCCTAGTCATGGGTCCAGGTTCTTCATAATTACTCTATACTGTAGAATGGCCATTATTTCAGTTTTAAAAAGATTCTAAACACAGATACTCACATATCCACATTTTTTTTTTTTTTTTAACTAAAAACTTTTGAAAACTTTGGCATGGACAAGCACTGTGAACCTAACCAGAGCTTCTAGAGTTGCCAGTTCTAGTTCCTTGTCAACCAGTAAGGAGTACTTCAGAACACTGGTGAAGCAACTGTGCTATTATGTTACCTTATTGTTTAAAAAGTCTAGGCTTCTTCCAGAACTGCAGACTGAAGCTAAAGAATGAACCTTAGATGACTAGATGTTATCAACCATAAAGAAGAAAGAAAATCCTGCTTAAAGAAGACAGTATTCCTGAAGCTCTGCTATGATAGGTTGCCAAAAGACCCTCAGATATTTTTGTTTCCATGCCTAAGTAGCTGAAGTAGAACATGTACTATAAACAGAAGCTAGTTTCATCATGAAAAAGTAAAAAGGCAAGTAAAATGACTACCATTAAGGTTGTTAGAAGAAATGAGATGTTCACATTACCTTGGCAAGAAAGTTAAAAAAAAGTTTAAAAGGCTACATTCAAAAGGTCAGGTAATAACAAGTGTTAGAAAAGACGTGGAGAAACTGAAATTGTACATTTTTTATGGGAACGTAAAGGAGAGCAGCCATTTGGAAAACAATCTGGCACTTCCTCGAAACATTAAATACAGTTAGCATTTGACCCAGCAATTCCACTTCTAGGTATATACTCTAGAGAAGTGAAAACATGTCTGTACAAAAAGCTGTACACAAATATTGATAGCAGCATTATTCATAATAGCCCAAAATTGGAAACAAACCGTTATCCATCAACTGATAGATGGCTAAATAAAATATGGTATATTTATACAATGAAATTTTATTTGGCAATAAAAAGGAATGAGGTACTGATACAAGCTACAATGTGGATGAACTCTGAAAATGTTATACCAAGTGAAAGAAGTCAGTCACAAAAGATTCCACTTATGTAAAATATCCAGAATAGGCAAAACTACAAAGACAGAAAGTAGGTTAGTGGTGGCTTATGGCTGGGGGCACGGGAGGTACTAGGGAGCGATAACTGAAAGAATACAGGGTTTCTTCATGAGGCAAGAAAAATGTTCTAAAATTGATTGTGGGAACAGTTGCACAACTCTGTGAATATACTAAAAGCCAATGAATTAGACATTTTAAATGAGTAAACTATTATTGTATGTGCATTATATCCCAATAAAGCTATTATAAAAAAGAAAGTTTAAAGGGAGTTACCAACACCAAAAAGGTGATTAAGTCAAATAATGTGACTCCAGAGTATGACTTAAATCTTAGTTCATACTTTAATTTAAATGTGTCAAGATCCTCTGCTAGTCTATGAGATCCAAGGGCAGGACATCTGGGTCATCATTTTTATATCCATAGTGGTTAGCACATGGTAGTACTCAAAAATTTATTAAATTGGAGGCGGGGGGGGGAGGGAAACCCTGCACCCAAGGAGCTATGCAACTATGTGAGACACTTTACGTTGAGAGCAGACTCTGTGAACCAAATATAGGAACTCTAACACCAAAAGGGCAAAAAAAAAATTCCTAGTTGCTACAAGATACATTGTAGGTGATGACTGAAGTTATCAGTCAACAATATATTACTTCCAGAAACATAAATTTAGTAAAATTGGGAGAAGAAATTAAATCTCAAAGTAATTGCTAGCCTCTCACTTCTGCTGGATCAAATAGAGGTTTGTTCCTTCAGTCAGGCGACCAAGACAGCTACACTGGGCCCTATGCTTGTTGGGGATTACAGGAAGTACTATACTTTACACTATCCTATTCTGGAGATCATTAAATTTCACCAGCAAAATATTGGTCTTTAACAATATTCTAAGGGGCCTATGAAAAATAACAGTGTGGCCTCCTTTCAAGTGCAATTTATCTTGGAGAGCCATGACAGGTTGAGTTTGCCTTCCTGATCCTCCATCCTTCTGAGCTCTAGGTGTAAGAAATGGGCTGATAAAACAAGAAATCTAGAATGTACACTTGTAATTTTGACATTCTAAAAATGAAATTATAAGACTCAAGGGTACAAGTAGCATTTCATATTTTTCCTAAAAGAAAGAAATTTGTCAGCATCTACAAAAATATTGCTTCCCATGACCAAAACATTATCAGATAGTCTGCTTCTAGGAGGAGACTTCCAAGAACTGTTTAAATAGTTGAAATCTCATAGGACTTCAGTCTTACTTCTGATCAAGATAATAGGAAAAAAGTACCATTTCCCACCCGTCATTTTTTTCTGCCTTTTTAGTCTTTACCAAAAAGCTCTCTCATTCACAAACCACTATATAATGCTACTATTATTCAGAAAGTTCCAATGCATCAGAAAACCTTTCATTATTTGGGAGAATGAGGAAGTAACAAGGATTACCTCTTTGGATTTAAACATAACAGACAAGCAATGTGTTGGAATGTAGAAAGAAAAGAAACCCACAAATAATCTGAACAAAGAAAATTAATTTTCGTACTATACAAGAGAAACAAATTTAAAAAATCAATTCAGAGAAGGATGGTCAGATCAGAGTCATGAGAAGTCTAGAAGCTATGTAACTCAGAATGTTTGTCATGGCAGGAAAATACATGTGATAGTAGTTGAAGACAAGTCTAAACCTATACCCTAAATTCATGTAAAGATTAAATGAAACAGTCTATATAAAATGCTTAACACCCAGTCAGGAATAAGTAAGCACAAACACAAACGTAGCTCGCAATTATCGAAGTGTGGAACAACGGAGTAAACTACCTTACCATGGTAGTTAATAACAATTCCTATTAGTGAAATGGAAGCAAAAGCAAAAACTAGTCAATGGTAGTGGGGGATTAGAGAACTAAAGGCATAGAGTCGACTCTTCCAAATATATGATTCTAGAATTCAATCACGATGCACCCAATCCTAAGACTCTAGAATCCTACCTTAACATGGCCACAATTATGTTGTCATAATCAATCACTATTTCAGAGCCAAACCTGTTCATTCGTTTACAGTAAGGACTTCGTGGTCCTCCAGAAGATAATCGATATCTTGGTCTTGCAGGAGAAGCTGGGCCACTATAAAATATGTTGGGCTTTCTCTGATGACGAGGTTCTGAAAAAAAAAAGAGAGAGAGATGTATGTTTATATGACATATAAACATACACAAATTTTGCTCTTCATATAAATACTTACAAAGGTGCTGTCTCTCATGAAAATACTAGTACATATCTACTATAGAATATTTTACAGTTCATATTTTAAATCATTTATCTTTGTACGGTTGCTGTTGAAAATATGTATAGCAGACACTAAACAATCAAAACATACACTGCCCATAGTCATTATGATTATACTGATGCATAACAGCTGATTATCAACCTTGCATATAAATGCTCATAAGTTTAGAGGCACAACGTTAACAAATATCAAAAGCAGTTCTATTTATACAAACTGACAAAATAAATTAGGTAGAAAGTTGTGAAATCTAAAATAAAGACAGACATGAAATTTCAAGATAGCCTCATTTGCTTTGGTAAATGCTAAAATTTAACTCCTCGGAAGAACTAACTTCTTGCACATTTAGGATAGGTTAAGACAACAGCCATGAGTATTACACAAAATAAAGACATGAAAAATATGATTACATCGTCTCCTGGGGAAAAAAAAAACGCCCTTACTTTCCAATGGAGCCTGGTAGTAAACCGTAGCTTTTCTTTGTCTAAGATAATATCGTTTCTGGTTATCTTCTCCATCTTCTTCATCTTCATCATCATCATCTTCATCATCATCATCATCTTCATCTTCACCATCATCTTCATCTTCACCATCATCTTCATCTTCTTGGTCTTCACCCTCTTCAGATGATTCTACAATTAAGAAACATTTACTTGCAGGATATTTACCAAAATGTTAATGAATTTTAACAATTGAGAGAGAAAGAAACAGACTCTCCTTTTAAAATTTACTTCTAGATTGTTCACAGAAAGAATCTGTAATTCTTTTGCAACATTAAATAAAGTTTTTTAAAAATGAGGAAATTATAGAATTAAAAACTAGAGAAAGGGAAAAAAAGGAAGCAGAGAAAGAAGTTTAAAGGCTACTTACTGTCAGTAAGTACCAAACTAATTTATGGCATTACAGCTAACTTCATTAATATAGGTGATGATAATATTTACGATATTTAAGCTTCCAAGTTAATGTAACATGTTGACAAATTTGCATATGTCATCACTTAGCTTTTGCCTTTTAAACTTAAGCTTGACATTCCAACCAGCCCTTCTGGCTGTCATTGAGTTATATGAACACATAACTCAAACAATCTACTTAAGATAATGGAAAAACACCAAACATTGAAAATCCATTACAGAAAACTGGTTTCACTCAAGAAAAATTCTAATAATTATAGTAGTGAGTCCTAAACAGAATAGCAAAACTTAACTTTAATCATCTTTTAAAATTAAAATAGGCAGAGATACATGTTGTCTGTAGATGTAACAAGCAAACCAGTTTTATTTGCTTTAGAATTGATTTCAAGTACTTTCCCAAACAAAACATGCTATCCTTTTAAGCTCTTCTCTGCCCTCATTTTTCTTTCAAATCATGCCCAACCTTCTGATCTTTCACAAACTACTATCACACAGCTTCTGAGTAAAAAGGCTATATCCTACTAAATAAAAGTACTGAAATTCAAACCTAGAAGATAGAACAAGAGAAGACTAACCCACACTGCCTTCTTGATTGTCAGTTGTTTCTTCATCAGTTCTTTGAATATCTTTTTGTTTTCCTCTTGTGTACATGTTAAGATTCCCCTAAAAAATGTTTAAATAAAAGCCATTAATATTTAGTATACTTACTTAAAAAATTCAGTAGGACTTTTCAATCTTGCTCAGAATAAAGATATTTACAGCTTATAAACTCTTACAATTCTAGTAATAATCAGTGACTGATCAAACAAAAGCTGAGTAAAAATCACCTATTTAACCAAAAATGGATTAGTACTAGAGAAAAAAGGTTAAACTGAAGATTATTAAATCATTCCCTTGATAGAAGAATATATTTACTTCTTCTGTTTCATTAAACACTCCCAAGTCTTCCAGCTCTCTCATTCGCCGTCTACGCATCTTCTTCATGTCATCCATTTTTTGAAGTACAGCTTCAGCAGTGCTTAAAAAAAAATTGATATAAATATAAACTAAAACTAAAATAGTACATTTTAAAAACTGAATTTTCTTTCTATTTTATTCTTTGAGTACTAGGATTTTAAATATCTCTATTTCTTGATTTACTTTTTAAAAAGTATTTTTAAATTTTCTTCTAGGAATTTAAATATTTATATAGAATTATTACAAAGTCCTCTAATAATCATTTTCCTTTACGCTTTACACAAACTGAATGTATTAAATAATCGCCTTGTTGAAATTTATGATCCATCTCCAACAAAAAGTTTTTGCCAGTTAAATCATCTTACTCTAAATAAAATTTACTTACTTTGTTATAAGTTTGTCAAATAACACAGACTGGTTCACACTACTGTAACGACTCCTAATTCTACAACTGCGGCGAACTTCAACATCACCATTTTCTTCATGCAAGCGTTCTGTAGTTTGAACAATGTTTCTAGTCCTCAGTGACCGAGTAACTGGAATCACTTTATCTTCATAGACGTGTACATAAAAATAAATAGAAAGATTTGAAATAACAGCATTTATAGAACAATTCTAAAATGAACAATAGCTGTATTTCCACATGATAAAATGATACTATCTTGAACATAAACTTTCTTAAAAATATTAGAAAATAAAAATAGTTACAACATACAACACATATGATCCAGCCATTTCATTCTCAAGAGAAAAGATATAATACCAAGACTTGCACATAAACATTCAAAGCAGTTTTATGATAGCCCAAACTTGGAAACAACCCAAACATCCATCGAAAGATGAATAAACAGTCTACGACCATGCCACCCTGAACAAGCCCGATCCTGTCTGATCTCGGAAGCTAAGCAGGGTCAGGCCTGGAGTACTTGGATGGGAAACCACCTAGGAATACCAGGTTCTACAGGCATAAAAAATATTTACATAGTCTGAGCAATCAGTAATTATCGTTTTACATCACAACCAGATCGTATGTCTTTTAGAGTGGCTGCATGTACAGGTATCCCCATTTTTCGAAAGTTCACATTACTCCCCTTTACTTTTACAAAAGACCTACATTAGTACCTGTTTTTGATAATGAAAGAAATACGAAGAGGATGGGTTGCCTCGCCTAAAAAAAAAAAAAAAAAAGATGAATAAACAAATTGTGAGAAACAACCTAAGTGTCTGTCAATGGATGAATGGATAAAGATGTGGAATACAGTAAGTCCTCACTTAATGCTGTCCATAGGTTCTGTGACTTTAAGTGAAATGACATAATGACAAAAAAGAAACCAGTTTTACCACAGACTAATTGATATAATCAAGAGTGAAGTTTCTACAGCATCTCATCAATGTTATAAGGAAATGTTGAACAAAAGGATGTTATTTGAGTATCTGCTATATACACTCAATGAAATATTATAAGGACATCCTGTTGTTCGTAATAACATGGATGGACTTTGAGGGCATTATGCTAAGTGAAATAAATCAAAGAGAAATATTATATGATATCACTTACACATGGAATCTAAAAAGCTGAACTCAGAAACAAACTAGAATGGCGGTTGCCAGGGACTGAGGCGTGAGGGATAAGGGAAGATGTTGGTCAAAGAGTACACATTTCCAGCTATAAGTAAATTCTGGGAATCCACAGCATAGCCATTATTGTTAACAATGCTGTATTACACACTTGCAAGGTGCTTAGATCTTAAAATGTTTTCACCACAAAAAAGAAATTGTAATTATGTGACGTGATGCAGATGTTAAGGCTATGTTAGTAATTATTTTGCAATACATGTGTATGGAATCAACATTCCTTGTACACCTTAAACTTACACAAGGTTATACGTCAATTATATCATAATAAACTGGTGGGGGGGTGGGGAGGTGGTAGCCAACAAATTGTATTATATCCATATAACAGACTACTACTCAACAACAAAAGGCAACAACATAGATTATATTCGAACTAACCGAACTACACAAAAGCCAGACAAAAAAGAATGCATTACTGTATAATTTCACTTATATAAAACTCTAGAAAATGCAAACTAATCGATAGTGACAGAAAGCAGATTGGTGGTTGCTCAACAATTTTGAGGGGTGGAGGACATGAAGGAGTGCTGAGGGAGTCAGAAGGGATAATAAAGGGGCCTGAGGAAATTTTTGGAGGGAGTGATGATTATGGTAATGATTTTACAGCATATACTTATGTCAAAAACCAAACAAATTATACACTTTAAATGTGGGCAGTTTATTGTATATACCTCAATATACCTATAAACAAAATACTACGTTTTTTAAAAATTTGAAATGCCTTTTACAATACTTACCTTCTTTGCACTCTTCTTTTTTTTTATCAGCCTGCTGTCTGGCTAACTGCCTATATGAAAAAATAACATAGTAAATAATTAAAAATAATTGTTAATTTTTATATCCTATGTTTCATAATGCTACAAACTAGTACAAAAAGTGAAATCAGCTTAGAGAGTAAATACTTAAGATACAAAAAAACTTAAAAAACATTGAAAACTCTGTTGCGAAATGCGATGATATATGTATTAACTCTTAGCTAAACAAACTTAATCAAATCATCTTACTTAAAACAAAAAATGGAATCTTTAGCCTAGACAGTCAACAAAAGCAAGACAATGTGTCTTATACCACTGGGGTATAGTGGTCTAACACCCTTGAGGAATTTATAACTATAAACAGAACTAATGTTCTTTAGTGACATGTTAATTTCCTTCTAAGAACATTTGCTAACTATAGTCTTTACATGACATTGCACTATCATTCACATGTAGAAACAGTCCCATTTGTGAATTAGATGTCCCATTCATGAACAGGCAGACAGAATCTACTGAATTGGAAAGAACACTTTCCAAGACTTTAAAAAATGTATCCCAACCTCATCTTTCTTTCCAAAATCCACTGAGCAAACAAAACAGTATGTCTCATTTATTTATTTTTATGGACCCAATTTTCCATACTGAGATAGGCAATATCTATTAACTTACGTAAAAAGCTATTTGCAAATGGGCTGTTGTACATGTGGAATTTCGAATGTGACACTTTAAAATAAATTAAGCCATCTTATCCAGAAGAGTTAATTCACGTATTCTCATGACAATGGAAGTCATCATAATTCCTTACCCTTTCTGGAACACAAGTAAGAACCAAAAACAAAATAAAAATCTCTAAGCAATCCATCTACAGGTCAAGGCCTAGTTTGTTCATAGGCTCATTCTCAAAAAGGAACCTTCCCCTCCATACTATGTAGGTCTACGCTTTTATAAACCAGGCCCCTATTAGACGCTAGGAATGCAATGATTAACAGAGCATTTTTCTTTTCTTTTTGCCTATATGGGAAGGGGAGCACTTGTCTGCTTACAGAGATTGGTAAACTGTTTCTTAAACAGTAAATAGTCTAGACTTGTGTGCCATACAGTCTGTCACAACTACTCACATGACAACTCTCACACTGAGGCAGGAAAGCGGCCACAGACAGAATGAATGGGCATGGCTACATTCCAATGAAACTATTTACAAAAACAGGTGCCTGGACTTTTGTCAACTCCTGAGAACCTGATGAAAGCTATGGATCTTTTCTCCCTAGAAAACCGCGTGCACTCATACAAGTTTAAGCATTACATCAGAGGTTTCACGTGCCCCTGAAAACTATAATTACTGGACCTTACTTAAGAGCTCTTAGGTCAAAAGAAATACAGATCTTGTCCTCAAGGCACAGTTACTCAAATCTTGTGTTATTCTAACATTTTCAGTCCCCTGGTCTTTGAACCTCAAATAGATTTAAAACAAAGTGAGGAAAAATGTATAAAGAGATTACTACGGTCAGGCAAACTGGCACAGCAAAAGGGTCACCCTGATAAGAAACAGGCTTAACTATATAAAGCAGAATTCAAAAACACCGGTAGGCCATTTTATAGAATTCTTATACAAGCAAATCCTGATGTTATCATTACGTAAAATAATAGTCAATGGAAACAATTCAAATATCCATCAACTAATGAGTGGATAAACAAGATGTGATATATTCATATTACGGAATCTTACTTGGCAATTAAAAAAAATTAAGTGCTGATAGATACTACAACATAGATAAACCCTTCAAAACAATATACAAGTGAAAGCCAGACACAAAAGAGCATATGTCATATGATTCCATTTATATAAAATGTCCAGAATAGGCAAAGTCTTAGAAACAGAAAATATAGATTAGTGGCTCCCAAGGGGCTGGGTTGGGGGATAATGGGCACAGGTTTCTTTCTAGGGTGATGAAGACATTCAGAAATTAGATAGTGGTGATGGCTGCACAATATTGTAAGTATTCTCAAACATTGAACTACACGCTTTAATATTATGTGAATTATATTTCAATAAAGTTGCTATTTAAAAATAATTAAAGAGAGAAATTCAATATCTTTTAGAAGAAATCTAGTTTAAAAAACTAAGTCACTTTACATCCAATTTAAAAAGCACTTATTTTAACACATTCTTTTAATACCTTTTGAGTATAAAGCCCGGCGTGTCTCACAAATTCGAATAATGTACAGATCTTTTTAAAGGTAAAAACTTTGAGGATTTCCAACATTGAATTGTTTTGACTATGTACAAGCCGAAATAGATATAAATTCTTTTGTTTTATATAAATGAAACAATAAAATCAACCACCAATTGAAATATTAACGTAATGAGGTTTTGTTGAAACAAAAATAGCCATTTGCTGTGTGAATGTGGTACCAACCGCTATTAATTTCTCTTGAGTTTGCTTTGTTACCTATGTGTCTTGCGTATGATGATGACTCATTTCAACCACTTCTCTTTATTCAGAGTATTCCAAACCCTTACTTGAACAGCACATCATGATATCACATCAGGTGGCTTTATCTTGGAAGCAGCTGCACTGTTTATGTATTAAGGTCAGACTCAATTCTTATCTTATGAACCTGAGATAACTAAAGCAATACTACTAGGTTACAATTTAAGTGTAAACACCAAAGTAGGGCATGAAATTTTATGGCTATTTTCTATAAAGTAGCAATTTAGATGATCTAGAATGTTTAGTTTTTCAAATCATGAAGTAAATTTTAAAATTCTCAGAGAGAATTAATGGAACATTCCTCCTTCCCCAAGAAGAGTTCGAGTTTCAGAAATACTACGGGGATAGCTCAAATTGTATTTCCTAGATTCTAAAAGTTGTACATTTCTCATTTTAACATCTCTGAAATTGGAATGTGTCTTAATATTGATGACATGTCATGATTTAACCTTCAGGGTTTTTTTCTTAGTCTTATAAAATAATGTGTGTTTCAGCTGCTGTTATCTTGGACTCCCTGAAATACAGGAGTAAATACTTTATAAAAAATAGATGAAGCAAGATGCAAATTAAAAAATATATAAAAGATTAACTGAAAAAAATAGTAACAAAAAAACAAAAGGGTACAACCTCACTTATCTAGAAAAACCACAATACAAAATAAGAAGCAAACTTTTATTTAAGAGTGGGAGAGTTCTAGTCTCCTAAATTATTATGAGTAATTTCTTTATAAGAATTAATGCAAAAGCAATTATTTCGTCAAACAAATTTTAATTGGCATTTCTCCCCACTTATGTTAGGCCCATCAAAGTGCGGGGAAAAATGAAGATTTTGAGCTAATTAAAGTTAGATTTAAATCTGCCCTAAACCAAACAAACTCAAGTTCCATGAACTACCTAATTCACTGAAAGTAATTCCTTGAGTATTAAAATGGGATTCTTGCCACCCATCTCAGGGTTCTTGAGAAATGAAATTTAAGTATGTAAAGAGTATCTAGTAAGACAAGTAAAGAAAACCATGTTCTGCTGCTATGTGAAGACTGCTTTAGAAATACAACACAGGAATTCATAAATGACTCAGAACTGATGAAAAACTTGATAGCAAACAATCAAAAATATAGCTACTATTTTGAATAATGTCTTTGTATAGACTATGAAGAACCACGAATCATAAACAAATCAACCAACCTTGTCAGTTACACTCACACATATCACAAATATCATCTTTGAACATGCAAATAAAAACAAACCTGTGTACACATCAAATTTTCAGTTCAATAATATTCACTTGTGGCAATTTCGTTTCAAATAAATTACATTTTACAACCCTGGCATCTTGATGACCAGTGAAGAATACACTTAAAAATTAAATGCAAATCCTAAATTATTACTTTAAAACTATTTTGAATTAGCATTTGACCATCTTGTATTACCTTGTAAAATGCCTGCCATTAGTATGTTTCTCTGTTATTTCCATATTCTTATCAAAACTAGAATCTGAAGAATTCTGTGCATTTTTTCTCAAAGTCTTTAAGGCACGTTTCCGGTGGTAAGTTTCAACTTCTTTAACTGAAGACCCATCCTTTGAAAAAAATTAAGAAAGCCATTCAAGTTTTTTTTAGTCAAAATCCTCAAATTAAACTTCTAAGAGTTTTCTCTGATTACAAGTTTATAACAACTTCTTTTGGTGCAGAATCATCTTGCATCTCCCCAAGAAACTACAACAATTAATATCTAGAAAAAAATAACCATTTTGATAAATATCAGCAAGGTCTATGAAACAACTAATGCAAGACTTATTGAGGTTTACAGTTCTATTTCATAACAATTAGTCTAGAGAGTGAAGTTTTCCACCATGGAAAAGAAGTTGGAATAGTTCCTAACAGTAAGTACTCCGTTATTTTAAGGCTACAGAAATTAGAAAGATATACACCGTTGCAACCACTGGCAACAATCTTAAAATAATTGAACCATCGGAACTATAATTTTGGCTTGGATGACAAAAAGAAGTTATTATCTATTTCACACAGATAATGCAACAATTGAATTCAAAGCCTGTTAGGTATGTTAATCTGTTGTAAAAACCATAGAGCTCTATGTATCATTTCTATGTATCACAATAGATTAGAGGCCCTCTAAGTTAGTGGGCTGCTTTATGAGCTACAGAACTGCAGTCATAAACTATTCAAAAGTTCATACACACTTCTCTGAAATTGTATGAAGCTTACTTTTACATTAGAAGGCAAAAGTTTAACAACTCTATAATTCTATGCCTTACTATGAAAATTGATAATTTTAGAAAAACAGGCAGCATTAAAAAAAAAAGAAACGTTAATGTCTCTCCCCCACCCCCAAGGCAGACTTTACCCATTATCTCATTGTGTTTTATCAGGACATTCTGTTATTTATAATTTTGTTTTGGGCAGAATATTTGATTGGTTCACAAAGGGAACAAGGTATGTATACCACAAGAATTTGTGTAAGAATTGGACAAGTACTTCATAAAATATTAAGTGATGTGCATAATTTGCTATCATTTTTATCAGTATATTTATACTCAAGGATGTTTGAAAAAAATACCTACTCTTTTAGGTAGGTATATTAATTTTAAAACACCCACATCTTAGATGGGAATACTGTAACAACATTTTCCAAGGAAAATATTAAGGGAATCTATATTTCCAGATTCTTAGCCTCCATATGTACTTTTTCTTAAAACTGATCTGCCTGAGAAGGCACCTTAACTAACACAAAGCATCTTCTTCTTTCATTTACCTTTCTGCCATTTAACAAAAGAAAGCCCTCTCTCTTCCTCATTTTGAATCTTACTATTGTGGACTGCCTTTAGTAAGGCATTAAAAACCTTACTAAAGCCAAAGAAAGACACTAGTGTAGGTGTTAAGAAATTGAATGACTAAGCTACTCAACAAATCCTTACCTTTGTTAAGCGGTTTCCAATTCTTTGCTTCCAAACAAAACTGAAAGGAGACCTAATTGAGCTAAGAAACCATTAAAAATAAATGTTGGCAAATGATTTTTGGCACATAAGCCAGAAAAACTGAGTGGTATTGCTAAAGAAAACTCTTTTTATCACTACCTACTTATTGAGATGAACAATGTTTCTCAATGCTTAAAACTGTAAAAACAATGGAAGTGATAATAAATACTGTCTTCAGCAATAAGATTCATCCACAGATACATGAACTAATTGAGTGGGAAGGGGGACTTCGCACATGAAATCCTAATGAAATATTACTTTATATCGTAGAGATTTGTGATCATAGAAAAGTAGAAAAAAATTTCAAATTTTATTTTACAAGCATGAAAGGATAATAAATAATATTAAAGCATAAAAACATATGAAGTTAAAATGCTGTGAGTTAAGTGGACTGGAAATACAAATTAAAGGAGGGAAAAAAAGAATTAAGGTAAAATTTCTAACTGCTAAAAGAGCTTGCTCATTTTTTTTTTTTTTAATGTTCCAAGAAATATATCAAATAACTATGGTTTTTGGATTCCAGTGACTACTTGTAAAAGTCTGATGTAAGTTTTATTTTTTAATGTCAACAATAAAAAATGACAGAAATGATCTCCTGTGTAACTATTTAAACCAATGGGGTGGAGGAATCTTAGATGGCAGCTTAAAACCATAAGAGAATATAGAGCTAAAAGAAATTTAGGATGTCTCAGAAGAAAACAGTGAAATAAGCATTTTTTGGTGACAATATAAAAATATTGCACATTCCCTCTTATATGAGGCTCCTAGAGTCATCGAATTTATAGAGACAGAAAGTAGAACGGTGGTAGCCAGGAGCTGGGAGGAGGGAAAAATGGGGAGTTAGTATTTCATGGGTAGAGTTTCAGTTTTGGAAGATGAAAAGATTCTAGAGATGGGTGGTGGTGATCACTGCAGAACACCGTGAGTGTACCTAATACTATAGAGCTGTACACTAAAAAATGGTTAAAATGGTAAATTTTATGTTATCTATATTTTATTACAATAAAAAAGTAAATGTTACCATATTCCTGGAGATGATAAAAAAGGGCTTTTTTTTGTTTGTTTGTTTTTAAGAGGAGGGGGTGGTAAATACTAGGAAAAAGATTCCTTGAGGAACTTGAAAGATTTCATCTTCTAAGTGGCATAAGTGAATATTTGATTTGCACAGTGAATGTCTTTGTTCATCCTCCTTAAATAAACACTAGGCATCAAGAAAGATCCTCCTTAACAGTGTGGAGAAAAAATTAAGTTTTCTGGGAATCACCTATATAGGTACAAACTGTGGAACTTTAAAATATCAATAACTTTCAAATATACTTCTTATAAAAGACATGCTAAGTGAAATAAGCATTCAGAGATAACCACCTTTTGGTGCACAAATCATTCCTTCCTATGCAAATATAGTCACAGGATTTTTAAATTGGGATAATACTATTTATGTTTTATAACAGTCTTCTAGAAATAAAAACATTTCCCCATGTCATGAAACATTATTCTAAAAATCTTTCAAAATGAATAGTATTCCAGCCATTACATGAATCTACCTAACTGCTTAATGTATCACACACTTAGGTTATCTAAATTTTTTTTCTGTGCCATAAATACCTCTAAGTCAATTATTGTATGTACATATGATTTCCTAAGGAAACTAGCACAGTTATTAAATCAAAGTCACATTTTAATATAGCTAAGCAAAATAATTCTCAAGAGGTAAGTAAAATGCCAACTCATAACAGTAATTAACACTAGATGATAGAAATAGGGACTTTCACTTTCTATTTTTCACATTTTTACAACATGTATTACTAGAAAAAAATTTCCTAAGAAGTAAAAACTGAAGAGATACTTAATCCGAAAACTAAACATGGAGCTGTGTCCTCATTTAGTCTTTGGCCAAAATCTACTTAAAAAATTGAGAGCACAGATAGTTTCTAAAAAGTTTTAGAAGAGGAAAAGTATACTGTTAGATTTTAAGTGTTACAATCTTGCAGAATCAGTAAGTTAGTACAGGGAGCAGGCAACAATAGAATAACAAAAGTTTTCCCCCCAAATAGACAAAATTACATAATAGAAATATTCTAATATGTTGTTTTCCCACAAGACCAAGCTTATTAAAGCTTTAAATTCATAACAAAAAATGCGTATAGGGGTCAGCTGGTTAATTCAAGTATCAATTCAACAAATAAGGTTCAAATGGGGTTTTAAAAATCATAGTTATAATACTGGCAAAAGATCTATTCATCTGGACTTGGACTTGCAGCTCTTCGAAAGCTTTAACAGTAGCATATTCTTATGCACAATGGTATGTATACACGTCATACTCAGCACAGTTGTGATATCCATTCCTCAGCTTCATCCTGAAACAGGTGTGGCCATTTCCTTACCATGCATCTATTCCACAAGCTCCAACAATTTGGTTTCTACCTCTACAGCTTTTTCATTAGATCCAAAACTATCTCCCAATAGCTAAACCCACTGGCCTCTGCTCTACCTCATTGACTTCTATGGAGTTGATTACTCCCTTCTTTAAATGCTTTGATCCTTTGGTTTACATGATACTCAAAACATAGCTATTGCTCCAGATCGTCTTAAATATTTTTGTGTTTTGCTATGTTTTCTATTCACCTTCAAGGATTCTACTATCACCTCTATACATGTGACTACTCCTAAACATATGTAGTGCTAATCTCTCAAACTCTGGCATCATAGCTCCAATGATGGTCTACTGCTCACCTCTTTAGCTGGAAACAATATGACCTTCCCTCCTGGAGTAACTTTCAGACCCCCTGCAGTATTTTTTGGCATTTTTGTCCCCATTCCTTTTAGTACCATTTTAATTTAGGTTCTAGTTTTCTTCTTTGGTCTTTTGAGATAATAGCGTACTTAATTAAGAGCCCAAACTAAGATACATTGCCTAGGACTGATTCTTGACACATCACTTAAAGCTGTATAATCTTAAGGTCTCTGTGTCTTAGTTTCCATATCTGAGAATAAGTTCTTATAGGGCAAATGTGTATGTGTGTATTTGGTATACACATATACCTTGCGTGGCATATAAGTGCTATATAATTAATATTATAATCTTAACTGGTATTCCAAACTTCAGATTTGTTAACTATAATCCATCTTAAACACTATCTCATTGGATCCCTGCCCTAAAAGTTGCACCATCTTAAACCTAAAATCAAGGGCCAGTCAAAACAAGTATACTCCCTCTAATGCAGAACATGTCACACAACTCCAGGGAGCAACACTGATGGCTACACATCAAAATTTCCCTATCCATGCTGTGTGATACTTTGCTGAGCTGTACACTTTTCATTTTTCTGTGTTGTGTTATGCTTCAAGTTTTAAAAAATCTCCCATGTATTGTACACATAAGTGTCAAGTTTAGAATATCCCTCCAGACTTTTAAATAAATATATAATTTTTAAAAACAACAAAAATAGTACTTTCTACATACTATAGCATGTTTTATTTTACCTAAAAACATACAGAATAAAAATGTACATTAACACAACACAAAAGTAGTGGACAGTCATCATCAAAAAAACTCCTTACCATTCGTCCTTAAGTGACACTTCAGCATGAGAAATAACACTTAAGTTAATGAATCAAAGAGCCTCAGGCCCATGAAAACACAGAAATAGATAATGGCTAGTTTGACTCTGAAGGAAAAAGAAACCACAGAAGGAGCATCCAAACTCGTAAAGTTGGTAGGATGTAAATAAAAGTTTAAAAAATAAGAAAAACAAATTTAAAACAAAAAAAGAAAATTCAGAGAATCCACACAAGTCAGGGGGGAAAATATCTCTACACTCAGATGAGTGAGACCATATTCAAAATGTAAAAGTAGAATGTGGTTAATAAATGGGTTAACTATAAGCATCTTTAAAACTTGAAGATAAGGTTGGTTTCTGAAATTAGATGAAGAAAAATCCAAGTTAACAAATTAATATGACTAAATTTAACCATCTTTAAAAGTAATCTATCCTAAGAAATGCTCTGTCAACGAGTATGTGGCTGAGGAGAGTAGGAAATCCAATCAGACCCAAATACGATCAGGGTGCCAAGTTTCTGAAATACATAATTGACATAAAAAGCAAGCTCTAATCAAACATATTGAATATAAAGTCCCCAAATTAGAAAATATTCCAATCACAAAGATATGGTTCATATGTGGTACTAGTGGGCTCTGTCGACATGAATACATTGCCCCACAGGACAATTCATTTCTTTTGATTAAATCCCATGCTCGCTAAGTAACCCTCTGATTATAATCTGGTCTAGAGAATTTATAGAAGAGAGGAAAACTATGTCTTAAAAAGGTATAATCTCTACTGGAAATCCAGGCCTGGAAAAATTATCCTTCCACTCTACAAATCCAGCTGAGTGCTAACTGCTCCATCACATGCCACTGATACGGCATTTATGACAAGGAGTCTCTGTATGTATAGTCCGTCTCCTTTGCTAAACTAAGTTCCATTAGAGCAAAGATAATCGACAACACATACTGTGTACCTACTACACCACAGGTTCTTTTCTTGGTACTGGGAATGCATTGCTGAACAAAAGGTCAAAATCCGAATCCCTATGGAGTTAAATTCTGATTTGGGGAGAGACAAAAGTATTTAAAAAGTAAGAAATTATAGAATATGTTAGAAGCTGATAAGTACTGGGGGAACAGAAAGCAGAATAAAGGGGCATGTCAATGAATGGTTTGCAATTTTAAATAGAGTGGTAAGGGGTAAGCATCGCTAAAAAGGTGAAATTTTACCAAAGACTTAAAAAGACACATTCCCAGGTTATCCTAGGTAGAACTCACAGTTCTATCGCTTACTAAAAAGACAAATATGCGCAAACTAAGTCTCTACGCCTCAGTTCTCTCACCTGCAAAGATAAATCATACCTACTTCCTAGTTATGAGTAGTTATATTTGTAAAAATCTTGAAACACATTATTTAAACACTATGAGTTCTGATTTCTTTTTTAATTAAAAAAAAAAAATGTAAAAGTAAAGGAACAGGTCATATAGATATCCAGGAGAAGGATATTCCCAACAGAGGATAGAGCAAGTCAAAGTCCCTGGTATTCAAGGAGCTCCTAGGCCAGTGTGGCTGGAAGACTGGGTTTTGTAAAAGGGGGAATGGAAGAGCATTCCATCATAAAAAGAAGGGGGCAAGGAGGCGCAGGGTTGCTACCAAACTTTCAAACTTTTTACTCTTCGATAGAGATTTTTGAGCAGAGGAGTGCTCAACTGTTGACCTTGAAAAAGATCATCCGGTAAGTTATATTGAGAACTGTTCAGAGGGGGTTATTATACAAAAGGATGGAAAACAGGGAGGCCAGTCAAGAATCTATTTTAATAATTCAGACAAGAATGGCTTGAACCAGCATGGCAACAACAGAGGAGCTGAGAAGTGGTCAGACAGTGAACATATTTTGAAAGCATGAGCCAACAGAAATTGCTAATATGAAATGGAGAGGAGTAGAGGATGACTCTAATAAGGTTTTTGGCCTAAGGAACTGGAAAGACAGAGTGGCCATTAAGATTGCAGTCGTAAGAGCTGACACCGACTGAGTCCTAACTACAGTATATGCCAAGTGTCCTTACATGCATGATCACATTTAATTCTCACTACCCATGTGGTGACTATCATCCTTTTAACAAATGTAGAAACCTGCTGATTACTGGTAAGCTGAGATTCAAAACTAAGTTGTTTTAAGCACCTATATTAGTTAACCAGTGTGTAATACATCATTACAGTCACACGATCTAGCATCGTCCTGAAAATAAACATTCAATAAATATTTTCTGAAATGATTTGCTTTTCTGAACATAGGTTAAATAAATCAAGTGACCCTAGTTCAGCGCACAAGTATCTGGCCTCCCCAGATCTCTATCAACTTCTGCACATGATTGAGAAACATCCTCAAAGTCAGGAAATCGTTTTTACAATTCAGAATCACAATTTCAGAGACTGAACGACTCTTTCACTGCCCTCAGCAGAGAAGCAACTAGTATGGGAGATCTACAAAAGAAACCTATAACTTATTTCATACAAGATCACTCTCTTAGAACTAAGTCTTGTCACTCTCTCCCTCCACACATACCTCCCCTTGGCCTTTCATTGGGACGTCCCAATTCCTAACACTTTCTGGTCCTATTTTTTCTTCTCCGGTGCCTACCCTCCCTCCAACAGAACTAGACAACTTCCTACTGCCTCAGATTTTACTAGTGTTGCTTTCTCAATTTTTCCAGCCTTTTTAGTGCTGTCCCCTCCACCTGTGCCTCTTTCAACAGCTGGGGTTGAGAGGTGGAGGTACTGTTTCTCTCAAAGGAGGAGCAATTCTTTCAACGGGGCTTTACTGCTCCACCCCCCCTGGAAACTTCCGCTATAGACACTGTTTATAACTGCAGCATGATATAATAAAAAGGAAAAGGTTTTGGAGACAGAGAATCCAAGTTCCCATTTGAGATCTACCACTTACTGGTTACCTTCTTGAGTCCGTTTCTTCAACTGTAATGTAAATATTATAACTACCCACTCTCATGAAGCTGTTATGAGGCTTGAGTGAAAAGGGTGTACATGAAGTGTTGGTCTCCATCCCTCCACATTATGCAACCTGGTATTTATTCACTGCACTCTTGTCACTGAAGGGTTTCCTGACCTCCATTTACGATCTTGTCTCCAGATCGTAAATGGAGGTCAGGAAACCCAAATTAGAATCTTTCTATCTCTGTGGTCCCCAAAACCTTTACTACGCATAGTCAGCAGTCAGTAAATGTGCACTGCATTCGAATGATGCGAACCTAGGGCGGGAAGCTGGGCGATGGGTTAGGGAAGTATGTGAGGTGGGGGGTGGGGCTGCCCCTCCCAAACCAAGGCTCGCCCCTCAACTGCACTTCAGCTCCAGAGGACTTCGGCTTCCTCTTGTGTGAAAGTAGGTAGTAATGGCTCAGCCCTCTTCCAGTCAGTGCGATCTCTTCACCCGACCCACACCCCTTCGGGCTCCGATCTTAAGGAGCCTTCCATTTTTTCTCGTCCTCCACAATACTCCCAACCGCTCCCCCAACTGTCACCCCGACCGCGCAGCCCACCCCCAGGCCCCACCCGGGCAACGGGCCGCGAGCAGTCCCT
>NW_006439568.1:4589233-4623027 GCF_000325575.1 Pteropus alecto | reverse complement strand
CCTAGGGGCCCGCCCCAGGCCGGTACTCACGCCCGCGGCGGCCGCAGTGACGGCGGACTGCTCAGCGGCGCGGGCCGAGCGGAGCCGCCTCCGGCCGATCTGCTCTAAGCTGAGGAACTCGTTGGACAGGTCCAGGGAGCTCGTGGCCGAGGCTGCGGAGTGGCTGTGCAGCTCCAGGCTGCTGCGGAGAACCACCATCTTCCCCTGCTCCGGGCCCCCGCGTCCGCGGCGGGAGACGGGGCCAGTGCCGCGCTGCAAACGCTCAGGTTCTTCCACGCTCCGAATTCTGGCGCCACAAGCCCCGCGCTAGCGGACTCAGCGCGCGCGCCCGGAATCCCTCCGCTGCAAGTCCCGCCCACGCCGTCAGCCTACAACGGCGGGCTCGAAACCTGCCTCCTAGCTGTAGAGCGAAGGAGCGCGGGCCGAAGGCGAGGAGAACCTGCACCCGCAGTGTCGAGGACCGGAGCGATCAGAGGCGCGAGGACGCTGACTTATATTCTCATCTAGTTCCGGCTCGCTGAGCTCGGCGGAGGGAGATGGCGGGTAGCGGCACAAAGTCCCGTTTGGAATTTTGGCGCGTGGATGTCAGAGGGGGAAGGGAGGCTCCCGCCAGCTCTGATTGGCTGGCGGGGCCTTGGTGGCTCCTCCCCGCCCCTCCCGACACCTGCCTTCGGCTTCCCCCCGTGCAAGATTCAAATGCAAAAATGCCAAGTCCTTGACTGGAGGGCTAATAAGCAATTGGCCTTTGTCGAGTTTTGACTTTAATCCTTAAGAGGCTTTTAGTGATAGCTTAACCAAAACAAGTTCAAAAGAAAACAGAAGGGGAGTTAAAAGTGAGTCGATAGAGTACTGTAAGGGCGCAGGTTCTGTACCCAACACTGCCAAAAGTCCCATGTATACGATCTTGAGCCAATTATTCATCTAGCTAGGTTTTAATTTCTTCATCTTTAAGTTAACTATAATAATAATAACTAAAGTTCTAATATACCTTAGAACTGCGTCTGCACTAAAAAATATTTGCTACTATCAGAATTACAGAAAATGGCTTCTCTAAGATTACAGCAGTTACTTGACTACTTTGAAACAGATAACATGCTGAATGATCAGAATGCGAGAGTCCTAGTGAAACAGAAACAAAACCTATTTATTGATTCGGATAACTACATTTCCTTAATTTGACGCTTATTAAATATTTATTGAGCATCTATTATGTACCAGGCCCTAGTCTAAGCACTGGGAATGAAGTAATGAACGAAAAGCAAAAATGCTCTCATAGAACTTAAATTCTGGTGGAAAGAGAAAGACAAACTAAATGTTAATTAAAAGGTGGTAAGTCTACAGAGAAATATAAAGTAGAGAAGAAGGGAAGTGTGCAGTTTTACACAGTAATTAGGGAAGGTCTCGCTCAGAAGTATAAGCAAAGATCTAAAAGAGGTTAGGTATATCTGGGAGAAGAGATCTGCAAGCAGAGAAAAGGACAGTGAGGATGATAAAATCAAAAAGCCGCTAGCAGCAGATCCTGCAGGGCTACTGGCCTCAGCTGTAAGGTTATTTTATTTTTTTACTTTTTATTATAAGTGAGATGAAAAGACGCATCACAGGATTTCGAACAGAGGAGTGACTTATTCTGACTTTTTGAAAGAATCCAACTGGCTGCTGAATGGAGAATGCACTATTTGGGACATACTTATACTAAAAAAATGTTCGTTGTTTTATTTTTATGGGGTGTCCTGTATTTTATTTGCTATATCTGGCACTAGTTAGGAGGTCACTATAGTTATTTGCTCAAGAGATGACAGTGACACACACCAGTGTGAGAGCATGGAGGTAATGAGAAATGGTCAAATTATGGTTATATTTGGAAGAAAGAGCCAACTGAATTTGCCTATTAATTGGATTTAGGCATCAGAGAAAGGAGTCAGGGATGACTCCAACGTTTTTTTTTCTTTGAGCTAATGGAAAGAGGAAGCTGCACTTAGACGAGGAAGGGTATGGCTAAAGCAAGTTTGGAGGGAATAGCAGGAATTCCTTTCAATGTACATTTAAGATACAGAAGTTATTACATATTCTGCATTTTATATTGTGCCTTTTAAAAAGTTTTCAAAAATGTGTGCATCATATTTACCACAGCATTATTTACAATGTCAAAAAACTGAAAACTTAAATGTCCTTCAGTGGGGTCTCTCTTAAGAATGCTATATAGTCAAAATGCTGTATAGTTAAAAATTATGATGTAACTGTATTAATTTAATTATGTGTCATATGGTTCCATTTTTGTTTTTAAAAAAATGTTAGCGTATACTTGTGTTGGATAAAGTCTTGAAGAAACTACAACAAATGTGAATGGTTAATTTTTGAGTGGTAATATTATGGTCGTTGTGTAGTTTTTTTGTACTTTTCTCAATTTTTCCGATTTTTTGGCATTAAATATGTATTAATTTTACAATAGAAAAAGCTTTAAAATGATCATTTACCCAATATAAATGCAAGAGGAAAGAACGATATTTAAAGTAGCATAGTATACACTTTTGATATGTTCACTTTCCTTTATGCATATTATACCTCAACAAAAATGTATAAAAAGAACTACTCAAAATACATATGCCTTTGTGATTGTTAGATATCACCAAATTGATTTCCACAGAAATTATAGCAGTCGTTTAGTTCTTTTAAAATAAGCAAAGAAATAGAGATTTCAGAGCACCAACAGAGCCAGCCAAAGAGTTTTCACTGTTCTTTTATTCTCTCTCCCACAATATTTAGAATTACCATACCTGTTTCAGCCTTTGGTTGGTGTAGCGGGTTGATTCGTGTACTCCAAAAGTACATGTCCAAGTTCTAAACTCTGGTACCTGTAAATGTGGCCTTGTTGAGAAAAAAGAGGCTTTGCAGATGTAATTAAGGATCTAGAGATGAGATCATTGTGGATTTATAGTGGACTGGTGTCATAGGAGAAAAGAGAAGGAGATTTGACACACAGAGGAGACGGCGATGTGAAGATGAAGTTAGAAATCGGAGTGATGCATCGTTAAGCCCAGGAACACCAACGATTGCCAGCAAACCACCAGAAGCCAGGAGGAGGTATGGAACAGATTCTCCCTCACAGCCTCCAGAAGGAGCCATCCCTGTTGACACCTTGATTCCAGACTTCTGGCCTCCTGAACTGTGATAGAATAATTTTTTAAAGCCACCTATTTGTGTTAATTTGTTATAGCAGCCTTAGGAATCTTACGGAGTTGTTTGGAATTGGCCTTTGGGAGGTGATACTTCTTCCCTTTTCCAAAGTCTTAGCTTTTGCAGATTGGAGTGACTTGATTTAAGAAAAGAAGGGGCAGAAGAAACTGAGGGCCTTTCCCCAAACTCCTGACTGCTTAAAGAGGGTCAAGTGTTTTTTACCCCAAGTGTGACAGAAAAGAGGGCTGAGGTAAGAGCTAATCATAATTCCATTACGTCATTTGAGATGAGGTCATAGATAGGTCCCTTTCTACCTTCTTACTCTAACAAAGTTAGAAAGTAAAAGTCAGTTTCTACAGGGATGTCTTTCAGGAATGTTATAAATCTGTTACTTACATTTGATACCTTATCTTACTGATTTTCCACAAAAGAGAGAAAAACTATTAATCACTTGGAGGTGGGGGATGATCAGAGTTGACATTTACCATTTTTTAGCTATTCAGAATTTCAATAGACACCTCTCCTATCTGAAAGATTTTCTCTTTGTGTGGGTTTGGGTTAGGCAGGGCCCTGCCTCCTTCAATACAAAGCCTACGGGGACAGCTACTTCATTTTCCTGTTAAGCTGGCAACTAGGACTCAAGCATGTGACCTTAGTTCAGTCCGTGGGCTGTTCCCACTTCAGATATTCATTGCCTCTTGAAGGAGTGACCCAAAGATGCAGGGGCAGAGATTATTCATGGTGGCAATAGCAGAGGGTACAGAGGCAGGGTCATTGATGGTAGCATCCTAACTAGTGGATTCTTGGGTTCTTGGAGCATTATATCAGTGTAACCTGGCTGTGCTTCCCTTAAGTCCCACCCAACCTCCCTCCTCCCCATCCTTCCAGCAACGTGATTTCCTGTTTAAGTTAGCCAGAGATGGTTTCTGTTGTTTGCAACCAAGAACTCTGACTGGTATAGAGGCTTCGAGTCAGAAAGAGGAATTTTACCAGTGGTTTTCTGGAATGGACACTGACAAAAGGAACATTGAGAGGCCATGTGAAACAGACACCCCTTTAAAATCTGGGGGATGGAGGTTCGGGAGAGAGGGTCTGTGGGCACGGAAAGTGAGCTGGGAAGATATGTCATGATTTTATGATGCGCTTTCCAGACTTTCCCTCTTTATCAGCATCCCCTAATAACACAGGCATGGGCTGGGCCATGCAGAGGCCCCTGGGAATACTGCCTCTCTTCTACCCCGTTCTAAGTAAGATAAGTAATAACAGTATTGTGCTCCCTCAGAGGTCCCATAGTACATTGCTGCCTTATCACTTACTGCTTTATACTGAAATTATCCCTTTTAGTGCAAGAAAGTAGTAACAGATATATGCAAATTAAACTAACAATGGGACTGGCAGTTTTTTGGCCTGTATTTTTTTAAAATAACAATGTGATACTGATATGGGTCCATTTCTTAAAAGCAATATAGCAACATGTATCAAGAGACCTGGAAAATATTTAAAACTGTTGGCCCAGGAATTCCACCTCTAGCACTCCATCCTAACAGAATAATCAGAGTCACAGATCAAGATTTATGTATAAAGATGTTGATTGCTGCTTTATTTATAATAGAATGACTTGAAAACAAACTAATATACAATAGTAGGGGAAAAGTTAAGTGAGCAATAGTCTGTTCATGCAGCTTTTTATATTAATTTGATAATTTGATAGAAGAAAATTTTTTTATTTTTAAAAATTTGTTGTTAAAAATACACGAAAAAAATTCAAGTAGTACAGAAATGTAAAAAATAAAGGTACAAGTTGCTCTGTGTGATTGCTATGAGGAAAAAGAGGTTTTCTCTTTCCACTGGGGTTACCAAGCCTGGAAAATATGAATATTGGGCTGCCAGCGGCCATCCTCCACACAGCAAGAAGTGAGGTCACCTGAGAACGAAGCCAAGCACTGAGCAGCAGACTGAAACAGGAAGAAGGCCTGGGAGATGAGTTCTGCTTCTGATTCCATGAGACCTTGCTTTCTGCAGCTCATCCTCTGACTGTGAGAGACACTTCAGTTGTCCTTCCTGTTAAACGAGCTAATAAATAGCCTTTCTGTCCGGACTTTGAACGAGTAACGAGTCATGACTAATAAAACTGGGCCAGCTGCTTTGTTGGAATCAAATTTTATTGTTTGTGCTATTATCTTATTCTAACGATCAATTAATTCTTCTAACAACTTGATATGAGGCCCATTTGGCATAAAATGGGCTTTGGTAAACCACTGAAGTCCCCTAAGTAATCATCTTTCTTCATGGTCACAAACCATGCTGGGAATAGGTATCAAGTTCACCAGGGTATATAGTGTCCGGAACACATATGGTTTCCTTTTATGAAACTCAAGATAGCAAGTATTCATATTTAGTCTTATGTAATCTCCTGCAACATATTTTCTCAAAGATCTATTAGAAAGGCTTTGGGGTCATAATGTCAAGCACTTTCAGTATGTTGGCATATATTTATTTGGATCTGAATATTTGTAACCCATTTAAAGTGATTTGGTGCTTTTTATCACTGAACTTATCTTGATTTTAATTTCCTCTTAAGGCTATTTTCCGTATTCTTTACAGCTTGAGGATCATCTTCTTTGATAGAACGAAATAGCCATTGGCTATTTGTTTTCTTTCAGTTGTCTTATCACATCATATCATGTGGTCCCAAGCAATTGGATTACCTCTTCCTTTTTCTTCTAGCTCTTAATATTGAGCATTACGAATATCCCCTCCCCCAATAAAAATAAAACCTCTTTTTGTTATTAAACCTATGTATTATGTACCGAAGGCTTCCTGAATCTCCCCTTTCACATTTGTGGCCCTTTTTTATACTTTCCTTTATGTGTCCCTCCTCCAAAGCCCTGCCTTTTAACATCTTGATTTTATTGGATATTGGCTTCTTTGAATGAATCTCTGTTTTCTTCCTCATCCAGATCATTGCAGTCTGTAGGTCAGGATCTGGTTCTAAGCACTTCCTACACTTGAGACCATATTCTTTTTTGGTCTCTACCATGAAATCATATGAATTTTTAAAATATTATCTATTTTTTCAATTTAAAAAGTAATTCCTTCTTATAAGGGAAAGTTTAAAGCATAAAGAAGCCCATTATGGCAGAGAGTGCTGGTTCTCTTCTTCCTCTTCTCTATTGTTTGCCCAGCAACTCCAGATCACCTCCAGCCTGGGTAAACCAGTGAACTCTGCTATCTGGTAACCAACCCACATCATCTCCAACGAGGTCCAAACCACTTTCATATTTTTCCTTCTGGGGTACCCTTCCTCAGTCCATGTAGTTTCTTTACATCTTATAGTTACATTTTTATCTCAGTTAATTCTTGACATTTAACTTCCCTTAAGCAAGGTAGAGAAGTGGGCAGAAGGGCACTATCATCAACCAGTGGTGTGGGGATGCCTCGGGAGTCTGGGAGCCAGCAGGGGCAGAAGGCTTTCAGAATGCCTTGGGAAGGAAGGGAGGGGCTCAGGGAAGGAGAGACTTGATAAAGATGAGGGACAGACTGCTCAGTGTGTGGGCTTGCAAGCCACAGGTAACTTTGTGCAGGCCATGAAGGGCAGGAGTATGGGCAGGTGGCTGCCTACAGGCCTCCCTGGGCTCTGGTTTCTGTGTCAAGAAAGCTGCAGAAAGGTTATTGCCAAGCTATAGCTTCAAGGTCGCAGACAGATTACATCTGGGCCTGTGGCTGGGGCAGACCCCACTGGATATTCACACTCTAAAGTTTTGCACGGTCCCAGAAACTGCAGGAATCTTCTTCAACACACTTTAATGAAAAAAAAAAAAAAAGGCTTAACATCATGCTCACTTTAAAGGACAAATGCTTAGAGGAATTTCAGTATCATAGAGCCTGTAGAAGTGTGTATTCAGAGCTGAGAGGCAATAAATTGATAACTGACACAAGGATTTATGCTCAAAATCTTTAGGATTTATGGACTTTATTAGAGTTCATGAGATTGAGAAAATCTTACTGTAGATGGCCTATAAACCAAGAATTTCAGTTTGTATAATGGGAAGTATCCTGATAAGCTGTATATGTCCACTGCAAATGTAGACAATTCAGAGGGCTATAAAGCATAAAGTGAAAATACTCCATACCATTCATTTACCAGAGGTAAACATTGTTTTAACAATTTGGCTCTCTCCTTCCAGACTGCCAACAAATAAAAATATATGATTAACACAATGGGTAGTATGTAGACTTTTAAAACTATTTTTTTACTCACTATATCAAGGAATCCATAGATCTTTCTGAGCCAATATATACAATTCTCTATTTTTAAAAATGTTGCAATATGGTGAGCTTTTAGGGTGATGTCCCTAAGACCATTCTTGATGCAGACATATTTGGAATTATTCACTACACACACTTCTCCCTGGCTTTCGTGGACTCTAGGATCAAAATGCTAAAGCTTCATTTTTCACAAGCGTTTCTCTTATTACACTCGCACACGCCGAGTCTTCCGCATCTCATCTGGTTCCTCCACAGCTGGCAACCGGGCCCTAGAAAGGAGGAAGGGTCTTAGACGCCTCCAGGAGAGTCACGAAGCACCATTCAGGGTCCGGCGGCTTACCAACTCGAAGTCCTCCCCTGATTCCTCCCCAGGTCGCCGACCAGTGACCTCTTTTCTCCTCCAGCTGATTGATCTCCGCAGACCGCCAACCCCGGCACTACCGGCCCCGCCCCCCAGGAACCCGAGCTGCTAGCACCGCCCTGCCTCTGGCTCCACCCACGGGTACAGGCCGAATTTACCGGAAGCGCGCAGTCCTCCTCGCGGGGTTCCGTCCACGAGTAACTCAAGCCGGTCACCTCACCCCGGATCCGCCCACTCTGCCCTGTCTCCATCCTCCCGGAACGAGCCCTGCGCATCCCGCAGGCTCCTCCCACCCAAACCTGCTCCGCGAGTCCTGGGCCCGCCCACTCGGGCAGTAGCCCCGCCCCCCGTGCCCCGGCAACCTGCGCCGCTCGCCCCGCCCAGGTTCCGCCTGCCCGCCCCCAGGCCCCACCCCTTGGGAACTGCACCCGAGGCCCCGGGCTCCGCCCACTCGGCCCCGAGAACCCGCGCTGACTGGCGTACGCCCGCTCCTTTCCCGAAGCCCGCCAGCGTAGCCGGTCCCCTTGGCTCGCCTCAGGCCGGTGCCCTGGCCCAAGCCACCATGGAGGAGGATGTCGCTGCCGCCACCGCCGCTGCCGCCTGCTACCAGCCGGCCAGCCCCCCACGGGACGCCTGTGTCTACAACAGCTGCTACTGGTGAGAGAGCGCGGGCGCAACCACCAGCATCTCCGTGGCTAGCTCCACTGCGACGTCGCAGCTGGGCCCCGCCTCCTCCCGGCCCCTCCTCGGGGCTCTCTGGGCCGCGACTGGCGGGCTTCCCGGTTTGGCGGGAGGGGGAGCGGGAATGGCAGCAGCCTCGGCTCCTGAGTAGAGCGTGGTCTTTGGTTGGGGGTGGGGCAGAATTCTCCAGGAATGATAGGGTCGGCATTGCATTACTTCTGCCTGGCGCTTTTCGCTTGGGCATTTTTCAGCAGAGCTCAGCTCTTGGGGTCCAGGAAGGAGAGTTGGAGGCAGAGGGCGAAGCGCAAAGAGTCTTTGGAAATTACTCTGCCTAAGCCTGTATGGTTTCACGCTGATGTGAAGGTCGTTTTAGTTTTGGAAGAAAAAGGAGGCCCAGAGATTTTGCAGTAACTTCTCCAAGGTCACCCAGTTAATAGCATCCAGGAATCCAATTGGTACAAGACCCTCTTGTACTAGAAACCATGATCTTTATCCACATGTCATTATAATAATGGTTACACTTACATAGCACTTGCTGTATGCCCAGCATTGTTCTGTGTGGTTTATGGAAACGAATTCATTTAAGCCCCACAATTACCCTAGAGGGTAGGTTATTATCCCCTTTTTAAAGATGAGAACACTGAAGCACAGAGGGGTGAAAGTAACTCGTCTAAGGCCACATAGCTTGTGAGTGAAGGAATGGGGATTTACGAGTAGAGTTCGGTTCTGGAGTCCACCCTTGGACCCCTGTCCTAGGCCACCTCTGTGGCTGAATCACCACTCCTGGCTTGGCCCTTTTCACTCCCACACCTACCTTTCCCTTACCTGTGTAGTGACTTCTTCCCCCACTTTCAAGTTCCTGCACAAGAAACCTTAGAGCCATCTAAATTACCTTTTCCTCCTTCAGCAGGTCACCAAACCAGTGCCTCTAAGAGCTTAACATTTGTTTAGCTCTGATGCATGTCAGGCCCAGTGCCAATTGTTCTGCCTATGCCTAAGAGATACGTTCAATTACTGGCATATCCTTCATTTTACTAATGAAAAGACTGAGCCACAGAGAGGCCTCACACATCTAGCAAGTGGTAGTCCTGAAATGGACCTCTGTGATGCCGGAGTCCTCGCTAACTATGTGCTTTATTTCTGCCCTGCCTCTCACCAAAATCCTATTTGTTCTTCTCCCTAATGTCCATTCGTTGTTTTATTCATTCATTTAATACATGTTTATCAGGCACTTGGAATATGTAATGCACCATTCTAGCTACTAGGGATACAGCTGTGAACAAAACAAAGTACCTGGTAAGATCTCATGGGTCTTATGTTTTGGTTGGGAGAAAGCAGACAAAAACAAGTAAACCATGTTTAGGTGTTGTTAAGTGCTATGAGAAAAATAAAACAAGGTACGGGATGGAGACTTACTATCTTATATTAGGATATTTTAGGAAGGCATTGTTGATAAACATATTTGATCTGAAGCAAAAGGGGGCAAGAGCTTCATGGATATTGGTGGGAGAGCATTTCTGTTGGGGAACAGCAGCTGCAAAGACTCTGAGAAGGAAGCATCCCATGACTATTGTAGGAATAACAAGGAGGCTGGCACAATTGAGTGGAGCGATTTGATGGAAGAATGATAGGAGATGAATGTTTCTTCATAGACCTTGGCTAGTTGCTGGGGGGGCCTGGTCCTGTCCTTCCTTACAGGCCTTTCTGCCCAGCTCTCGCCTATCCTGTCAGGTTCTTAACTTTTCTGGCTTCACATTCCTAAAAAGACATTCTCAATTTGAATGTGCCAGAAAATCATCTGGGAGCTTGTAAAACATGCAGCTTGTAGGGTCCCACCCCAGAGAGTCTGGATGTGTCAGCAGCACAGTTGAAGAGTCTTGAGTCTGGTTTGTCGATCACATTTCGAGGAATACAGGCATAGACAGTAAAGTCTATCCCCTGAGCATAGCAAGCCCTCTAAGATCTCTGGTCTTCATATGTTCTTCCAAAACCTCATTTTGTGCCTGCCTTCTCTGCTCTACCCCAGGATGTCTCAACCTGGTATGGCTCTGTTGACATCTTGAGCAGGTTAATTCTTTGTTGTGGGGCTGATTTATGTGTTGTAGGATGTGTAACAGCTCCTTGGCCTATACCCACTAGGGACCCCATAGTATCTTCTCCCCATTTGTTACCACCAGAAATTCTCCAGAAATTGCCAAAAGTCCCCTGGAGGACAAAATTGTCTCTGATTGAGACCAGTGCTTTACCTGTTGGACACATCAGATGGGTACACCTTATTACCTTTGCTCCTGCAAGTTCTTCTAACTAGAAATAAATGTTGCCTCTACTTCTGTTAGCATCTGTCAGATGTTACTTATCTTTTAAGACCCAGCTTAATGATAATAGTGGTGGCCAGTATTTGTGTGTCACTATGCGGTTTGCAGAACGTTTTTGATCCTGTTGTAATTGTTTTGTGTTTTTTAATCGTTTGCTGAGCACCTGCTGTGTGCCAGGGTTCCTCCTTGAACTCAGCCCATCACCAGGAACCCTTGCAGAATGTTGGCCCTTAAGCTGCTTTGTTAGCGTTGCTGGTGACAAAATAATCAACTGACAGGTTGGACATTCTTACCATCATTCCTCACTTTTTAAAACCAGTTTAATGGGTGCTGAGACTAGTATCAAAATGAGTCTCTTTCTATTCCAGCTGACTCCCAATGTTTCCAAGTATATAAAGCTCTCTTTTTTATTAACATTGTTTCATGAGATCCTCCTACATGATATTGTATTCTTGAAAAGAAATGGATATAAAATGGGACAACAAATTCAGTAACTCTTATATTTGAATTTGTTTTTTCTCTGTAACATTCACACATATTTGAAAAATAATAACAAAGTATGTACAAGCCACATGTATATTCAGCCTACCAATAGTGCTTGTGATACATATAGATTCATGAACTTTTTTGCTTTAACTCTATGTCCATCCTTGGCATGGGGAGAAGGGGAACAAATAAGGAAAAACCACTGACCTGTACCTCCTCCATCTTCCCGTATCCCTCAAAATTAACGACTCCCTCCTTTATGCTTTTTCTATGCATCTTTTATGGCCTTCTTGGATGCATGCTTATTTATGGATCTGTATGTCTCCTCTCACAGTCCATAAGCTCTAATTTATCACATCTTCCAAGCACTTAGCACAGTGCTTTGTACTTCATGAGATCAGGAGCCTTGTGGTCAACTCTGTAGGCAAGACAGATAAATGTCTCCTTAAAGCTTGGTCTTAGAACATCCAGATTAAATTTTAGCTACTACATGTTATATGTCCCATTGAAACTACATTCTTGTTATTCCACACTACGTATCCTATGGAAGTAGTTAGTAATCTCCTATTGTTACTTCTACCACCACTTTTCCCATAAGGTTTCCTAGGTATTTTAGAGAAAAACAAAATCATGGCAGAAAAATATGGACTCTCAACTTTGGTACTTTAAGCCTAGTTATATGGCGCATCAAGGCAGGTAGACAAGGGCAAGACTTATAAATTGAAAGTGTATTTTCATAAAATGGTGACAGTCCTCAATGCTCTTCGTGCCTTGCTTCATTTTCAGGTAGTGTGCCTGGAAATTAGGCTTCGACAGATTGAGTCACATGTGTGAGCAGAGTGTTGGTGTAGCTGATTTTGAGCAGAGGCGTATGGCTCATTACGTAAAGGAACCTAGAGGCTGAGCTGTGAGTACGGCCAGCAGTGACTGGGCCTGCCTGTGCAGGAGTGTGATTGTGGCCACTCTGGTTTGGTTTGGTGTGCTGGGCGGAACCTAGAGGCTGAGCTGTGAGTACGGCCAGCAGTAACTGGGCCTGCCTGTGCAGGCAGGAGTGTGATTGTGGCCAGTCTGATTTGGTTTGGTGTGCTGGGCAATGCTTTACTTGAGTGGTTCTGATCACTGCTTCAAATAACTAAAGGCCTCTCCTACAGGAGAGAGATTCATCTGGGCAGAGGTATAGGAAGACATATCTTAGTTCAGTATGAGAAAGAACTTTCTAAAAGTCAGGACCTGTTCCCTAGCAGAGGGACTTGAGGAAAGAATCCCATTCACGGGGGCCCCTCCAGAAGAATTCCCGGACATACAACCGCCCCAGTCCTTTCCACTCAGGAGCCCTCCTTCCCAAACACCCACTCTGCCCCGTTCCTTAGGGGAGCGGGAAATCAACGTTAACTAAGATTTATCAAGTGTCTGTAATAAGATGTGATGATGCCCATTTTACAGATGAGAAAAGCAGGCACTCAAAGAGGTCAAGATGTTCAAAGCTTCATACCTTATAAATGGCTGAGTCGGAATTCCAACTGTATCTCAAGTCCCTGGACCCAAAGCTTATAGAATATTGACGTAGCATTTTATCAGTTGCGAAATGCTTCCATACACAAACACTGATGGGGGAGGTAGTGAGCTCTTTGTCGGCAGAGGAGTCCATGCCCCGTATAGTGTTGGATTAACAGCTTGTTGGAGATGTTTTAGAGGTGGTTTGAATGTTAGCCAGTAGTTGGATAAAATGGTGTTTAAGGTCTCTTTCAACTTTTGAATGTCATCAGTCTTTTGTTCAAATTTGAAAGACACAAAGCATTCTTGCTTAATTTTATTGAGTAAACAATTATTTTATTTCAGTGAAGAAAATATTTGGAAGCTCTGTGAATACATCAAAAACCATGACCAGTATCCTTTAGAAGAATGTTACGCTGTCTTCATATCTAATGAGCGGAAGATGGTAAGTTGGGGAATGATTGCAGAAAGAAAATAAAAAATTTAGGATGACAGTATAAGCTAAATATAGCAAGGGTTTAGTACTGTTTTAAAATGTGCTTTATAAAATATAGCAACATTTTAAAGTTTGTTTTTTAATGAGATTTTTTTTCCCTTCTAGGGCACGGTTGAGTTAGGGAGTGTTTAGTTCTTTACTTGTAGGTAAGGAAATATGTGATGATACGTTCACATAGATTAAATCCCTTTTCTTTAGGTATTAAGTTAGAGCTTTTAAAATTGCTTAATTTGGAGGCACAAACTCTCAGCTTTGAGGTAAAGATTTCTTTGTTTTTGGAGTTTAAATAGAACTACAGTAAACTTAAATGAAGTATTAAAAAAGTAAGCCCTTTATATTTTGTAAAGCACTTTGCAAGCATCACCTCAGTGGATCCTAATGGAAACCCTGTGAAATGGGCAAGGTTCAGACAGCTGTCTCTGTTTTATAGCTGTCAGGGAGGTCCCATGAATAATTAAGTGGTAAAGAAGGCTGGAACCTGCCAAGCTTTCTGACTCCTAGCTCAGGTCTCTTTCTACTCTCCAGAGAATGTCGTGTAATACATTTTTGCTCTGTCATTGTTCAGGACACTTGGAAGGATTTGTGGAAAGATCTAGATTTCTTCTTACCCGTTCATTCTATCACTTTGATCGTTGGTTGCTTGTAAATATTTTCTTTTTCATTTAAGTATTGCTTTAAAGAATTTTTTTTTTAAAATTTATTATTATTTATGCCTATAGCACCTGGTCTTCCTAGGTGGTCTCCTGTCCAAGTGCTAACCAGGCCCGACCCTGCTTAGCTTCCTTAGCTTACGAGATCAGACATCGGGTTTGTTCAGGGTGACGTGGCCATAGACCATGGCCTGTGGCTCCACTGGGGCGCGAACCCAGCACCTTCTGCATGTAAAGCCGATGTGCTAACTGCCATACTATGGAACCACGTCCTGCTTTACAGAATTTAGTAGCGGTTTAACTGAAGTCGCGGCTTATGAAATTTACTGTGTTTTGTAGATACCTATCTGGAAACAGCAGGCAAGACCTGGAGATGGACCTGTCATCTGGGTAAGATGGTCAACAGAGAGAGAGCTTCCTATGTGTTAGTCATTGTCCCTGAGTGGTCTTCATGTTTTGGTAAGGCAGAAATGATAGGGCAGTAGAGAAAAGCAATAATAAGTATTACTCAATTGACCTTTTCAGAAGAGATGTTATTTGGTCCAAGGTGGAAGCACTAGCAGGCATGTTTTCTTTTAGTTTTGAAATTATTACAGGAAGGACTTTTAATGGTCTGTGTGGAAGATATATTTGTGATCTCCTGAACTCTTATCCATTTAGCACTGGAAAGAATATATAGTCCAGCTGCACGGTAGAATTATCTGGAGACTATGTCAAAATACAGGTTTCTGATTTAGTTGATCTAGGGAAGGGTTCAGGAATTAGTATTTTTAGCAGACTTCTGAATGAACATGACTGGCATTGGAAAAACACAGATCTACTTTAACATGTTCATTTTTCAGGTGAAGAAATAAGCCCAGAAAGGCAAAGTGAGTAGCTCAAGGTCATCTAGCTGACCCATGGTAGGACTGGATCTCAGGCCTGGGTCCTTTCCAGTACACATATGTGTGTTGTCCTAACCTGGTCCCCTGAAGAACAGAATTGTTTATACTGATAAACATGAAGATAAAGTAAAACTCTGTTTATGATAATGTCATAAACATCTAGTTTCTGTTACTTATTTAAAATAAGGTATCATTTTAATTGGCTTCATTCATTTAACATACATTGATTGAGTGCCTGTTATATGCCAGGCACAAAATAGACCGATCCCTGGCTTCGTGGAGCTCACGGTCCTGCTTCCTTTACCAGCAGGTTGTCTGCTACTCTAACATTAAAGCCTAAATCCAGCAGCACTGGGCGGGGAACATGGGCCAAGGGAAGCAGGTGGGTCAGGCTTCAGTCTTACCGGAGGGCTGTGTGAACTGGATGTGTTATTTCTTTTTTCAGTGTCCTTCTCTGGTCAGTGGGGTTGTAAGGCCTAAATGAGATAATGCATTTAAAGCATTATCCTGGTATCTGGCACAATGTGGTACTGGTGCTCGAGAAGCATTAGCTTATTGTTAGCAACACTGCAGATTGTCCACCTGCCCTAGAAATCATCCCCATTGCTGAACCTCTCAGCAGATTTTGCGTTGTGGTCTTCTTGTCTTAGGGAAGCGTGCAGAGAAAGGACCTTAGGTCGTGGTCCCCTTACACAACATCTCACAGCAGCTCAGGGTGGGAAATCCTGGTGCAGGAGGTGTCCCCACACCGTCTGGCAGGTTTATCTGCCACACTGCCGTGCTGCTGTAGGAAACGGGTAGGCCTCCCTGAGCGGGTAGAGACACCAGACACCAAGGAGCAGATCACTTCTCGGTGGCCATCCCGTCCCCTAGCCCCACTGGGCCTTTCCTGGCAGTTGGGCAAGCACCAAACCCAACTCAGAGCCAGGCTGCTGCTTCAGTCTGCGTTTGTTGGCTCCACATCTGAGCTATGAAAGCAATTCCAAGCCTAAGCCTACTTTCCCTTGAGTTCGTTATCCATCTGATATGTAGGAATATGGACCGGAACTAATTAGAAGGGTGTGGATATTTATCATTTATGTCTTTGCACAGTCGTCTCTTCTTTCTGGAAAGCACTCCTTTGGGTGAGATTCAGTGACGGCAGCCCTTCCTCAGTGAAACTCTCCTTGGCTGTTGGGGCCCCTATTCCCAGTGTTTCTTGGTTGGCTTTTTAAAAAGTATTTACATACGTAATCTTGTTAATTTCCCCAGTAACACTAAGGTAAATGCTGTAGGTATCTCCACTTTCTAAAAGAGGAGACTGAGGCTGGTAAGTGAAGGGGCTGAGAGTTGAACGAGCCTCGCCGCATGCTCACGTTCCATCCCATCCTCACGTGCTTCCGGCAACAGTTGACTCGCGTTTCCCACTCCTTCGGGAACTCCTTGAAGGCAAGGACCTGTCTTCTGCATCTCTGTACCTATATTTCAACAACGCAATTTCCCACAAATAATAGGGCATATGTACTTCAAAAAACTCATATGAGTTAGAAGATGTCAAGAGAGAAACAGATTTTGGAGAAGGCAGAAACAACTACTGGCAGGGGGTGAGAGAATATAAAAAAGAGATTCCTGGAGGAGAAAGCATTGGAGCCAGAGCTTGAGTGGTGGATGTGGGAGAGAGGCACAGAAGGTTGCTGCAGGTGGAGGGGAGTAACAAGAATGAGCCCAGGGGGAGGAAACTGGACTGTCATGGGGAGCTGCTCTTCACTTGCCGCTGGAGGGTGGGATGCGTTAAGGGAGTACAGGGAATACGCATCCGTTTCTGATGCCTGTTCTGTTTTACTTAGATAGGATTGAAGCCGAAGGCTCTGATAGTACAACATCGCTAGTCTCAAAGATCTTTCCCACCTCACGGAGTCAAATGAAATAACGTTGGAGAAAGGCGTTTAGTAAGCTTTGAAGTACTAGAAATGTGAGGCGGTGTTATGAATGTTGTACTAATGTGATTGAGCTACTTTTTATCTTGCAGAGCTGTTCTCTGTGACAGTGTTTTTCTTCTAAGGAACTCAAAGCACCAGAATACCCTCATGTCTTGTGATAACCTCTCTGACATCACTCCCAGCAGTGCCCGGTGTCTGGGAGTGAGAGTAGGCGTGCGCGCGCGCGCACACACACACACACACACGTGCGCGCGCGCTCTGTGACCGCCGCGCGCGCACACACACACACACACACGCACGCGCGCGAGCTCTGTGACCAAGCTCTGTGGGAGAAACTCTCTCTATCATTCTCCCTTAATGGTTGCAGATGAGGGCTTAGCTGACTTTAAAAAAAAACAAAACCAAAACCAACACTTTCTTTCTTTTAATTACAAATGTAGCATAAAACAGGAAATTAAAGTCCTTCCCCTTCTCCAGGCTAACCTCAACAGTCCCTTTTGTTAATAGTTTAAAGGATCTTGCAGACTTCTCCTTTGTATTCATATGCATGCATATTGTACTTCTGAGTGTGCATGTATCTTTTTATATATATAGCTTTTAAAAAGTAATATGTGTATTTTGCAGTTTTCTTCTTCCATCCAATTAGATAACATGGACAATTTTGTTTTCCCCATAAATTTACTAAAATCTTTTTAACAGCTATGTAGTATTCCATCAAATGGCTGCATTTGGTTTATTAACCATTCCCCTCTTGGTGGACTTCTGGTTGTTTCCGAATTTCTGCTATTATAAACAGTGATGCAGAGATTTTCTTTGCATGTATACCTTTCTATGTATATGGCCATTTTTACAGAGGATGGATTCCTAGAGGTAAAATTGCTAGGTCAAAGGGTATACATTTAATATATATGAACATTTTTACTACTTATGTAACTGTTCTCTGTCACTGGACATTTGGTCTGTTTTCAGAGTTTTATTGTTTGCTTTATTTTGCTTTGATGAGGAGGGCTGTATTAGTCTTGTATCCATTTTTGGTGATATACATGCATTATATATCACATCACCTTGGAATTCACCATCATGAAGTCACTTGGTTAACTTCAGCAACTTTTACTTCTAGGATTACCATGTTGTCTTGCTTCATGTTTCAAGTGGAGGACAGAGCTTCATTTATGATCTCGATACTGTCTTGCCATTTCCCTGTGCTTTTGACGCTTATGTGGAAGATGCCTTTAAGTCTGATGAAGACATCCATCCACAGTTTAGAAGGTGAGGAAGTTCAGGACGGATTTTTCAACTTTCTGAAGTGAGAGCTTGACAGATATATATAGTTGTTGTGTTTGTTTTTGCATTTGTTTTGTAAAGATCGCTTGTCTTGGCATCACCATTGAGTTGATATTTGAGAATGATGTGCTACACAGAAGATTCAAAATGTTTTAAAGTTTTAAAGATGGCTCATCGTATAAAAGGTTGGCAGTCTTTTAAAAATTTGTGTGATAAGAGCCCAAACATTTTCTTAGTCATTTTGGGGGTTTCTCTTATGCTCTTGTTTTGTGGGGGGTATGTGTGGATTGGGGTGATGGAGTGGGACGCCTTGTGATACCAAAATTGAGAGGGCAGTCATGGCAGCACCTGAAAATTACGTGCTTTGCCCTTGATCCACAGTTGAGTAAATCATGGCAACCAGATCTATCTCTGTGCCTTTGTAGTTTTGGATTTCCTCTGACCATTTCTCATGGCTTCTTTAACAGGCAAAAAGACTGCACATATTTTTTCGTGTTACTAATAGTACAGAAATGCCTGCAGTAGTTTTGTGCATGTCATAGAAAATGAGTCTCTATAACAACTGAGTTAGAATTTGAGCTGCGATACTTCCCTGAGATAAACGAATGTCGATTTATTTTCAGGAAATTTAGAGTGATCCGTGCAGATTCATATTTGAAGAACTTTGCTTCTGACCGGTCTCACATGAAAGATTCCAGTGGGAACTGGAGAGAGCCTCCTCCATCGTACCCCTGCATTGAAACTGGAGGTGAGCCAAAGGTGCCTCCTCAGAGGTTTCCGGTCCCTGGGCAGATCAGCCTTTTCCCTTAACCAAGGACAAAAATCGCATTGTTCTTGCGGTAAACCCCCTGAGTGGTGAGGAGGCACGAGGAAGTGTAGTTCTGTGTATTTAGTGCATTCAGAAATTGAGGCACAGAGAGCAGGACTAGGGGGCACAAGAGCTCACGGGAGAGAAAAGGTGTGGAGGAGCAGAACCGCGACACTGGCTAGAGTGCGGAATGGAGCTGCCCCCGGGACCCCGGACTCAGGAAGGCTGCCCGTGCGTGTCGTTTGACAGGGATGAGTAGCACCTTGCCATTGTAGGGTTTCATGTTATGGTGAAAAGGATCCCCAGCGCATTATGGTGATATACGAAACGTCATTTCCCTGTCTCAGAACCAAGTGCTCCTTAGGAGGAAGCGACAGCAAGTTTTATTGTACCACTCGTCCCGTTTATGTGCTTTTAGGCATCGGTCCAGTGAATAATTTTTTGCGATTTGAGTAGATAAAGGGTTCTTCGCCCTATTACGACCGTTTGGCATCCACACGAGTTGAATCATTATTTATGGTTGTAATTCACAACGTTGCCATTTCGTGGTGAGATCATCCCATCACGTGAGTGACCCTGTCTGTGTGAAAGTGCTCTGTAGGCTGTGCAGCATGCCGGAAAGGTGGGACAGAAGTATTCGGAGTTCAGCAAGGAAGAAAGGAAAAAAATATATTTGGCGTCTGTGAAGGGAATGAACTAAAAGAGGATTCAAACTCTGGTTTTTGAGGGGCTCTGTGAAGGGCTCTCAGTTTTTTGTTTTTTTTTTTTTTTTGAAATTTACGTGGGAGTTGCTTTCTGGTCCACCAGCCTGCTTCCCCGGGCTCAGCATCAGAGTTGGGACAGCCCCTGGGTTAGGAGAGGGCCTCATGGTCGGCCTGCCAGTCTTAGACACCTGCTGTGCAGGGTGTGGTCTTGGACACGTGCCTTGGCAGCTCTCTGTTATTCTTTTCAGCATGAGCACTAACACGGAGCCTAGCGCATCGTAGGTTTCAATAAACATTATCTCATCAGCCCTCATGCTCTTCGAGTCATTCTTTGGGGTTTTGATGACTACTACCCAGTAGGTGCTATATTGTGCTAGCCGCTTTTTCTGTTGATTAACTTTCACTGCAACTCGAGTCAAGCATTATTTTTCCGTTGATAAATGTGTAAATTGAAGTGCATGGAAATTAAGGTGCACCTCTGTAGAAAGTGGCAGGGTCAGCACGCTGTGCTTGAGGAGGGTTTTTGTTTTATGAGGAGGGGATGTCTTTTCTTGCTGCATATGTAAGTAGTTCATCAGGGGCCTCCTGAACTTGAGATTGAAACTAAAAGGAATCTGCTCTGAAGTGTGGGGTGACTGTAACTGGTTTCTCATGTAATAATTTAACCATATTGTAATGGTCTCTATAAGGTAAATTCATTACTTTAAGCCCTGTATTTATCAAAGGAATACATCCAAAGTTAAATGGGAATTACTTTTAGCTAATTAGTAATATTTTATTTTAAAAAAAGGTTAAAAAAAAAAGGTTCAAGAAAACATCAAGCTTTAAGTTAATGCATGTTTCAGGTATTTTAATAGCAACTTTACAGTCAGGGATTGACTCTCCTGACTTAAAATTTAGTACATTCGATATATTGTGTATTGTGATTAAGCCTATACATTTAATGATTTTGGCGGCCATGGGTCTGTCTGCAGGACCACTATTTTTAGTTTAGCACTTAATGTATTTTAAAGAAAGGACCTCTTTTTTTTCCTGAGAAGAAAGAAGTTAAGATTTACAGTCTGATAGTATTGCTCCGAAGACTCAGCTCCAGTGCCAGCTATCGATGACTCAATTTTTGAAGACATTTGCCAAGTCTTAGGCTGAATTATAGAGTACACCAGATTTGTCTGCTTCTCTTTCCGAGCCCTCGGCTGCTGCTTGCCCGCACATACCTCTAAGCTGCCTGCTGTCAGATGTGTTGTAGTAACACTGACAATTCTGAGTCGAGCTCGAGGACTGGTATTATAAATGGAAGTGTTATAGTGCCTCGTGGGGAGAGTGTAGGCAAATACTCATGTGTTACACATTGATCTTCTAACACTTTTTAAATTTTCCTTTTGTTTTTATACATTGATCTTTTTAAGTAACGAATGCCTGCAGGGAGTAATCATTTTCTATTTATTTTTAAAAAGTCCTAGAAAACAAATTCTGTCGTATTTCAGAAGTTGAGGTTTCCATTAGCAATTTGTTAAAAAATTGAGCTGACTCACTTGCTGACTTACATGGAGCTGGCAGAGACCTCAGATAAGCAAGACGGACGCTTCCATCTCTCCTGGGAGGTGCCCATCTTCCTTTATTTTGGGTCACTTGGTCATCCTGCATCCCGGCTCTCTGATGACTTAGGCAAAACTTCTGGTTTTGCTGATTGTCTTGCTTTTTTTGTCATGAGGTGGTCTTTTTAATATATAGATTCCTTGTCCAACTTTTTTTTTTCTTTCTTGTAATTTATTTGTTGAAGAAACTGAGGCTGGGAGAAACAGTCTGGATTTTGCTAATCGTATCTCTTTTGTATCCTCTGAATTTCCTGTAAATTGGCAGTTGAATCCAATAAATTGGCAGTTTGATTACTTATGCATTTTTTTCATTTAACTTTTTATTTTGAAATAATTTTGGACTTCTAGAGAATTTGCTAAAATAGGACAGAGTTCCTGTATATACTTTACTTAGATTCTGAGTATCTAGTAAACCAGTAGTGTAATTACTGAAACCAAGAAAATGATACAATTGGTACAAAATGTTGTCATAATGCTATTAACTTACAGATCTAATTTAAATTTTGCAGTTTTCCCACTAATTTTTTTTTTTTTTTTTTTTGACCAGGCTACTTAGTTGTCATGTCTCCTTAGTCTCTTTCAGAGTCTGTAACAGTTTCTTTTTTACTTTTATAACTTTTAAACTTTCGAAGAGTACTGTTCAGTTATTTTGTGAATGTCCCTCAGTTTGGGTTTGTGTGATGTTTTGTCATGATTAGATCAAGGTTACACATTTGCGACAAGAATACCAGAGAAGTGATATTGAATAATTTTCTTCTACTTTTGATCTTCTGGGTGGTTTTCTTGTTGTTAAACCAAAATTGTGCTTTCAGTGGACATTTCTTTCATGTATTTTTTTAGATTCCAAAATGAACCTGAATGATTTTATCAGTATGGATCCAGAGGTAGGGTGGGGAGCTGTCTACTCGCTGTCTGAATTTGTACATCGGTTTGGCAGTCAAAACTACTGAACTTGACATCTGGATGTAGAACCGTGGAGAAATTCTAAAACATGAACGAGTCAGTAAATGTTACGGTACATTTGGCTTGGAATTACGTTTTCCTCTTTTAATTCAGTTCAGTTGAAAAATGAGTGAACAAAAAAACAGCTAAATAAAAATGTTTTTTGTTTTTGTTTTCTGATAGGTTGAAACTTGATATGGTGTATATTTGTTGAGATATTCCTATGGCTCATTTGTTACAACATTTGGTGACTTATGCCAGTAACTGCTTTTGTTGTGATAGATGTGTGAACATTGTGTCTGTTCTGGTCGTTTCATTTCTCTCCAGCTACACTGTAAGCTCCTGGAGGGCAGGGCTGTGGCTTACTGTTCAGTGAATCTCTAATACCCATAAAAGGTCCCCGTAGATGTTTGCGAGTGATTGTGTTGCTGCTTGAAGAGGGCTGATGTTGTGAGCTGAATCAGCAATAAGTATTAGTCTTGTTGGACTATTTATTATGTTCTTTAAAAAGATCGCGGCCCTTTCAGGCTTGAGTGTTATCTGACCTATTTATGTTTGTTTGTTTTTTTCAATAAAATTGATTTAATTTTGTTTTTAAGATTTTGTGTCACTCTTGATGACCTGAGATACCCAAGAATATCTCAGTCGTAGATGAGAACTATTGCTTTAAAATACATTTATCAATCTTCCTTCTTGAAGATGTTTTGGAAATTTGGCTTTAATCGTATAATTCCAAATAAAAGATGTTTGACATTAAACTGGCACATAACACTAGCTCTCATTCATGTCTTCGTGATTCTACTGTAAAAATGAGTCATTTCATATAGCAAGGATATTCAAGCTTTTGACCTTAGCCTCGTGCTGTGGAGGGACAACTGAAATCATTTGTTGAAGAATCAAGCAATCTAAGGAATTACCACATATCCATTTGGTTCAGCTGATCAGGAAGATTCTGGGAGAAAGTGAATGAATTTTGGTAAGAGGAATACAAATCCAAACTCTTAAGTTATTTTTTAATTTAGAGCTAAATATAGACCTCGTACTTAGATATCTCCATTGAATCTCTGATGGTGATTTAAAAAGTATGTGGCTCAAATGAAGACGATACATTTTGGCAAGCCGCATCACGGAAATACTTTGTCCTGAGCAAAACGTTTTGGAGAGACGAAAGGATTGCAATCTGATTTACAAATTTCATTCCCACCCCGCCCCCACTTTGGCTATTTATGAGCAGGTTTCTCATCTGGTATTTAAAATTATGTCTAATACTGACAAATCAGACAATGTGTGTATGTAACTTTGAACTGCCCCGTCACCTTACCTTAAAATAGAAAACCCTCTCTACTTTTAACCAGGTAGGGCACAAGGTTTATGGTTTTGAGCCTATAAAATATCCAGCGTTCATAGTCTTGACTTGTTGGAAGCAATAGAGGAAATTTGTTGTTTCTTCTACCTAACACTCCTACGGTGCCCTTTGGGGAATTCTTCTGTCCTCGCACTTTTCACATAGTCCTGGTGGCCCAAAGGTAAATGCATGTAGCCTAAGCTAGGCCACGTGTGGACCCTCCCCTTGGACAGGTCTAAGAATGACCTGCCACAGTGTTCTCTGGGTTTGCTCTGTCGAGTTCAGAGAGAAAAATTCTCTCACTATCAGGATTGCAAACCTCGGGGATTTTGGGGCAGCTGCGCGCACCTTGCTGCCTCAGGAGAAGCGTCCGACTGCAGAATGCAGCCCCACGGTGCCGAGAGCAGAGCGACAGCCCCACGGGCATTGCTGAGCATCCACGGCTATCTTTGTTTCAAGCCAGCCCCAACTTTTGAACTTTCCAGTCGTATAAACCAGTAGATTCCTCTTTTTCTTTGGCTTTTGTGAGTTGGATCACTGTAAGTTTCAACGGAAAGGTGGGTTCCCTTACAAAATGTTTTTTCAGTTTATCTGGCTTTGAAAACTTACTTTTGTCTTTCTGTGCGTAATTTTTCTCTGAGGTCAGATTTGATTCTCTTTATACTCAAGATGTGAGAGAACTGAATAAATACTGATAATTACTGTCTGTTTATTTTATTTTTTTAAACATCAACAGCACCTGGTATTCCTGGGTGGTCTCCCATCCAAGTACAAACCAGGCCTGACCCTGCTTAGCTTCCGAGATCAGACGGGATTGGGCACGTTCAGGGTGGCATAGCCATAGACATTACTGTCTGTTTAGAAAGAGGAACTCTCAAGAAAAGGAGGGGACTGAAGTAGATTTTGTGAGTTGACTATGAAAGTTAGAGAAATAAGATATCTCAGACTCTGACATACAGTGGAGCAGGGAAGCAAATACAGTAATGTAAAGTGGTTCACAGGTCAACGGGACTGACTAGTCCTGATTGAAGATATTACATGGCTTCTAAGAAAAATTTTGTCCTTCAGAAGAGGGGTAGGTTATAAAGACAAACTCTTTTGTGTATGTGGTTTTACTAGGTTTAATTTTTAATTATTTTCAAAATAGATTGTACATGTACATTGAACAAATTCAAACTACCTAGAAAGGTATATTGTGAAAAGTAAGTAAACTTCCTTCCATTCTGTCCTTCAGTTTTCTGACTTCCCTACCCAGAAACAATTTCTGTTTTCAGTTTTCTTTATATCTTTCGAGGAGTTTTTTATGCCCATGTAAGCGTATAGGTGTTATTATGTATTAAATTTTTTTTCTCTCCACAAAGGGTAACATTCTAAACATACTGTTCTGCATTTTATGTTTTAAAGTTAATATATTTGGCTATTTTCTAATCAGTGCATATTGAACTTCCTCATTCTTTTTAAATGTCACATGTATTCTGTGGTATGCATGGTCCAAAATTGAACAGTCCTTTATAAGTTGTTTTTAGTCTTTTGGTATGACAGACAATTCTTCAAGAGATATTTTTGTCCTTATGTCTTTATAATAATTTCCCAGATAAATTTCGTAAGTGTAGGCTGCTAGTTGTCCCCCTGAATCCATTCTCCATTTTTTTTGTAGAGAAGGGGATAGCAAACGTTTTCTGTAAAGGGCCAGATGGTAAATATTTTAGACTTTGCAGGCCAGAAGGTCTGTCATAACTGCTTGGCTCTGCCTCTGTAGCAGGTAAAGCAGCCATAGATAATGTGTAAACAAGGGTGTGGCTGTGCTGTAGTAAAACTTTGTTCACAAAACCCAGGGGCTCAAGGATTTGACCCTTGGGCTATAATTTACTGTCCCTTGTTCTAGGGCAATAGAGTTATACCTGACTTGGGGCTGCTGGCCAGGGACCACATATCCCAGTCTCCTTTGCAGCAAGGTGGGACCATGTGGCCAGGTTCTCACCATTAGATTGTAAGGGGAACGATGTGGCCACTTCCAGGACCGAGTTGTGAAACATTGCTCTCTCCTTCACACCTTTTCTCCCTTTCCTACGCAATGGCATGGTGATGAGTAGGAAGACTCCAGAAGCTATATAATGAAGATAGGAGAGCCACCATCAGCCTAGATTCCTGAATAACCCTATGGAGCCTAGTCGCATGCCCGCCTGAAAAGTATAGTGTGAAACTGTTCATTACGAGACAGTATGTTCAGTTAAATCACAGAATTTTTGATAAGTCTTGATCTAGCAGTTTAGCCCTCTCTAGATAATATAGGGCTCATTCAAGCACTCATAAAAGGCTATTTTGATTGGGTCAGAAATAAGACTTTGTTACATACTGTGCAGAGTTAGATCTTCTGTGTGCTCATGCAAGCCACCCCCTAAGTATCCTACAACGTTCATGGAATTATTGTTCCTCACAGAATGTTCAAGAACATTAGACATGCTTGTCTATCTTGTTTTGCGTGAGATTTAGGAGCCTTGTGGGGAAGAAGCCCACTGAACCTCGTCCTCATTTAGGATTCAGACACATTGAGGCCTGTCTGATAGACTAGAGATCCTCAAAGCAATCTTCGCTGGATGAGAGAAAAACAGATTCCTGAGAGAAAATGACATCTGAGTGAAGAAGACATCTGGCTGTGTGTATCAGACTGGATGATGAGCCCTGGAGATTAGCGGGCTCACTGGTGGTAGGTACAGTATGGGGTGAGCCTCCTCATTGCTCCCCGTTGGTGCAGTGCACCCTTGACCTCACGCCTTCACCCTCTTGAGAATGAAAGGAAAAAAACTTTGGAGAATGAAAGGAAAAAACTGTCACTAGGGGCCCATCATGGCTCTATGGGAACCTTGAAGTGGCTATTCTTGGGCAGTAGAAGGAGAACAGTGGAGATCAGTGGCCTGGCAGGTTAGAATTTTGGTGGTTGAATGGTTGGCTCAGCAATGGAGCAGAAGCATGATAACGTCTGTGGGCCGTGGCTCTGAATCTCTGTGAATCCCGATTTCATGAGGTCTTTGAAGTAGAAAATGACATTGCATAGGATTCGCAAGCTAGTAGGGGCTTGAGCACATCTGAGGATTTGTAGAAATTCTCAGTGGAGTATGCTTATTTAAAAAGCTGGAGGTAGTGTTGGTGAATGTGTGCTTAAATCATCAATTATATAAATGAGATCACTACAAATGTGACAGGTTTGCACTCACTGGGGGTTGGAAGCCTGAGACATACCACATATATACCATTCAGGGGAGAAGTCTTGGTCATTTGCCCTGGATAAGTTACAGAGAGGCAGGTTTCACCCATCCTTCCCTACTTTATCTGTCTATCTGTCTGCCCATCTATCCATCCCTTCCTTATTTCCTTCCTTCCTTCCTTCCTTCCTTCCTTCTTTCCTTCTTTCCTTCCTTCCTTCCTTCCTTCCTTCCTTCCTTCCTACCTTCCTTCCTTCCATCCATCCATCCACCCATCCATCCATCCATCCATCCACATACCCACCCAGCCAACATTTATTACATGCCTACCATTTGCAAAGTTAGGCCCCCTGAACAAGACAACTGCCCTAAAAGAAGACAGATATGGAGCGCTAAGGTTCAAGGGATAAAGCGCTGCCACCCACTCTCATTCCCAAGTAAAGCAGAGGGCCGAGCACTGTTCCTGCCTGGCGACTTGGCAGTGAGGAAATCAAAGCCCCTGCACTCATAGAGCTCACATTTTGGTGGAAAAGACAGAAAAACAACATACATTATGTGTGGAAGGATGGTTGCTATTTACCGAGTTGGGGAACATTGTGGGTGAAGTAATTTTGGAGAAGGAAGTTGAGTTTTATTCTGGACGTGATAAATCTGAGAAGTCAGAAGTCTAAGAGGAGATGTCAAATAAGAGTTGAATAAAGGAGGAGGGGGTTCAGGAGGTTCAGGCTGGGAAAATACCAGGAAAACAGTAGTAAAGGGAACAGAACTGGGGCAGCACTGGAGGAGGACATGGGTCGGGAGCTGCTGCGTGCCTGGCCCTCATGCAGTCCTTTTATGATGAACAAGTTAACCATTTCTGCTCCTCCAAGGAGACTGCTGATGAGTGACAGGAAAGATCTGTCCTCCGGGTCACTCTTCCCCTGCTCAGTTCTTACCCTGGGTGGGTACTCCGCTCCCTTTGACTAGACTCATCCTTTGGTCCAAACTCCTCCTTCAGCGTCGGCATGGAGGAGAGACGGCTGCGTCGCCTGCAGAGACATTTCGTCCAGGTCATGGGGAAGCCTTGGGCACCACCCCTAGTAGACTCCCTGCTTTTTCTCCTGTCCCCTTCCTACCTTGCAGCGTTTTCTCGAAGCAGCCAGAGTGATCTCTTAAAAATACAAATCACTTCATCTCACTCCTGTGCTTTAAAAGAACAACAGCAATCACAAAAACCTCTTACAGTGGCTTCAACATGTACTTAGGATAAATCCACTGTTTTCACCCGGCCCGCAGGGTTCTGTGTGGCCTGGACTGTGGCTCCCTGATGCCAGCTGCACCGTTCCCGGCCCGATCCCGGTCCTGCCTCCCCCATCGGGTGTCTGTTCTGAGCAGGATGAGCTCACGCCTTCCCTAGGGACTCCCGTTCTCTTTGCCCTGATTTGACCTTTTCCCCCATATCTTCTATTGGCTGACATCTCCCAGACATATAGGTCTCAGCTCCAAGACAGTTAATACGTCCCCGATCAATTATTGAAAGCTGATCATTACAGTCAACGTCAGGTAACATCACTAATTTTTTCCTTCATAGCAGTTATCACTAACTGAAATTATCTCATATATTTATTTGTTTAAAAGCCTGTTTTCGGTCTTTTTTCTACACTGGGAGCTCTCTCTGTGCCTTATTTTCCACTATAATGCTAGTGCCTGGAACAGCATCTGACATAGTGTAGGTACTCAACTGTCCCTCAAACATGTAATGAAGGAACAATTCCCGTCAACCAAGGAGTCTGGAAGATCAAGTCCCCCTCCACTGGTTCTCTGGATAATGCTGGAAAATGCTGCTAAATTTTTGCTCTTTGAATTCTCTTTGGCTAGATTTTTTTGTTGTTGATTATATGGTCCTTTTCCAAACAGATTTCCTTTGCAGTCTCTCAAGCCTCAACACCAAGCCCTACTCTTTCACCTTGTGTCCTGGAAAGCCCGTTACAAATGACTTCTACAGGGAGCAAAGATGATCATGAGTTGATTTAATTAGTGTCCCTCTCACACTCTCAGTGGGCACCTCACTTCAGCCTCCTGTCATAAACCTGTATGGAAAGCACCTTGTTCTGTGTCTGATTGTGACAGTTGGTGCTCAGGTTACATTTTCCCCCCTTTCCTCCAAGCTGACCACAGCTTAGCACTGCAGAGTGAACTGTCTCACCCTCTCGGTCGGAGGAGAATGTAGCTTTGGCCGTGAGCTACAGCAGGCATCTGTTGGGGCCAGGCTTTTAATAACATCCGTTAGTTATCAAGGGAGCAGTTGTAGCAGAATTTCACTTGAAGTCAATACGCAGTCTTTCCTCAGGTTTCCATGGCGACCTGGAGTTTTAGAGCAATTTCTGGAAAGAACATTGGAAAGAAATTGAGGGGCAAAACATTAATACAGTCACACTGTTCTAGCACACAATTTCTAGAACCATGGGTGATGGATGAGTCACTTTCCCCTCAAGACCCACAGGGTGCAGAGCTGTGTGTGACCTCGGGGCCAGGTGTCACCTAGTTCCTACACTCAGAATACAGAAGAAATCAGGTTTGGCTTCTTCTTCTCCATTATAGATGTACTTTTGTTAGTCACTTGCTATGTGACCTTGGGGAAGTCACTTAACCTCTCTACACTTTGGTTGTCTTAAAGAGTTATTTTGAAAGAGCTCAAATGAGATTGTGTATGTATCTGAGAGAGAGAGAGAGAGAGAGGGAGAATGTTTCATACTCTGAACTGTAAAGTGTTTTAAATAGCTAACATTTACTGTGTGCCTAATATATGCCAGAGAGCCCTTCTAAGCCCTGTATGTGTATTAACCCATTTAATCCTCAAAACAAAAATATAAGGTAGATACTATTATTCTTCCATAATACAAATGGCACAGTGAATTTTGGGTAAAGTAACTTGCCCAAAGCCACATAGCTAGTGAGGCAGAATTTGAATCCAGGTAATCCTACTCCTGGTCCAGCTGCTATTACTCATTTTACCTGTTTCCCAGCAGCCTCCCTCCCCCATTCTGTAATCAAATTCCAGTCACTAGAGAGGTGTTCTCTATTGTGGGGCAGGAGCGGGGCACCCAGCTTCCCCACAACCTGGGTGAAGTGTCCTTCAAAGCTATTCACCTGAAGTAACCTACCTTGTAGTTACTGCAAGGAATGTTTGTCAGTGAATTTCAAACTTTGCGAGCTTAAGATTTATTTTTTATTGAAGAAATGATTTAAATTCCCCCCCATCGACCTCCTCCCTCCCCTCTGGTAACCAGTAGTCCATTGTCCATGTCCATGAGTGTGTTTGTTCATTTGTTGCTTTTAGGTTTATATCCCACATATAAGTGATATCATGTGATTTTCAATTTTTTTCTGTCTGACTTATTTTGCTTAGTATGATTATTTCAAGGTTCATCCAGGTAGTTGCAAATGGCAGTATTTCATCTCTTCTTATGGCTGAGTAATATTCCATTGTATATATGTACCACAGCTTCTTTAGCCAATCATCTATCGTAGGGCACTTCGGTTGCTTCCATGTCCCTGCCACTGTGAATAATGCTGCTATGAACATCGGTGTGCAAAGATTTGTTGGATAGTTTGTTAAAAAAAAAAAAGCAGATGCTCAGATCTCTCCCTGTGAGATGCTGATTCCGTAAGTATACCAGTTGGGCTTCAGTTGTAGGTGATAAAAGAAGTCACTTTTGCTATTTGAAGCCAAAGGGATTTGGTTCAAAGTCACAGAAGAGAAGCAAATGTTTGGATCGGGGGTCAGTCGGGTGCACCAGTGAGGATGCCTCACTTCTATCCCTTGGTGCCTTGGACCCGTGAGTTCTGGCAGCGCTGTCACCGGCTCAGAGCATACATTGCATCCTATAGGACAGAACCCCAATGTCACCAGTGGGTGTCTCCAAGCTGGTGCTGTGCCTCAGCTTTCAATTCAGAAGATCAGATACTTCTGAGGTCTGGGGACATGATAAGACCAGAGATTGCTGGGGGCACCAGCACGTGGACTCACTTCTTTTTCTGTAAACGGATCCATGATCAGAAGCAATGTTGACTTTGAGTAAGTTACTGTAACTCGCTGTATTTAGTTCCATGAGTCTCCAATGCCAAATTCCAGAGGCTGTGACATTCTTTTTCAAAGTTTCCTATAATCTGACAGTGGTTCTATTTCCAGATAAACACTTCAGTTGATAATCGTGCTGCTTGTTCCTGATGCTTTTCAATGTTGAGTGAACTTATATATGGCTGGGATTTTTATTTCAAAACTTGGAACCTAAGATGCAGATCTTAAATATCTAAGGCGTTAGGCATTTTAAAGTAAACGAAGTTACAAAAAAGTATTGTGGAACTTGATTCAATAATGACCTCATAACAGGAAATAAATGTTTTGGTCAGTTCCAAGCAATATCAATCCTTATAGGAATTAAACCAGAATGAAAATATATATTTGGTTTCTTCACCAAGCAGTGAAGAAGCCAGGAATTGTTTCATGATTACCTCAGGGTTTGTTTTTTTTTTCTTTAAATGCTTTTTTTTTTTTAAATGTCATTTTAAAGAGATTTCTTTTGCTTTCTCATCCTCTTAGCTCTGTCAAGTAAATGACTTTGCCGCCCATTGAACTTCAAGGCTTCTTGGCAACTTATAAAAATGAACAAATCAATTTGGATCAGTCTCTGTGGAGGGCAATCCAGATATTTATCTATAAAAATGTCCCATGAGCATACCCCTTGACTTAGTCATCCCTCGTATAGGAATTTCTCTTACAGATACACTGCACATGCGTAAGATGCTAGACAAACAGGGTTAGTCAGTGTAGCACGTGGCTAACAGCAAAAGTTCGGACGCCGCCTGAGGCTCACTCACTGGGGCCTGAGGAAACGAATCGTGATAGCTGGAGAAGAATGTTACAGAGCTGTGAGAATAAACGCCGAAGGTCATGTTCCTTAAGCGGAGTGCTGATGTGTTTTTTCTTTTGCACTTAAGCTTATGTTATATTCTTTTGCATGCATTAACTATGTAGTAAAATTAAGTTTAAAAAGCAAGTGGAAAAGTGTATATTAAAAGAGAAACAATATATATGTGTCTGCTTGTGTTTGTACAGAGTATCTAAAAGAATATCCAATATCCCAAAGAAACTGGTAGTGTGGGTGGCCTCTGGAGAGGAGAACTGGGTGGCTGGGGTCAGAGCGGGGAGGAAAATGTCATCGTGTACCCTTCGGTGTTTTTAAGAGTTGTGAGCCCTGTGTATATGTTCCTTATTAAAAATATAATTAAAAATAATAATAAATCACACCTTCCCTCACACATTTACCCACACGACTTTTTATGTTTAAACGAACACAGCTTTTGACAGGTGCAGCTTCAGAGGCGCTTTGTAGTTAAGAGTTGCAGTGACCAACAGTGAGAAAAGCCAGGATGTGTCATGCGCCCTGACAGAACTTGAAGATAACCTTGAGGAGAGGCTGAGGAACAAAGAAGAATGCCCCAAGTTGTTGTTCTATTATACCGCCCTTAGGCTTTTGTTCGGTGGCTCTAACCTTTGATTTGGCTGCTGGGAGTCAAGGTGATATTTTTAAGGCTGAGGAGCCTGTGTGCTGCCAGGGGGTGTGTTTCTGTGCCACGCGTGGCTTTGAGCTGCAGTGTGGGTACAGAAAGGCTCAGGAAGCCCATGAGCTAGCTCATGCAGAGAGAGAAAACCTTAGTAGATATCTCTTGATTTCTTTTTAGAATCTAAAATACTGGAACCCACAGTGACAGCTCACATTTACTGGAGACTCATTTTGTACCAGGCACTGCTGAAAGCTACTTATGTATAAAATTATTAATCCTTACAACAACCCTATGAAGTAGGGAATTATAATTATCCCTATTTATCAGTGAGGAAACAGGCATGGGCACAGTTAATACGTGGAGGAACAGGGTTTGAACCTGGGTCTGACTCCAGAGTTATTACCTCATAAAATGAAGATCCAGGCACCCTGGAATAAGTCCAGAGCCAAATCAGAGAGGGCGCTACTTCTCTTGCTGGTTATGAGATTGAGAAAGGGTGGAATATAAAAGTGAGAGCCTAGGGAAATCATGGGGTGGCCTGTCTTTGGTTTGTGGGGTGCCTTAGCCACCTGGGGTTCCTGGAGAGCCTTGAGCCACCAGAGGAGACCTTAGGGCTTAATCTTGTAGGAAAAAAGGAGCTACGGCGGCATGCTGGTAAGCAGGGGAGGGATGTGGGGAAACTAGCATTTTGTGGAGTGGTCTTTGACTGAGGTTGGCAGGTTGGGGTTGGTGGAGGGGAGAAAGGTGAGGCTGGAGGGATGAGGCCTGCACCTGCAAACAGGTGGGATCGGGACTAGCAAGGCATCTAGGAGATGGGAGGATGGACGGATCTGGGAGATTCGGTTTTGGGGATTTGTTAGGGTTCCTATGAGTTGAAGCGTGCAGGGGAAGCACCATGCTCGTGATCCGGGGGGCAGGGGGGGCGGCAGCTAGGGAGGTGCTTCGTCCTGCTTTTACATTCAGGCGCATTTAATGCTCTGCCAGGTACTCTGCTCAGGGTTTTAAGTCTCGTTTGTCCGCCAAAATAGTTCTCCCAGAAGATGGAGCACATGTCGTCGGTCCTCCCCTCCCCCACTGTACCCCAGTCCCCGTTGCAAGGTCTGCTTTGGGCACCTTGACACGGGGTGTGGAGGAGGTGTGGAGGACTTGCCTTGGAGGAGACTATGATTAGAATGTCAAAAGCAGAAAACCCAGAGGCAAAACGGTGAGCAGAAAAATTAGTAGAGAACTCAAAGAATCCATTTTCTTGGAAATCACTCGTGAGTAAAGAAATCCAGTGGAACAGTCCTTTTCAATGAGTGTATTCCTGAAGGGGATTACTTTTCTTTTTTCTTTTTTGTTTTTAATATGTGATTAGTAATCTCAGCTTTGCAGGCAAAATTGGCTGGATTCCATCAAAGACAGAAGTCTGTAAATCAGATACTACAGGGTGATATTTTTTTCAAACTATGTTCTACAAGGCAGTAGGACTTCTAAGAACTCTCTTAGAAGCCTCCTCAAGAAGAGGTTAATAGATTTTAATAACTGATTAATAATTACTGAATTCTAATTAGGCCGTGGGCCAACTCTTATGCTATATCTTGGTCTGCATGATTTCATCGAATCCGCCCAGTTACCCTATGATGTCTAATATTATC
>NW_006439568.1:4588154-4589207 GCF_000325575.1 Pteropus alecto | reverse complement strand
TGCTCAGAGGTCACCCAGCTGGTAAGTGGACAAAGTGGGATTCAGCCCTGGGCTCTGTGACTCCGAGCCCGGGCTCTGCACAGGCAAGGCTATAAATACCCTCCTCCCGACCCTTTTGCCACGAGGCCCTCCCTCCACCAGAACTGAAACTCAGATTTTTTTTTTTTTTTTTGGTTTAAAACAATAGAAATGTATTCTTTTATAGTTCTGGAGGCCAGAAGTTCAAAATCAAGGTGCCAACAGAGCTGGTTCTTTCTAAGGGCTGAGAGGGAGGATCTGTTCCATGAAGTTCAAAATCAAGGTGCCAACAGAGCTGGTTCTTTCTAAGGGCTGAGAGGGAGGATCTGTTCCATGACGCTGTCCTAGCTCCTGGGGAGGACTGGCAATCCTTGGCGCCCTTGGCTTGTCGATGCATGGGGAAATGCGTCACTCCAATTCTCGCTTGCATCTTCCCATGATTCTCCCTGTGTCTCTGTCTTCACATGGCTGTCTTTACAGAGGACTCCACTTCTGCAGTGATAACCTCTCTCCCACGTGGTCAGTCCTCCTTTGCTACAGAGTATCCTGGTATTGCTACAGAGTATTCAGCAGTATCTTAACCAGCTGTGCAATTGGCCTGGCTGAGCACGCCCCTTATCCAGAAGGCAGAGAGTCAGAAAGGAAGTTCATGTCTGTCAGGCTGGAACCAGGGCAAAATTCCTTCTTTCCTTGAAACTCAGATTTTGACATCATGGAGAGCACACTGGGAATGGGAACTACTCTGTTGGTAGGGGGTTGGGTGGGAAGGAGAACAATAAAATGTGCCACACTTTGATGGGCTTCTTTAAGAGTCTAGTCTTACGTTCCCACTGTACAGGGAGTTTTAAAATGCATTTCGATGACGGCATTCTGCTCTCTTGGTACACAAGGGGGAGCATTCAGCACAGGAATGGGACTAAGATCTCTTGGGGGAGGGATTATTCTTTTTTCAGGGAAGAGTCTCTCTCTCTCTCTCTCTCTCTCTCTCTCTCAGTTGCTCATGATAATTTACTGAACCATTTGAGAGCCAGCTGC
>NW_006439568.1:4536518-4588123 GCF_000325575.1 Pteropus alecto | reverse complement strand
CAGCAGGATTTATTAATAACAGACATTTTTCTGCCTAATCACAATATTATTATTATGTCCGAGACATTTAACATTGATGCAGCAATATTATCTAATACGGTCTATATTTAAATTTCTCCAGCTATTCCCAAGATGTCCTTTATTGATTTTTTTTCCCAACATAGAATCAATTTTGTATTCTCTTACTAGTAGATTATGGTCATTTTTCTGGAATATTTTGCTACAAAATGTTCATAATTTTTACTGGCTATTTAATATTCCATGAAGCTGATTTGCCTTGATTTGTTAAAAAATTTCTCTTTGGTTGTTCCTACTATAAATATAATGTGGTGCTACGTGGGACTTTTTTCCCTCCTCAATTTCGATTCAGGCACTAATTCAGTAGATACCAGATTCCAAAGCCAGAATGAGACTGACCATCATATATAGAATTTGCCAAGTGTCACAGATCAGGTTCCCTGGAAAAGGCTGTGCTAGAGATTGGCGTATAGGTTTATTGAGGGAGTGTCTGGGGATCAACACCTGTAGAGGAATAAAGGAAGTGAGACCGGGCACTTCGATGCAGTCCTCACAGGCCTCTGCTGACCCTCCACTGGCTCTGGAGCTGAGGTGGTCATACAGAGTTGTCCCCTACTGAGGCAAGGAGGCCTCTACATAGACCAGTCATGGATGCAGGGTGCCCCCAGAGAAGGGGCATGTTGGGTGAGGTGGTTCTCTTCAGCTTAGAGCCATTTTCAGAGAGACTCAGTGTGGGAACGAGGGCCTCCATCCTAAGGGGAGATCTGGGCAGAGACTACAGCCCCCATTACCCCAGGGGATTCTCATGGGCCTGTTGGTGAAGTCTTGGATTCCAGCAGCCAGACTGAATACACAGCAGAGGGAGGGGGCAGAGAGATGCCTCTGGAGAGGGCACTGCAGGTTGTGATTCCTACCTTGCTCCCCAGGGGAAAGGCTGGGCTGCTACCTCCTGCTCTGAAAATATATGATGGGGGCTGCCTCAGGACCACCTATTGAACGCGAAGAGTAGTTTCTACAGTTGATGGCAAAGAGAACTGACTAGAGTGGCCTGTGACAGCAGGACACAGAGGGAAGGGCTTAGTTCTACCCTCCCAGGTTTTGTTGGAGGCGAATGATGAGAACGTCGGCCCCCTGGGAAAGAGAGAACTGGGTTAGAGACATTTAAAAAAAATCTTAAAAAAAAAAAAAAAAAAATTTAAGACTCATAGGAAGTTGTAAAAATAAAGCAGAGTTCCCAGATGCCTGCCACCCAGCTTCTCCCATGATACCATCTTAAAACCATAGAATGTTTTCGAGACTAGGGAACCGACATTGACATTGGTACACCACTACAGGCTGCTTGGTTTTCATCACTTTTTACATGCACCTTTGTGGGTGTCACTATGAAATTTTATCTCGTGAACTAGATTTATGGATTCATGTAATCACCAGCACAGTCAGGATACATAATTGCTCCATTACTACGAGGAAACTCCCTCCGCTACACCTTCGCTATGAGACCCTCCAGCCAACCCTCTTCCCCGGCAACCACTGACCTTTTTTCCATCACTATCATTTTCTCTTTTCAAGAGTATTCTACAATGGAATCATGTAGTATGTAACCTTTTGAGATTGGCTTTTTTCACCCAGCACGACATCCTTGAGTTACAGCCGTGTGGTTGCATGGATCAGTAGTTCATTCTTTTTTATCTCTTAGTATTATTCAATTGTATACCCGTACACAGTTTGCTTATCCCTTCCCAGAGGGAGTCATTTAAGTCCCGCCCAAGGGGACCCTCTGCGAGGGTGAGAGGAAGTCTGAATGGAAAGGATTGGTGGGGAACCAGGGGTGGAGCAGGAAGTGGCAGCTGGGATAAAATACTTCTCCCTCGTCCTGAGAATTAAAACTGGAGTGGTCCCAGAGATGGACATCTCCAAAGATTCCATGAAAATCGCCATAAGCAAGAGGCATTTTTGTATATCGGCAAAGCCCAGAGAGCACGAAGTTAGCTTTCAACAGTAGCAGTCACAAGCCAATTACAGTACGTCCGGACTGAACCAATGGTGTCTTTGCCTTCCGTCCATTTCGACGTGGAATCCCAACAGCAGCTCATGAGTGGGGGAGGAAATGTGAAGGAGTCATGGGAGAGAAAGGAAGTCAACTACATATAAGTCCCCTTTTCACATTCCCCCGCTCCTCAGAACTGCTGGCTCTAGCTGAGAACGGACAGAAATCTTTGGAATGAAAACTGAATTCTTCATAAACATAATGAACTGACACATTGAATTACTCTATTAAGACCACGTACGTGACTCAATGTGACCATTGGACTGTCATTATAAAAGTGACCAGAGCAGGCAGGTACTGCAGTAGTTGTCATATAGAGTCAAAGAAAAGCTGCTTTCCCCTTCCTACTACTCACTCCCATGAATAAATTTTAAAGGGTGGTGGGAAAAAAACAATAAAGTGTGTTTTGATTATGTGCACAGAGCAGTTACATAAATAATTGGGAAATAAACATCTATACGTAAGCCCTTTTTTATAGTATAATTTTCTTGGAGCAAACTCTTGGGAATGGGGTTAATAGGTCAAAGGGCACGGATATGTTTTATGGTTCTCAAAACATATTGCCAAATTTCTTTTCTAAGGATTTGTACCAATTTACATTCCCACCAGATATTGTATGAAAGTTTTATCACATATTTAATGGTACAGGATAATATCATAAGATTGTTAATGTAATGGTGTTTAAATGCTATTTGATGTTTGGAGTAATTTTTAAAGTGCTTTTATGACATGACAATTTCTGTATGAGGTGTTTAGCAATCTCTTTAAACTTGGCATTCATATCTTAAGTATAGAATACTGCTAAGGGTCTGATTTTATAAATTAAAGACTGCCTGTTCCTATCTAGCTTCCAGAGGTTTCCCTGGAACACTTAAAATATCAAATCCTATAGGATTTGTAGGCAAGGGAGAAAGGGAGCGAGAATGACCAGAGGATCAGTGAATACAACAGACGGGTTCAAGGGCTATGGGTGAGAGGTAAACAAATGAAACGGGGGACCAGGAGCAAGGAGGTGGCCGTGAAGTGGAGAGGAGGTGGGAAAGGGCCTCAGGAGACAAAGATTCTGGCACAGGCCCCAGACAGGGCAGCGGGGTGGGAAATGTGTCCTCTCCTCCCCAAATATCAATGAATTCAAAATTTATTATTAAAAAAAGCCGAAATTTACTATCTTAACCATTTTTAAGTGTTCGTTCCAGTAGTGTTAAGTATTCACATTGGTGTCAATCTCCTCTAGAAGTTTTCCTCTTGGAATTGGAAGCTCTTTACCCCCTGGGGAGCAGCACTCCCTTTTCCTGTCTCCCCGGCCACTGGAAGCCACCATTTTACTCATTGTTTCTATGAGTTCGACTACTTTGGATATTTCATATAAGAGAGATCATGCAACATTTGTCTTTTTGTGACCGGCTTATCTCTTTTAGCATAATGTCCTCGAGGTTCATCCATGTTGTATGGCACTTGAAGGGATTTTCTTCCTTTTCAGGCTGAGTCATATTTTATTGTGTGTTTATGCCATATCTGGTTTATCCATTCATTTGTTGATGGATATTTGGGTTGCTTCTTCCTCTTGTCTGTTGTGAGTAGTGCTGCTATGAAAGTGGGTGTCAAATGCCTCTTTGACACCCTGATTTCAATTCTTTTGTATGTATACCCAGAAGTAGATTGCTGGATCACATGGTAGTTCTATTTTTAACTTTTTGAAGAAACTCCATATTGTTTTTCATAGTGGTTGCAGCATTTTACAATCCCACCAACAGGGCACAATGGTGCCAATTTCTCCACATCCTCACTAAAACTTGTTATTTTCTGTTTCTCTTTTTTTTTTATTAGCCATCCTAATGGATGTGAGGTGATAGCTCATTGTGGTTTTGACTTGCATCTCCCTGATAATTAATGATGTTGAGTATCTTTTCATGTGCTTGTTGGCCATTTATATATCCTCTTTGGAGTAATGCCTGTTCAAGTCCTTTGCCCATTTTAAAATCAGGTTATTTTATTTTTTGTTGTTGAGTTGTAGGAGTTCTTTATATGTTCTAGATAAGAACGCCTTATTAGATAAATGATTTGCAGATATTGTCTCCTGTTCCGCAGGTTGCTTTTTCACTCTATTGAATGTGTTTGTTGATGCACAAAATTTTAAAGTTTTATGTAGTCCTGTTTGTCAACTTTTGCTTTTGTTGTCTGTGCTTTTGGTGTCATATCCAAGAAATCATTGCCAGGTCCAATGTCATTAAGCTTTTCTCCTATGTTTTCTTCTAGGAGTTTTATAGTTTTAGGTCTTTAATCCATTTTGAGTTAGTTTTTGTATATGGCGTAAGGGTCCAACTTCATTCTTTTGCCTGTAGATACGCAGTTTTCCCAACACTATTTGTTGACAGGATGACTCTTTCCATATCGAGTGGTATTGGCAACCTTGTCAAAGATCATCAAACGTTGCTGTTCTTGTCTTTTCGGTGGAAAAATGATAACAAGGTCACAGAATTCTTCTTTTACAAGGTAGATTTGGGGGCCTTACCATGACCTTTTGAATGAAGTGGAGGAGTCAAAATAAAACTGCAAAAATGTAGATAAACCTTTGAGATTATCAGATGGGACCTAGTAACACCTTTTCATAAGATGTCTTCAGTGCCAAGGGAGAATCAGTTGATTGACAAACAAATTAAGCGAGTGATTATTGAGTGCCTACTGTTTAGGCATTAATCAGGCCAAGGGAATGCAGGTGGGTATAAGAGAGAAGTCCTGATACCTGTGTTTCTGTGTAGAATTTTGTTTTCTGTTAGCGTCATCGACAAAGATGTGTGTGCCTGCCTTTTCTCTGCTAGAACTTTGGAGAGGCATAAGGGACTATGAGTCATTGTCCTTGCCCTCAAGGGCCCATGAGCTTATTCTTTTCATGGCCCCCCAGAGCCCCTCTGTGCCCACTGCTCTTTGCTAAGGACTAATACCTGATGAGATAGACACATTTCATTACTAGAAGAATGAAAGAGATGAAGCCTTAAAGGCTGAGGGTTTTGTCCAGATCTCTGAAGGAGCCAGTGTTCCGTCTGAAGCTGATCTCTGTAGGGCTATTTCTCAAAGTCTCCTCAGGCACATCCCACTCTGGCTGAAACCAGAGGGTCTGTTGTTTCAATAACCCGAGCATTCCATTCAAGAAACAGGGAAAAAATAGGGTGAATAGAGATATTGGTTTTGCAAGTCACAGACTAACAGAGACTTTCAATAGCACCCTCATTTGGGCTGAACAATGGCAATTGTGTATGAGATAGCGTAATACTTTGCTCTGCAGTTATTTGGCCAGGTGTTTTATTTCTTTTTAATGGAGTCGGTATGCCTGTGTGAATTGGAGTCTCTTTTGTATTGACTATTCCCTCGGTGCAGCTTCTCTTAGCAGCTCTGCATGAAGGTTTTTCAGTATCGTTGAGAGGTGTATCAAATTCATATGAAAAAACCAGTTGTAGTATTCGTTGTTGTAAACAAATTATTTATGCTAAAGTTAACTGTCCCTTAACCCGTATATAGTTCTCACTCCATAATGTAGGTCCAATGTGTATGTGTGTTTTTTTAAATAAACTTTTTACTTAGGGATATTTTGGATTTACAGAAAAGTTGCGGAGTCCCCCTATATCCCTCACTGAGTTTTGTTTGTCCCTAACGTTACATGTTATCACAATACTTTTGTCAAAACTAAGACACCAGTGTCGATGTGTTGCCATCAGCTAAACTCCAGACTTTATTTGGAGTTCACCAGTTTTTTCACTAATGTCACTTTTTTATATTCGACAGGTCAGTTTAGAGGACCACATTGCATTGAGTTGTCACATCTCTTTAGTCTCTTCTGGTCTGTGACAGTTTCTCAATTTGTTTTCCCTTTCGACACCTTATTCACCTTGCTTCACTTTATGAAGTCAGGTTGTGAAGGTTAAAGGAAAGAACAAATACAAACTCCGCCTGCAGCTCCTGGGACATTCTAGGTGGTCAGAAAGTGAATGTTTTAAAAATGACATTATTATTATCACTATTAATATTATTAATACCATTGGTATGCACAGGCACTGAATTACAAATACTTGGCTTTGAACATAGCTGTTCCTTTTTTTAAAAACTTTAAAAATGTTTTGAAATAATTTTAGACTAAAAAAATTATAAAAATATTACAGAGGATTCCCATATTACTTCAGCGTCCTCCAATGTTAACATCTTATGTAGAGTATGATGATTATAACCAGGAAATTAACATTGATACAATGCTAAGTAAACTACAGATCTTCCTTAAATTTGCTAGTTTTCACATGAATGATCTTTTTCTGGTCCAGGATCCAGTCGTGGTTCCCACATTTAACTTAGTTATAAGGAAACTAAGTCTTCGCGTAGTTTTTTTCTTGTTTTTATGAGCTCTACGGTTTTGAAGATAAACTGTCAGTTACTTTATGGAAAGCCCTTTGATTTGGGTTTGTCTGTGTCTTCTCCAATTCAATTGAGGTGATGCAGTTTTGGCACAAATACCTCAAAGTAATGCTGTATTCCTCTCCATGCACCATGTCAGGAGGTACACAGTGTCAGTATATTTTGTCACTGGTGATGCTTACCTTGACCCCTTGGCCAAGGTGGCGCCTGCCAATTTCTCCACTGCACATTATTCTTTTCCATTTTGTAACTAACAAATATCTTGGAGAGAGACTTTGAGACTATGAAAATACCCTGTTTCTCACAGTTTCACCCGTTAGTTTTAGCATCTATGGGTTATTCTTCTTGAAATAATTATCATTGTGATGTTTGATTATTGATGGTTTTCTATTTCTTTCACGCCTTCACCATTTATTAATTCAAATTCCTCTATAAAGAAGAGTTGTCCCTATTTATTTACATTAGAATGGGCTTATGCATATTTATTTTATTATGGGTTATAATCTAATATTGTCACTGTTTATTTTGCTGCTCAAATTATTTTAACTTTGGCCATTTATGAGCTTAATCAGGTTGGTTCCTGTATTCCTTCAATATGTCCCATCATTTTTGAGTACCTTTTTTTTGGTACTTCCATTTCGTTCTAGGCTTTTCTTATATTTTCCTTGCCCCGACCCTCAACCTTTTCTCCAAAAAGCACTAGTTTTTTAAGTGGAGAATGGATTTAGAAATCAAGGCCTTGGTGGTGGGTATGCTCATTGCTAATGGGGCATCATTGCTTCTAGGTCTTTTCAGTGAACAAAAAATATTTGTGTGTATACAAACATACACATCTATATTAGTTTCAATATGTGTATAAATATTAAAGGCCATTCATTCTAAGATAAATGCATGGGTATCTGTAAGGCAGACTTGTTTGTCTCCCAGTAATAAAGAGAACAGGTTCATTACCATGTTGCAGAGTCAATAGTACTTGTTTACTTTCAATTATATGTTATGATTCAGATAGTCAAGGTTGACAGAGAGGAGACCTCACCTCATGGTAGATCCCCCACACTGTATAACACTGCCCATGGGTTATTAAAGGAGATTTTTAAAATGTGTTTTCCAGAAAAAAATATATGTTCAAAACAAAATATTTATCAGACAGCATTATGAAGCAGAAGATAGAAGAAGTAAACAAGTTAAATCTATATACATTTTCTGTTGCATGAATTTATTTGGGACTAAACGCACAAAAACCTGAAAATTTTAAAGTGTAACCACATTTCTCGTTAATAGAAGTTGCCAGAAGGTATGATTTGAAGTGGCTTTTAAAACCTGGGAGGAAAATTGCATTAGCTTTATCAAGGAGCAAATATGTTCTTTAGAAAAAAAGGTGTTCTCTATTCCTGCCACTGAAATGGAGCTTCACAGAATTTATGGAAAAGCTGACAACAAAGACAAAAGATCCTTTTTCAAAGTAGTCATTTTGTGGATGAAGGTAGAAACCTACAATCTTTCCTCCACCACAGCATTTCATATTTAAACCTTCTATTTTTAACCTGATGGTGGGATTCATGGCTAATGCTTATGAGATCTGTGTCTAGACAGTTGAGAAAAACAGGAAATGAGTTACATTGTCGTAGCTCAAGAGAATTTAACCTTTTGTCTTCTAGCTCCAAGCTCTGCTTGCTTTTAAAACAAACATTCCTTCTTTCCTTAGAGAATTTCGGGGCATTAAAGGAACTATAATAATCCACGGCCTCTTCAGGGAGCAGAGATGGCTATTTTGGTGGAAAGGGAAATGAGAACATGCATTTACTGTGCTTGGACCATAAAGTGAATGGAGCCATTTGGAGGGACATGTTTGCTGTCTTCTTCTGAATGCTAAGTATGTGCTCACAGCTGTCTCTGATTGTGAGCTTCTAAAGGGCAGGAACTCAGCCTAGAGAACTCTCTCTCCTACGCTTGATGCATAGTTGCAGGACATGAAATGTCCCCAGAAGAGCAAGTTAAGGAGAAGCAGCTGGCATTTATGAAATGTGCCAGGCACTGAGCTAAGCATATCACATATATTAATCTCATTTAGTCCTCTTAACAACCCAAAGCTTTAGTTACTGTTATCACCCCCATTTAACCTATGAAGAAATAGAAGCACAGAGAAGTTAAGGAATTTTGAGAGAGTAGCAGACCCAAATCAGTATAATTCTAGAACCTATGTTCTTAGTAGATCTGATCTACTGTTGCAGGGCTTTCGTGAGTATTAAATGAGATGATGTATGTAACAAACTTATCCTAGTTGCTGGCCCATAATAAGCATCACAGTTAATTCCTGCTATTATTTACATATATAACTAAAATAATGTTGTTCTTCAGTATTAAGTAGATGACCCTACTCATTTCGCTGTTGTAAGACACACAACTTTGTGCTTCTAAGTAGCTATTGAATTAAAATGAATTGAACAGTGGTGGTGAGGATTTGTACGCAACGTACTTATTATGGCATTGTAATGGGGCTGCAGATACAATCATGGCGACAGCTGTCAGATCAGAAGGTTTGTAAACAAGTGCGATAAGCACCATCAAGGAAATACTCAGAGGGTGGAGACATAGAATAATGGAGTCGGGACAGGAGGAGGAGGTCCAGATCCTACTGTGCATGGGGTAGTAAAGGAAGGCTTCCTCGAGTAGGTGACACTTAAGACCTGATGGTGAAAACAAGTCTAAGAAGAGGGAACAATACAAAGGCTTTGAGGTGGGAAAGAGCGTGACACGTTCAATGGCTTGAAAGAAGAGGAGAGTGGCTGGACTAGAAGAGGGGGAGGGGAGTGAGACGAGACTAAAAAGAAAGGCAGGGCCAGATGGCAGAGGGCCTTCTCAGCTTGCTGGTCCCAAACTGGGTTTTATTGTAAGTGTGATGGAAACCCACCAACGCTTCCTAAATAGACGAGTGACATGATCTGATTTGCTGCTGTATGGAGCAGAATGGTGTTGGTTTTGTCTGAATCAAAAATGATGGCGGCCAGGACCAAGAGTCCTTGTAAGCGGGAGGCTGGATGGTCGGAGACGGGAAGGGAGATGGGATGACAGAAGTGGAGGTCAGAGCGATGTGGGGCCGAGAGCCAAGGAATGCGGGCAGCCTCTAGAAACTGGAAAAGGCAAAGAAGTGGATTCTTTCCTGGAGCTTCCAGAAGGAATGCAGCCCTGCCAGCCCATTTAGGACTGTTGACCTATAGACTATAAATAACATCATAAGTATTTGTTTGCTTTTAGCCAATAGGTCTGTGGTAATGTGTTGTAGCAGCATTGGAAATGAACACAGGAAACTTCACAGCCCTTGGGCCTAAAGAAGTGAGAGGAGGGAGGCTGTGACCAGAATCCACTGGGAAAGCTACATGGAGAGGGTCAACTGACCACTGCCATGGCCTTCGGGAGAGGGAGGCCGCTAGCTGGTGGCCCGGCAGGGCGGTGTCAGCATGAATGAATGATCTTCCTCCCCTCACCTCATTCTCCAAATCTCTTGTCTTCCTTCCACTGGCCAGACCTAACCAGCAGCCACAGGCAAGGAACCCACAGATGGTGTCCATGGGGGTCAGCCTCCCAGGCTACGAAGGGGATGGAGAAGGGTGGAGAGCAGATCTGGAGCAGCAAATGGAAAATATCCAGCCTCGTGTAGTTACCAGGTTGAGTGGTTTGCTCTGTATCTGGAGCTTACAATAAAGTAGCAAGTTTGGAGTGGTGCCCTTGCTTGCCTTTGCCCTCTCTTTTATGAGTTATATAGGCTTCTAACCTCTTTGGTTTTTACCTCATACTTTTATAGCACAGAGAAACGATGTCAACGCACCTGTTTCTAATATCGAATTCACTCCTTGGTGTGATGCAGCAAGTTTTCAAAGTAAATGACACAAACTGAAGTTAGTTCATCATTTTCTATAAAAATAGATGGCCAAAAAGCACGTGGCACCACAGCGTCACAAATGAACTCTCTTTGACACTGTTCATATTTTCCCCTAAAGTAGAAGTCCCAAACCATTTATCAACTACATCAGGATTCCCAAGGATGTTTTAAGATTTCACAACTTTGGGGATTTCACTTTTGGAGATTCTGATTTAGCAAGCCTGGAATGAGGACTGTGGAGCTGTTTTCTTTTTAACATGTGCCCCCAGAGATTATTGTAAGCAATAGTTGCCTTAGATCTAGACCATTTCTTAAGGCAAAATGACTATAGACTTCTTAGTTACATATTGTGTGAAAGCAGAATTTTTATTAATCTTAAACCTACCTTCTACAAATGCTTACCCAGTTCTACCTCTAGTCAGCTCGATTGCGGTTGGAATTAAACTCACCAAACAGAGTTTTGATTGAGCAGAAAAATCCATTTCGTTAATGGTAGTTATACCGTATATATGTGATGAACCACTGTGATGTGGCAGCCGCTGAACTAGGCACTGTGGATACAAAAATGAATGCGTTATAATACAGGTTTTCAAGGATTTAGTCTTTTGGGAGGGACAGCTCTGCAAACAGATAATTATAATACAGCAAGATCAGGTCTATGATGGGAGTATGAACACGGTGCCTCAGGAATTGGGGGGCGATGCTCAGAGAACTCTTTACAAAGAGGTGACATTTCAGCTGGGCCTTGTAGGTTGTATAGGAGTTTACCAGGCAGACAAGATGGGAAAGGTCATTCTGGACAGTGAGAACAGCATGTGCAACGGAGGCATGAAGTCAGGGGCTAGTTAAGGGAGCTGCATGTGCTTTGGAGGAGCTGAAGCAGAGGATGCTATGGCTCTTGATGAGGCTTTGAGAGAGGCAGGGGCTTGATTATAACTGGCCTTGCTGCCGTAGGGGTGAGCTTGCATGGTAGACCAGTTAACAGGAAGCTTCAAAATAATTTGAAAAATTATTATAAAATTGACAAAAGTAACTCTTGCCAAACTTTCAAACAACCCAGAATTATTTTACATTGAAATGTGAAAATCACCTTTCACTGCTCTCTTCTGTATCCATTCAAACTGGTACCCTGCCCCTCCGCCCCGGGCCGCCCCCCTTGCCAGAGCTGGCCATGATCAATGGTCTGGGGCATCCTTGTTGATGTGTTACAAATTTTATTATGTCAGTTTCAAACCTACTGCTATAGACTGAATTGTGCCTCCCCCCGCACTAAAGTTCACATCAACATGTGAACCCTGAGCCCCAATGTGACTCTATCTGGAAAAAGGGTCTTTAGGAGGGAATGAAGATTAAATGAATTTATGATAACATGGATGGATCTCGAGGGGATTATGTAAGTGAAATATGTCAGACAGAGAAAGACAAATACTTTATGATCTCACTTATATGTTTAATCTAAAGAAAAGAAAAGAACTCATGGATACAGAGAACATATTAGTGGCTGCCGGAGAGATGGGGGGTGCCGGTGGGGCATGGGTAAAATGGGTGAAGGTGGTCAAAAGGTGCGAACTTCCAGTTACAGCATAAATAAGACCTAGGAATATAATATGCAGCACGGCAACTATAGTTTTTAATAGTGTCGTATACTTGGAAGTCGCTAAGAGACTGGGTCTTGAAAGTTCTCATCACAAGAAAAAAAATTGTAACCCATGCATGGTGACGGGTGTTAAACAGACTTATTGTGGTGACCATTTTGCAGTATACAGAAATATTGACTCATTATGTTGACATGAAGCTAATGTAACGTTATACAGGCATGCCTTGGGGATATTGCAGGTTCTGCTTCAAACCACCACAGTGAAATGAGTCGTAATCTTTTTGCTGGTGGAGAGTCTTGCCTTCAATTTGTAAAAAGAATGCAACATCTGTGAAGTACACTAAAGCAAAGTGCAGTAAAGCAAAATATGCTTGCCTGTCAGTTAAATAATAACCGACATGTCAGTAAAATATAAAGATGAAATGAGGCAAGGTGGTCTGCACTGTGAGGCCGCAGTAGAAGGCAGCTGTCTGCAAGCCTGGAAGAGGTCTCACCAGAAACTGAACCCTGCCAGGCCTTCATCTTGGACTCTCCAGCTTCCAGAACTGTGAAAAAATAAATTTCTGTGGTTTAAGGCTGCAGCCTATGGCATTTTTTTTTTTTTAATGGCAGCTGGAGACTAAGGCACCTACCAAAAATAGGAAAAATAGGAAAAAGAATTTTCATTTAGCCATTACCCAGATGCAACAATTATTTATTGTATGATTTTAATCAAGGGAGTGATATGATTAGATATGTGTTGTAGAAAGACTTCTTGGGCAGCAAAGTAGGTAGGTGTGTTGAAGGGATTCGGGCTGGAGATAAGGGGACAGGTTAAGCACCTCTTGGAAAATTCGAGGCAAGTGATGCTGAGGGCTCTCCGTGGAGAGGAAGCAGTGGAGAAGGAGAGAAGAGGCCGATCAGGGAGAGATTTAAGAGTAGAATTGATAAGTTACATGTGTTCCAATCACGAATCTGTGTTTCATTAAGTCTTAGATGCCAGGGATTGTAAGATGTAGCCTGAATTCAAAGACATTAAGAATGAAAAGAATGTTCATCTTAAAACTGATAAAATGCATTAGAATTAAAAGCTGGACCGCTAACCTTACCATGGGAACAGTGGACACGAGCTCACAATTTATTAATGTGTAAAAGAGAAGCACAATTTCGGTATCTGAAATCCTGATGCACAGTATGGATTGATGAATATGCCTTTTTTTTTATGCTTCTCAAATTGAACTCTCGCTCTCCTTGATTAAAAAACACGTTTTGTGGGGGAGGGGATTTACGTGGCTGGGAACTTTTATAGGAGCCTCTCCATTTAACAAAATGCTACCCAGATGCGATGATGTCATTTACGAGACCACAGTCACTCTCAGTTTGTGGGCAGCCAAATTCTGTTTATTGAATCAAAATGGATGTTTTGAATGGTGGCGCTAGGGGACCTGGCCTGCAGCTTTCTTTTCCAGGAGATTTCTTGGGCTTCCGGAGACAGAGTGGATTCCACAGACAGATGGAGCTATTATCCGTGTTTTCTCTCCCTAGCGACAGGCCTGCAAGTCTGTAATTACAGAGGACCAGCATCCCTTGTTTGGGAGCTGGGATGGTTACATAAACACTGAGAGCAGGCATAGCTCACCCAGGCTATGCTTTGAGGGCTCAAAATTCCCCTTAGGAGGGAGTGGCATCTAACACCAAGCCAGGCACTTGTCTGAGGGGCAGGGACAAAGCTTTCTGCAGAAGACTGGATGTAGGGTTACAGGATCAACATGCCAGCATGGGCCCCAGTGGCACCAGCCAGCAAGCTGATGTCTGTGTGCCCTGGACCCCGTGATGAATTTTTATCTTTTCTAATTGTAATTGGATTGAAAAATCATGCGAATATTTATAAAAAATTTCAGAGCCAGACTTTTTGGTTGCAAGTTATTTTAGGACCACATTTTATTGGTTGCTGTTTTGGAAAAAGTATTTTTGCCTTTGCATTCCTGGAAGCACCCCCCAAATTGGCCATTCTAACCCCTATGTTGCACAGTGAGTGCACACTTTGGGTTTACACAGAGTCTAAGTTTGAATCCCGCCTCTGCTGTGTGTCCCTGGGCAAGCTGCTTCTCCTTCCTGTGCCTGCTTCTATATTCTGTGGCATGGGAATAATAGTACCCATTTCATAGAATTGTGTGGATAATCAAGCATTTAGCATGCTTAGAACAGTGCCGAGCTATGTGATATAAAATAACAGTAATAACTATAATATTGAACACTAACAAGCATCACGTTTATTCTGTGCCAGGCACTGTTCTACATAAAATAGCTCATTTAATCCAACCAAACATCCTATGAGGTGGGTACTCGTATTATTCCTATATTATAGATGAGGAAATTGAAACACAGAAAAGTCTATTCAATATGAGTATCATTGTGTCTCTGCCGAACCTCATGTGTACTTGGTTGTAGAATACGAAAATTATTGGTTTATATGCCTGGCTCTCTCCCATTAATGGGTGGCTCCTCGAATATGATGACTCTGTCTTTTTTGATTCAATAGACCTAGGGCCAGGCACACAGTAGTTAAATAATATTGAATAAATTGGAACTAGCTTACTAGGAAGGTTCAGTTTGAGGTATAAACATGAAAACATTTTTTTTCCAGTATTGGCTCCCAACCATCTCATATGGCTTCGTGGGAATGGCTCCTTGGATGACCTTCGGACTAAATTCTGCAGCTTTTCAGTGCCTGTTGGTTATTAGCGGTCTCATTCCAGTATCTGAGCATCGGTCTGGTTTATTTTATAACGTCTCTCTCAGACCTGATCTGTAGCTCTCCTCTTCATTGGCTGCAGTGTGAGGTTAAAAACAACAATAGGCTAATGAGATCTGACCAAAAATTGGCCAGAAAGTTCAAAAGAGTCACAACTATTTGAAATTTATATCCATCATTACTAATGATGACTCTCCCAAGTGTTCATTATGCTTTGAAATGTTGGTTAATAAAAATAGTGCTTGCCTGTACTTTATAGATAAATAAATACATATATATTGGGTTTATGCTTAAAGAACGTTTACCAACAGGATGGATGGAGGCTACTGGTTTAAGTAATAAGCAAATGCTAGCATTTGGGGGGTGGGTGGTCATTGATTTACTTGTTATGCTTCTCTTTGTAGACAGTGAAGTCACCATGGTTTTGCTGCCTGGAGCACGTAATGCAAAAGCAAGAACAAGATCCATACTAATGAATGTTTATATAAAGCTTAGCGTGCGTTAACCATTGCTCTAACCACACACAATGAATTAATCACATGCAAAGTCTATCAACTCAGTTGATATCCTCGCAGTAATTCTGTGATGCTGGTACTGCCATCATCCCCATCTTACAGATAAGGGAACTACAGCGTGTCAAAGTTTAGCACTGTGTCCAATACAGCTAGGAAGTGGCGAAGTGGGGTTTGAACCCAGGCAGTTTGGCTTCAGCTTCTTTGCTCCTGATGGCTGTGCTGTGTGCTGTGCTGCCTCTCTGAAGGAAGGAGGGACTCTTCGGAATAATTTTGGAATTAAGAAATAACTAAATAGTTAAATATAATTAAACCAACTGAATGCAAGTTTAAAAAGCACAAGGAAAGGGAGCCACTCAAACACTCGCGTGTGGGTTGAGTGACTATTTTGTTGCCCTCTTTGGCATCTGCCACGTGAGTTTTCAGGATGTGGTAGTTGGCTGACTGCCTCTTGCAGCCACTAGATTCTGCGCTCCCTCTGCGTTTTCTCGCTTTCCCTCCTGCCGTCTGAAGCCTTCCTCTAGATGCTCCTTGTCCTTATTCTCTTTCTAGGAGCTTGTATTAGTCAGGGTTCTCCAGAGAAACAGAATAAGATGTGTCTGTCTGTCTATCTGTCTATCTATCTAGTATCTGTCTAGATGTAGATACATAATATCTCAATAGATTTTATTCCTTAAAATTTTAAGAAATGAAAATTTTATTCTTTAAAATTCATCTAGCTGTAGAGATTTATTTAAAGAAATTGGCTCACACAATTGTGGAGCTGGCAGGCCCGAAATTTTCAGGCAGGCTGGCAGGCTGCGGACTCAGAGAAGAGTCGATGTTTCAGTCTTGGGTCCACAGGCAGTCTGGAAGCAGAATTCCTTCTTTTTGGGGAAATATCAGTCTTTTTCTCTTAAAGCTTTGACTGATTGGATAGGGCTTCCCCACATTATGGAGGGTAAATGAGCTTTACTCAAGGTCTCCTGATTTAAATGTTAATCACATCTAAAAAATACCTTCACAGCGACATCTAGACTGGTGTTTGACCAAGTAGTTGGGTACTGTGGTCTTGGCAAGCTGACACATAAAATAACCGTGACAGGGCTCCTTGGAGGGACCTGGGGTTCATTTGGGTTTCTGTTAGTTTTCTAGGACACTGGTGGACTCGGGCATTGGAGTCCCCGGGGACACAGAGAGCTTCAGTTTCCTCCAAAAAGGAAATTTACTCAAAATTCAGTGGTTTGTTTTTTTTTTTTTTTTTTAAACCCTATCAATACCACCATTTGACTTATCACCATGTGGTAAGTCTTGATCTCTGGTGCTTAAGCCACAGCCTCTGGCTCCTGGACCCCAAAGGAGGAGGCCCTGTTCCCACTAGTTCAGGAAGAAGGTGTTGGGGGCTGGCGTATTACCTACATCCTTCTCCTTTTCAGAAGCACGAACTCTGTCTTTCTCTGATTTCCTCTAGTACCTCCCTAGGGCCCTTGGAACTTTGGATCTTGTGTCATAGTTGACATACATGCTCTGGTCCCTCTCGGCCCCCCACCGGGTTGGTAAGTTTCCTTGGGACAAGCGCCAAGCTCACACTTCTGAATGGCTGTTCCAGTGCCCAGGGCACTGCTGCTCCATAAACATTGCTTATTGGAGAGAATTTGAAATGCTGATTCTCTGTGATGTCTCGTGGGCATAACTGTGATTGACGTCAGCCTCACGTAAAACGGGAAGGCGACAACTTCACCTAGTTTTTGCAGTGCACATATCTGGGCGGTCAGAATAACTCTCGCCGCTGAATGAGGCTATAAAGACAGTTGTGCCTTTCATTCGCGGACAGATCTTCGCTCAGCTTGGGGTGGGGACAAGCAGCAGAAGGGTCAGTGGGAATTTGTCTGAAGGGGCAGAACCGATAGGGAAGAGCTTTGTAGGGATGGGCTGCTGGGCATGTTAGAGAATCTGTCAGATTAATTGTTTCTGCTGTAGCGAATTACCACAAATTTAGTGATAATGTAAAACAACACATTATCTGTAGGAAGTTCAGAAGTCTGACATGGGTCTCACTGGGCTAAGGTCAAGGTGTTGGCAGGGCTGCGTTCCTTTCTGTAGGCTCAGGGAGAATCATTTCCTTGCCTTTTCCAGATTTTAGACGTCACTTTTATTTTTTGGCTCGAGGCACCCTTTCTCCATCTTCAAAGCCAGCGATGGCAGGACGAGTCCTCTTTGTGTCACATCAGTCTGACCTCACCTGCCTCGCTCTTCCACTTTCAGGGACTCCGTGGTCACACTGGGCCCACCCAGAGAGCCCAGAGTAATCTCACCATCAATTACCTTAATCACACCTGCAGTTTCCCCTTTGCCACTTAATGCACCGTATTCACAGGTTCTGTGGATTAGGATGTGGATGCCTCTGGGGGCCTTTATTCTGCCCACTTCAGTAGCCTTATGATTTCCATTTAAAATAAGAAATCAGTGTAAGGTATGACTTTAGATGGAAAGGTATAATAATTTTACTAATTTTAGTAATGTTAGAGTCTTTTTTAGAGAGTTGAAGATACATTTATGCTTTATTAAATCTGTAATAATTTTACTAATTTTAGTAATGTCAGTCTTTTTTAGAGAGTCGAAGATATATTTATGCTTAATTTATTAAATCTGTAAGTTATTACTTGAGAATGTTTTGCTTATTAGGGTCGAAGCTTATCCGAGCAGGTATGTGCAGTGCTTATAAAACAGCAAATTCATTAGACTTCTAATTGCAGCTTTAAAATGTTTACAGGAATTTTTATTAAGTTTGTTAAAGGGACTTATTTTTTAAAGGGACTTTAGTCTGTTCAATTTGAGTTCAATCAAACAGTAAAGAAGGCCCTCTTACTTTGTATGAAAATTTACTAGACTTGTAAAGATTTAGTCGAACTTAAAAGAAACTTTAATGAAAACTGGGTCTCTACCTTTGTTACTCTATCAACCACCATTTATTTTTTAACCAAGAAGCTATAATGCTATTCGTGCCCATAAACTCATGCTGATTTTTATTCTAGTGGAGGGTAAATATGTGGTCCTAAAGGAGACTTTCAAGAGCATTTTATGGTGGGTTTATTCAGCCCGGGCATTGTGCTAGGTACTATGATACAGCCAGAAATCAGACTACAATGTAACAAAGTCCATAAGCAAAAAGCATTGTGGGAGCCTACTCATTGGAAGAGGCTTCAGCAAGGAGGTAGCCCTCAGGAGCAAGAGATGCTCACCAGACAGAGGGACAGGGGAACAGCATTCTAGGTAGGTGGAACAGCCTGAACAAAGAATGTATGAGATATTTAAGCAGTGGTAAGATTTTGTGATCCTGGTGGAAATGAAAAAAACAAACATTTCTAGTTACTCTCATGCACCTTTTATGTCATTTTCTAATGGGGAGTTAGTGGCCGGATCAGGGTATGTTCCAGAGTGAATGAACCTAGTAAATCAGTCACCCGCAAGTAAGTCACCTGAGCAAATCACACCCAACTCACACACACACACAGTGCGATTCCTGACCCGATTTTCAGACCCGATTTTCAGATTCTCGTTGCTCAGGAAATCAGAATTGCCTATGTTTACTGAACTTATAGTACGTGCTCGGCTCTAAGCACTTTATACATATTAGTTCACTTAACTCTCACAACCAGAAGAAATAGAGTATCGCCGTTTTGGAGTCGAGGAAATTGAGACAGAGAGGGGTTTCGTAAGGTGACAAAGGTCACACTGCAGGTAAGTGGCAGGACCATGACCTGAACCTTGCACAAGCCACCTCCTCCTCTCCTCGTGCCCTCATCCTTCTGAGGCTGGCTCCTCCTCACCGTTTGGGTCCCGTCTTCAACACAGCTTTCTCGGAGTGGTCCCCCACGAAGCAGGTCCCCCGCGTTTAGCCTCTTCATAGCACGGGTTACAAATTAAATTATTTTCCTACCTTTTTTGGTCTTTCCCACTAGAGTCTAAATTCCGTTAAGGCAGGGACTTTATCTGTCCTGTCGACCATTCCGTTCCTCGTGCCTGCACATAGACTAGCATATAGCGGTTATTCAATAAGTGTCTGTCGCTGAGTAAATCGATATTGACTTCATTATTCCCTAATCATTATACTATACAAACAGTAAGTGGAAATATCCCATTTAAGCATAATGCTGTATTACTGATGCGGGTTGGTACTCGGCAGCAAGCTTCTTTTTCTGTGTATTCCTAGAAATTTTACAACACTGATAAGTTTCTGGGAAAAGAAATATAAGCCTCACTAGGCAAAAGATAAACATACTCAGCATGATAAAAAGCCAACTGGAATTGACACACACTAAAAATGCACCAGTGTATGTTTTTGGAAAAACATTTATTGCAATTCAGTGTCAAAAAATTTTTACAAAAATATGCCACCGTCTGGTACAAACAACTATAAAAAAAAATCAGTTTATCATGCAAGAAGAGTGTGCAAATAATTTATACAGAAGGACTCAGCTCACACAATATTAAATAAACACCTTTGTATGTAATTGGTCTAACCTTATACTTTTGGTTACAATGTTCAACCCTCTATAGTATTTTTCATTAAAAAAGTAAAGCCTCTAAGCCTAGGACATGGACTTTAATATACATCCTCTTTAGCCAGGATGATTGGCACTTGGTGGAATAAAGATGGCGCCAAGAGTTCTCAAGTATAGAGTACCGACCGCTTGGAGCCTTCTGTTTAACAGACTCGTGTATCATTAATTAAACAAACATTTCTATACTCAGAGACAGAAAAAGTCATGTTTAAAATCCAGAAATAATGTTGTAGCAGATGGAGTTTCAAGAAGTTCAGCGTTTTGGAGCAGCCATCCATTTTTGGCCAAATGGAGCAGGGCCTAAGTTTTAAGAGATTTTTCAGGAAGCTTTGTTTGCTGAATGAGTTCAAGGGCACTTTGAAAAATGTCAGCAGACAAAGTCATGAGTATTGTGGTCCCTTGCTCCTTGCTGCCTCATGGAATAATCAATCGCCTTTGTTTAGTAAAGATAAGGTTTAGTGGAGAGTGAGCTTGCACTGGGATGGAAGCTTATGGGATGGAGATCCAGAGCAGGTACTGGGGGAAATGGAGGTGGAGGGGATAGATGAAATGTACCTCTTAGCCTAGGGGGAGAGGAAATGCCTGCTTGGTAATCATCAGAACCTCAGTTTCTAGAAAGTAAGCCTACTGCTCAGCCATTATCTGACTTAAGGGCCACCTTTATCATTAAAATGTAGGTTCCCAGGGGAAAGCGAATTTGTCAAAACATGCTGCTTACTTTATGGTAAGCAAGCTGCACTCACTAGAATGCTGTGCTCACAACAGAGTCAGTCAGAAGTCTGTAAAAACATTAGGTGGCTCCTTAACTTCTCCAGGAAGAACCAGGGACTTAAAATGTTTGGAAAAGTTAACGGCCAGATGCCTAACACTGGACCTTAGCGTTTGCCTTTCACGGTGAAGGTCTTGAGAAGAATCAGGTCGGGTGTCACATGTCTCCGGCCACACCAAAAAGTGCTAGGGAAGGAGACACAAAGTCAAGGCCTCGGAAAGTCTCAGGTTTATGCTCAAGTCCATCACAGAGTACCGGGGGGCTGAGGCATATCCCCTGAATATTCTAGACCCACTACTTCACCTTGAAAGGCAGAGGGAGTGCCAGACGTCACCATCCTAACCTCCCTTCCAGCGCTGAAGTCGGGTAAGAGTTTCCTTCCCTTGGAAAACCACAGAGGGTTTACTTTTCCTTAACAAAACAGAGAAGAAAGTATCTACAGAAAATGCTGAGTTTAAAGGAATTACGACCTTGTTTGTTGAAGACATCAAGGGCCCAAGATATATCAAAGAGTCACATGTCTGCATTTGCCTAGAGGTTCAGGGTGTTTCTGAGGTCTGTTTAAACACTAATAGGATTTTAGGCCAGTATCCAGTCAGAAGGGATGGTTCACAGACTCAGATAGTTGGAAACAGATTAAAAAAAAAAAACAACAAAAAAAAAACAGATGTCAACATAGAAACTGATGATAAAGTTTAGTTAGAAAAAATTCACACATAAAATTATAGTTAAAAAAATTCACACATAAAATTGAATGTTTGCATAGCAAGACATTATTGCCCTACAACCTGGCATAAAAATATAAACTCAGGTGCATATGTTATGATAAACATTGTATTGAACACTAAGGATGATAAACTGTCAAACATGTCTTGAAATGACTGACCTTCTTGTGAATCACACCTCTTGCTTAGACAAATGAAATTCCAAACTCTCTTCTCCCACATAAAAACAAGAGGAACAAGGAGCGTCTGTTAATAGCAAAGTCATCGTGAAAAATAGTTTCTGAATCCATAAAGATGAGAACTAACGCAATACACACTTGGCTGACTTCACCATCACCAGGTAAAACCCGCTCGTGTTGAGTTTTGCAGTGTAAACCCAGCTCATCTAAAATATCTCCTCCAAGCCCCTTCATTGTAAAATTGATCATCACTAAAGAACTGTCATAACACAACTGACACCCTGGGGATGTTTTTACCTTGTAATTTCTGCCACTTGCCCTCCTATGGGATTGTCCCATCTGCTCAAAGTAACAGCATTGAGTAATAATGCTACCTATCTAGTTTAACATGTCATTGGACTTTTTCTGGGTCTTGCTATCAAGTGAGCATTCCTAAGCTTCACATATTCCTTCTCCTCAAATGCTGTGCTTTATTCCCAAGAAACTCTAGGCTCATTGCTCAGAAACCTTTGAGTTGGACGAAATTATAACATTACTGCCTCACCCTGCCCTGGACAAAAACTCTTTCGTTGTCTAGAAGTCGAAATTACTTCATGTTTGATATCGACTTCAAATTCTACGTCACAGGCTTGGGGGACAGGTAGGTTAAGTACAGTGAAGAGAATAGAGCATTCTGTTTCTTCTAGCAATTTCCTTGGTCACGTCCCTGCTGCCTTTTAGAGCAGCAGTTCTCAGGGATTCTTGGGATTCTTGTTTTTCTGGGTCAGGTTATTCTGGGAGGGTTTACCAATAGAAATTCAATAGATGATTAGTGCCCAGGGAACAAGAATTTTCTTTCCACCTCACTTTACTCATACGCGAGGCTCTGGCCATGCTTCACAGCTACCACGTGGCACCGACACAGATGCTCGATGCCTGCTATTCTTGTCCCCATGGCCCTCACACAAACCACAGCATCGAAGAAATGCACTTGTATTCCTTTCCCTCTCCCTCTCCACCTGCCATTTCCTTCCTTATTCTCCTTTTCCAACGAGAGAACCACACGTTCGTTTCTTTTTTTTTCCTTAAAAATTTCCCTCGGCTCTGTCACACACCACCTCCATAACGCCAAAGGAGATGGGAGAGCCCAGAGGCACCATCTAGGTAAACATTTCCGAAAACCATAGTCCCGTCACTTCTGGAGGGCTCGTGCTGCACAGATGTACCTTGCTGCTTGGGGACAGATGTACAGTCAGAGCTTTGTGCTGACAGTCCAGATGAGACGGGCCGGCCAGCCTCGTGCTGACAGCCCAAAGTGACAACTCTTCTGGGACTGCAAACCCGAAGGCGCCTGGGAGCTTTCACCTCCTCGATCAGCACGAAGGGAAGATGTGGAAGGCCTTGAATAAACTGGAAATGATCAGAGTCCAAGGTTCCAGAGCTCTCACAGCAACAACAGACCCAGCTCCACCCACATCTTAGAGGAAGCTGAGGCATTTGAGAGAACATGTCCAAATTATGGAAGAACTAGCTTTTTCATTTTCAGTGTGACTTGGACTCTGGGGAGGGGAGAGCGAAAAGCACCGCTCGGTATTACAATAGCTTGTGGGCCTCTGAAGCTCCAATTTGCCTGATGAGATTTTATTGTTTCATATTTAATTTTTCTCATTCGGGAGAATTTAAATTCAGTTCTTTTCCTTCTTGGAGGGTGATAATGAAAAAAATATTGAGCAACTCCGGTGTAGGCACCAGCACTGCAAAGTGAGGCGCACTCATCGGCAGTTGGTTCTCTTCCAAATGCTGGTACTTGGGGGTATGTTGAGGGAAGGGTGTCACTAGCGGGTCCCCAGGCTTGTTTCTACACACGTTTAACCAACTTTGCCCTCTGCAGGTCACCCCAAGCTCAACCCCTAAGGATTCACTGTTCTGCAACGTTAATGTGAACCGATGTGAACCAAGTTCCTATTTCTGCTTCACTTACTTGCCAAGGACATGCAATTTTATTTACAAAAAGAAAAAGAAGACAAAGCAAATACAATGGCAAAAATATGTACATTGTTGTAGAAAAGCAAAGTTCTATAAAAAGTAAAAAACAAAAACACTCCCTACTCCCTCCCAGGACTATCTGACAACAAACTGATTAAATCCTGAGATTTCCTCTTCCACATAGGTATCTGCTGATATTTGTCTAACAAGATCCCCTGGGGTATGAAGCAGGTTTAGATGGACTCAGCGCCTCAGTTCCCTATTGGATTGGAAGTCCAGGCTTTATTTGACCATCCTTGCTTGAAGCCTTAGCTCAGGTTGACTAAATTTTCATGTGGGACATAAAGCAAGCTCCTCGGCTCATCACCCGTCAAGAGGAACGAATGGTAGCCGGTAAAAGGTTTCACTGATATGTCAAACCTGCTTTACAAGCCTTTATCAGCATTCTGGCTCCGACCAGTCCACAGAGATATGCTCATGCTTATCCGTGAAGATACCCCAGGAAGCAGACAAGCCAAGAAATTAAACAGGAATAAGAAAGTCTTCACAGCTATGGGCAGCTAATTCTATCTTTTCTGTGGCAGGACTTCCTCTGGGACAGTCTGTAATTGGCCTAATGTTGTCCCCCGTGAGGTGTGACATGAGAGGAACAAAGGCCTTACACGTTCTGTGGTTCTCGAAAGGAAGCAACACCAAGGAGTGCCCCGTTCCCTAACAAGGAACAGGGTGAGGTCTGCTTCCAAGTTCACTTCCCATTTTAAATCACTTTTGTATATGATGAAAAACAAGAAAAACAGACACTGCCTATTGGACAATGCGCTTTGTCAGAGAGATCACTGTATGCTTTCCGAGGTAGACTATTGTGATATCTTCGTAAGATAAGGCCCTACGTCCATGCAGGTTTAAGATGCGTGGTGCTTCTCTGCCTTTTCAAAGCAAACCCCAAATCAAAACCAAAAGCCCAGGGAATTTTCATCTGTAGTTCCTCTGCTTCTTCTTCTCCTTCTTTTTTAAACGCGTTTTCACATTGTAAACAAAGCGTGTTCTGTCTCGTATTCGGGTTTTGTCCTCCTTTTCCACATCTCTGGGGAACTATACAGGAGTGTCAGTGATCATCGAGAATTCCATTTTCACCAATGAAACAGAACTCCTGCCCTTGCCGTCTTGCTGGCAAATCATTGAGAAGAAACGTTTATTTACAGTATTTCTGCTTTTTCATACCGATTCTAATGAGAAGTCCGTATTCTTAAATTCCCAGCCAGCGACTGCATCTTTCCCCTCCAATGTCCTCTCCATGACCTATCTCAGAAGCTTGGAGCCAATGTTTCATATGTACACTATTTACAAACGAAGTGTCCAACTCTGTCTTCCCAACCATCCAATCAGCAGGGGACCCTCTCTGAAGTGCTGTCACGGGCTGGGATTCAGAACTTGAACAAGTTGATAAAGTCCTGGGGTGAAAGTGAAACGGAGCAGCTCTGCGGGTTATTGGCTGTGCACGGGTGGTCAGTGCCCTGCAAAGGAACACGACGGTTAGGTCTGAGTCCTCAGAAGCATCTTGCTGGCCTGGAGCGCCACAAGGCATTCCCCAACCTCAAAACCACATTCCTCTGTCAAGGATGCCGTGTGCGTGTATGTGTGTGCACCTGTGCACAAAGAGAGGGGAGAATTTGGGGGTGGGTGGGTTGCAGGAAAAAATAAACATGGAGAGGGGTGAAGGAAATTAAGTTCTTTGAAAGTTTCTCTTCCCAGGGACAGAATTGGTATGACCTTCACCTTCAGCTGGAGGCTGCAATAGTGAAGAGCAGGGGACGATTTGGCATTGTAATGCTGGCACCACTGGCTCTTAGTTGCTGGGCTAGGGGTCTGTGGCAGTCACCTCCGAGACACATACCTTCCAGGAAAGAATGTGACAGTGTTTGCAGAGCTGGAGGGTATCTCCATACTGCTCCTTCCGCGGGTAACATCGCACAAGTTTAAAATACATCTTCTTCCAATCCAACTGTCCTTTGTCTGACAGAATTAATCGCTTGCGGATCTAAATATCAAATAAAAGTCATTGCAGCAGAGTTCATCAGGAAAAGGGTTTGTGGTTTTCCAGTTTTGAAAAGTTCTGCTCCCACCCTGTAGGCCCCTCTTCCATCTCTACCCTGCGATAGCTAGGGGAAAGAGCCAAGATAGAAAGAAGTCTTCTGAGCTCTACCCAGTTAAAAAAGTAGCTTTTAACCAGTCTGTAAAAGAAACAGGTGGTTAGTGATATCTTTCTAGTGACCTCCACTAAACTGCATTCGGATGGTCCCTTACAGTTTAGGTGACCTGGTAAACACCTTCGGCCTCTTCTTTGCTACAGGCTCGAGTGATCACTTCCAAGGAGCTGTGTGGCACAGTGACTGTTTTCTATTTAAATATTAGAGGCTTCACGAACAGAACTTGAACTCACAGTTCTGTGTAAAGAAGCTGGGGAAAAAAATCGGAGGCCATGTGCGGAGGGGAGAGAGGCCCAGAGCTGGTGTCAGAGGGCGTTTCCGCACCTACAGAGCCACTTCGCTAATTTGCATGTGTCACGCAGCCGTTTGTGGCCTCTGTCTGTTCATCTCTTTGAAGTGGGCATCACGATATCTACGCTTTCCCGGGTCATTAAAATAAGAAGAAATAATACCTGTAAAAGTACTTTAGCTATAAAATATCATAAAAGTATGTTACTTTGTTATAGAAAAGAAGGACCGGTGCCAATTTGTGATTTTCTTTTTTTTTTGAGAATATTGTAAAATGTGACCAGGTTAAGAATAGGAGTGTTTCTTTCCCTCATCAAAACCACCTTAAAAAACCCTCACACACATTATTTAGAAACTCCTTAGACTACTGTTTTCCAGTCAAACCAAGAAGGTCTAGAAGGTGGGCACCTGCACCTCGAGCTTGAGAGAGGTGCCCGGGAAGCTTGAGGGTCGGGGGCAGAGAAGGGAGAGGAGGAAGGAGTGCTGGCTGGGCCCCACCGACCTGCCGCTCGGAGAAGTGGTACTGGCAGAGCCTCTTCCACAGCAGCCGGTCCTCGCTGAGCACATGCAGGTTGGGGCCCACCTGGCCCAGGCTGACCAGGTCGCGCCCATCACTCAGCCTCTGCATGATGTTCAGTTGTAGGCACAGAGGCAGGTCGGTGAAGGTGAGGCCTTTGAAGGCAGGCTGCAGGGAGAAGGGTTATGTTTAGTTGTGGGGACTCGAGCTGCAGTTCGCTAGGCGACACCCTCCAAGGATGCATCTGTCCCTTCGCGCTCCGTCTTCAAGCTGGTTTATTGATCAGAGATCAAAAACAGTAATTCTTCCTACCCTAAGTGCAGAAACAGGACCCATGGCCGAGATCACAAAGTACCACCTGTAACGGCTGGAGCTGAACGCTGCCAGAGGGATTTTCCTCTTTCACAAAGTTTTCTACTTTGACTCTTAAAGATTCTCCCAGCCGCACATGTTGGATTCTTGTGCTTCGCTAAGTTGAAAGATTCGCTAACCTTCTGGAAGGGCTCACTGCACTGGACAGAGGACCCCCGCCTGCCACCCCAGCCTCGTATCGCACTGTCCCCTCTTGACCACTGCTCCCCGCAAGCAGCTTTTCTCAGCAGCACCGAAACAAGCTCCCCACAAGGTCCCCCCTCCCCCAGTCCTCTCTGCCTGTCCAAAAGTTACTCCTCTTCAGAGCCCGTCAAACCCACTTCCTCCGAAAGGCCTTTTTGGTTTTCGTGACTCCCTGGGCCTTATTCTTTGCATCGTCCTAGAATTCCTACGATCTCTTTCAGATACTTTTTGCAACAAGTCCCCTTTAGTTATGCAATGAAACCCTCTCCAACAGAAAGCTGGAAAGGAAGATTCCTGCAAGAATATAAGCTCCAAGGAGGCAGGAATTTTGGTCTTTTTTCACTGCTGTGTCCCCAGTGTCTAGAAGAGTGCCTAGCATATGGCAGGCACCCAATAAATATTTATGGAATGAATGAAACCCGATAATTAAAGAGGAAAATAGCAACAACAAAAAGACCCTGTACTGACGTGTGCGTGTGTGTGTGCGCGCGCACTTGCATGTGTGCACACCTGTACGTGCACTTGGAAAATGGCTGGTCCAGAACCCTTTGGCCTCAATGCCACCATCGCTGAGGCATCTCTGTTCAAACCTAGGGCTCCTTGAACATTTTGAAAACTTCCTCTGTGGATAATACATTGGTAATTAATCATGAACTTCTCCAGAAGCTTCTTCTACTATATCCCTGATCTTATAGTTAAGCCCTTTATTGTTTAAAATTTGATGGCCTCATGTTACCCCACCCAGCCCTAGGTCCTTGCGGACTAGCTCAGCGCCACCTCTTTTGGTGGCCAATATAGGCTGGCACTGGAGGTGCTGCAGTGGGTTCATTAGGCTGGTGAGAGACCCAGAAACAAGCAAACAATTCTAGAACAATCTTAAATGGGATCAAGGAGGCATGCGCAAAGTGCTCTGGGAACAGTCTGTACACAGGGGCTCCTCACTAGTATTTGCTGACAGGCCATTAACGGCAACTGGATGCTGCCATCTGGATAAGGAGTCAGCACAAGTCACCTGAGACTGGTTCTTTGCCCTTCCCTTGATTCCTGGGTGAGCTCTTCAGTTTGCACTACTGACATTTTTAGCTCAATGTTCTGTCACCTCTTGGGGGGTCACAGGAAAAAAAAAAATACAGAATGAAGAAACCCTTCCTTAGCTCAGGGGAAAATATCCCGGGAATGGTATTGCGTTCCTGCCTCAGAGGTTTAGAGAATCAGACTCCGTACGAGACACAGCAAAGCCGGAACGCGCAGGGTTCCCGGGGGATGTGCGGTCTTAGCAGTTCCATCCTGTGTCCCCGCAACACAGGACAGGCCTGTAGAGGGAAGGTGGGCAGTGGAGAAGAATGGGAGGTGGCGCGGGTGGGACATGGGATGGACGAGCGGCAGGTCCCCGGTACCCTCAGGAAGTCTGGGTCTCAGTTTCCCCATGTCTGAAATGAGCTGGTTTAGAAGAATCTGCAGATCCCTTCCAGCCCCAGCGATCTGAGAGTTGGAGCCGTTTCAGACCCCTACCTCATCAGAAGTGCCTCTGACTTGGCAATTTTTATTGCTCAGGCTGCTGGGTTGAACTTTCGATTGTTTGCAAAACTCAGGACTTTGCTGGGCTGCAGAAGGCCCGAGACCTATTTGTCGTTTATCATCTGCTGCTGATCATATGAACTAATAAAACTGCCATGAGCTTTTCTTTTTTGTTTCCAGCACTTCAAAGCGTCTACTTTTTTGGTTAAAAGTCCCAGGCCAATTATTATATGAACTCCTATTAAAGTCCACTTGGCAGGGTTCACGCTCAAATTTTTAAACCTGAACTTTTCCAAAATCCTTGCCCAGACCCCATGCCAAGCCCTTATTCCTGATAAATGGTTAACTGCTTGCATGCTTTCTTCTTTTTGAATATATAAACATATATGAGAAAAATAAGTCACTCTCGCTCCTGCAATCAAGCATTCGGCTAAAATCCTGTATGTCCGCCCTGCCCCCCACATTTCAAAACCCTGCCTTGCTCACAGCACACTGTGATTCTATTTAATTTTTCTCCCTATAAACCATTTCTCTTTTTCTTCATCTTTTATTATGTTAATTGTTTTACCAATAAAAATTGGCTCCATAGGATTAGATATGAAATTTTGAAGGAAAGCAAGATTATGAGCTGGGAAGACACCGATAGAATTTTGGCAAATAGAAAGAAATTACTGTAAATGTCACCTTAACATTTTTGTGTAGTAACATACTTTTCTTTGGTCCAGCCTGTTAAAAAGTAAGCTTTAAAATACAGTCCAGACCCAAGTAATTAAGTCACCCCTGCCTCTTCGATCTTTTCCTCTGGAGAGTTGGGCATTTGTGTGAAAAGCTCTTTAGGGCTCTCCGGGCTCCTTGCTCTCAAAATCATGCAGCTCAGAGCCAAGGAGGGTTGGGAAGCACGAGGGAGGAGAGCGTGCCGAGTAGAAGCACAGCCTCTGCAGACAGGCCTGGGTTTGATCTTAGTGCTACATCTCACTGGTGGTGGGGCCCTGGCCAGAATCTTCCTAACTACTCAGTCTGATTGTTCTCATTTATAAAGTGAGGAAAAGCATATCTTATTATAGTGTTGTTGGGAGGAATGGATGAGATAATGCATGGAAGTCCTTAGCACAGTGCCCAATAAATATTAGCTATTGTAAGGACTCCCACTTGTAATTATTCACTAGATGAGTTAATTAATATATGTAAAGGAATAGAAGGGTGTCTGCCACAGAGGGAGCCCTTAATAACAATAATAGCTGATGCATATACAATACTCGCTACACGTCAGGCACGGTTCCAAGTGCTTTCTACGTATTAACTTATTGAATCTCACACCAGGGCTATGAGATATGCATTGAGACGTGAAGAGGCTGATAACTTGCCCCCAATCCTGCAATTGGTAAATTTTCATCATCATCCATAATATAGGGCGATATTTTCCAATTGTATTTCTCTGAACTTTGAACAAGTGCTTCAGGCACATGGTGGGAGGAGACCTCCTTTCAATCATTCATTTACTCAACTAAAATTAACTGACTGCCTTCTGCTGTGTCAGGTAGAGGGAACAGAGCAGGGAACGAGATGGTAATGTTCCTTCTTTGTGGAGTTGATAAGCCAGTGGACGGAGACAGGAAAGTGAATACACATATGAGATGACTTCAGGTGGTGATAACTGCTCTAAAGAAGGTGAAATGATAGTGGCTTCAATAGATTGAGGAATCAGGGCAGGCAGCAAGCTCAAAAGCCCCAACATAGGACCAAGCATGGAGCAGAGAAGAGCTTGCCCTGACTGGAGTGTGGTGAGCAGAAGGGGGAGCGAGGTGAACCTCAGTGTTTGACTGGTCCTGCGTGGGATTTCATTGGATTTAAAAGGCCTGCAAAAAGCTGGATCACTGAATAAATAGTTGGAAGAAAGCTGGATTGAAAAAAGAGTTTGGAAACTACTGACGTTAGGAAAGCTTTGCCATTTTAGGAATAAGGAGTCCAGGATTCTGGCCTCAGCTCTGGCCCTAATTGCTGTATAACTCATGAAAAGTTACTGGGCTTCTCTGGTTCCACCCCATGAAGAGTAATAGCAACTGCAATGGCTACCTCCCAAGACTGTGTATGGATCAAGTAAGGGGAACCCTGGGGAAGTAAGCCCATGTTGGTGTAAGGTATATGGGTGCACGTGGCCAAGGGGGGCTCCTGTGAGGTGGACAAAGGGAACAGAGGCCAGGTCTGGGCAAGTACGACCAGCCAAATGGGTGTCCCAGAGTTACTGGAGGGAAGATGCCCTGGGGACAAATGGGACTTACTCATTTATATCACTGGCTGGGTAATTCTCTTCTGGGCTTAGAAAAGCAATAAGTATTAAGTTCAGGCTATAGAGAATGCCAGGAATCAGGCAGAAGATGTAAGTGGGTTTTCTGTGAGAGAAAAGTGGAAATTTGGGTCTCAAATTCACATTGTCAAACTATGTCTACACTTGAGAGATGGGAATGGGATAAATTATTAAATCAGGTAGATGTTCTTAAGAAATACTCATATTCCCTTATAATAATCAAATAATTGAGATAACTTTTGAAAGATTAGCTGGGCTCGTGTTGCGCATTGTGTGCGTCTGCGCGTGTGTATCATAGTCCACGTGACTCTAAGGAAGTCACATAACCCCCAGGCTTCTAATTATTCCCTCTGTTTCAGAGTTTAAGAAACTAAGGCACAGAGAGGCTATTAACAGTAAAGTCAAGGATTTGGGATTTTGAAGACATTGGATTTTGAAACCATCATATAGTAAAATAATTACTTAAAAGAGATCAAAGAGGTTTTTTTCATGTTACTTTCTCCAGAGGTGGGGCAGACCCAAACTTTATCAAGTTGGGTCCCGGAACCACTGGAACCACTTAAAACAGCCGTGGTCAGTGATTAGATAAGTAAGCCAAGTGCTACATGAGCTGCCTAAGTGTGCCTGTCCATTAGTGAGCCTTAGGAGATTATACCAGCCTCTTTCTCACACTTTTTGTGAGCCTTAGTCCTTCCGCTCATTATTAAGAAGAGCCAAGTTACATTTTAAAAGCTAAAAGCAACTACTGATAGTAGTTAAGCTGGTAATGTGACCTATTTTTGGTTTTGAGTTAGAATCGCTCCTGTCTTTTCTTACATGTATGTTCACAGTCTTTCATCGAGTTTCCTTTGTCATGACTATGGATAACTGGCACTAGAATTTTATTTTATTTCATTTATTTTATTTATGTCATGACTATGGATAACTGGCACTAGAATTTTATCTTATTTTATTTAATAATTTTTTAGGCAAGTCAACCCTTGGTTGACCTCACAGATTGCAAGGACCCTGTCAGCTTACAATCCCTTATTTTTTATTTTTTATGCCTACAGCACCTGGTCTTCCTAGGTGGTCTCCCATCCAAGTACTAACCAGGCCCGACCCTGCTTAGCTTCCGAGATGGCACTAAAATTTTAAAAGGTTGATACGAGTTCTCCAAGTCACTGCCATCACAGCTCTGTTGTATTCAAGGCAGCACCCGAAAGCTGTAAGCGACACATGCCTTTAAGAGGAAATGGGCAAAGAAGAGAGATCGCCAAATTGCACTAAAGATGTCAGGGGGAGAGCCAACATCTTCCCCAAAGCCGGATTTCTGGTTTTCCCATCATGTTCAGTCGGCTGCCATCTTTCACATGCTTTGATCCTGTTTTGCCAAGTTCTCCTTCCTACCTACCCTCCCTTGGTCAGGCAGCCCCCCGGCCCTTCTCCAGCACCCTGTCCAAAGCGTCAGAACGGAACGGCCCAGGCTCTCCCATCACCAGAGACAAGGACCTGGCAAGGCCGCCCGGCATCTCAGTGGAGGAGTGGACTGAAGTCTTTCCTGCTGGGAGGAGGCCGGGCTTCTGCTTACCCTGGTAATCTGGATGTTGTTTAGCTGCTGCTGCCAGTGTAGAATCGTCTCCATTCGGTACACCCACATGTTAATGTTCCCGACGAGCACACACTTGCCGACTCTTTGGACCAAGGTACATAAGGACGTGTAGAGGGTCTGGAGTAGCTCCCTTATTAGTCTAATGTTTTGCTGGTCTTCAAGGACTTGAGTGGGGAAAGAAAAAAGAAATACCGCTTATGCTACTGAACTCTATATTTTATAAGTGGGCCTTTGTTTTTCTCGCTTCTGCTCGTGTTACCTGGGCACTGCCTCTAGGCACAGGGTTTTCTTTCTTGCTGGTGTGTTTCTTCTCCACTTGGCTAAGCTTCTACCCTCGAGGTCACTGGGTAGAGTTTCAATTATCTAGGTCCCTCTTTGTTCTTTTCTCCCTGGTTTTCTACAGAGGCTCATTCTCTTCCATTGTTACACCAGCACCCATCACTCACCCGACCTGAAAGCAGTTTCTTTTGCCCTGCGGCGCTATGTCCCTTCTAGGTGGTCAGCGGTAGGTGCACGGGGTGAGGGTCAGGAGCTTGGGTTCTAATCCTGCATGGGTGACTCTTTGTACGATTATGAACAAATCATTCTTCCTCACGGGCCTCAGTTTCCCCATGTGCACAATGAGTCAGTTGAGCCAGAGATCTAAGGTTCCTCCTCACTCAGATAGTCTATGAATCTATTCTGCCCTGTTCACACAGCTCAATTTTCTAGGAATTTGGAATCCAGAGGCTTGGTCGTCAAGGTCGGGACATGTGTTTACACTGAGAAGCCTGAGAGGCTCACAGCAGGGCAAATGGATGATGCCAATAAAAGGAAGGGAGGTTGATGGTCCCACTCTTTGTCACAGGCATGAGCTGTACCTCTCTCTGAACTGGAATCTGGCCCTTCTGAAATGCATCTGGAGTTATTCCTTTCTATCCGCTCACAGTCCCTTAATTCTAACGACATGTCCACTCTATTGGAAAATCCATCTTCCCGTCCCCATGCTATAAAAAGGGGTGAGAGCGAGAGAGAGCTCACCTTTCAGAACCACTTTTTCCAAAATGTTCATGAAGTTCTTTTGGGCAATGCCACTCAGGGATGTGAGCTGTGACTTTGCTATCAGTTCCAACAGCTGTGGATAAAAATAGAAGTTGCCAGGCTTAGAATACAGAGATATTTTTCTCCTCTAATCTCCACTTTTGAGTCACATGACACGTAGATACAGACTGACGGGGAGAGATAAATGGCAGGCAGGGACACGATGCAATAAAAAGCAGATGCTCAAAGTGAAAGACAAATGGGGGTAATTCAAAACCCAGGAATCAGGATGAATATTTAATTGCTTTTTTTCTTTTCAAAATAAAGAGTTTGGCTTCAGCTGGGGCTAATTCATTCTACTTGTCCTACTTCAGCGAGGGAGGCTGACGTACTCCTAAGGGAACAAAACCTCCTATGCCCTGCGAATGTCTGAGTCCCATACAAACATTCCCGATGGTAATTCCTCTACCTGCACTTGAACTTCTTTCCCACTGGCACTGACAGTTCTCAAGGCACCTAAAAGCTCGTGTTCAGTATCAATGTGCACTTTCCAAGGAGGTGTCAATTCTTATTCAGATCTCTCTCCTGCTTATGCAGCGTTTCATAAAAATGTCTATCAATTAGACTCTTTCACTGCACCTTCTGTAGAAAGAGGCCAATGACTGGAAAAGAGAGAAATTCGTGGATGTATAGTATATAGACAAATTTCTACTTAGAGGTTAAGACCTTTGCAGCTCTAGGTTTAGGTTCAAGTCATGGTTTGACCACTTATTAGCTCTGCAACTATGGGTAAATTCCTGAATTATTTGGTGCCTCAGTTTCTTCATCTGTACTACTAAAAATTAGAGCTTTAAATGAGGGCACTCACATACAGCCCTTAGCACAGTGGATGGCATAAATTAGGTAGAAAGTAAAGGTGGGTTTGTTCATTGAAGAAGTATGTCCCATTCCCGCCACCCCCATTATTGCCAAACGAGAACAAATAAAAATAATAATTTAAGTTGGTGCATCCTTAGCCCAATCTTTCTTCCTTTCCATAGCAAAATTCTTTACAGATATGGCAAGGTTTTTAAAAATTCAAAGATTCTTATTGACAAATGAAACTTTAGACTGGAAAGGGGTCTCAGAGATCATACGGTTCAACCTGTTTAACAGATGAGCAAAGTGAGGCTTGAGAGACTAAACCTTACGAACTACTCCATCAGCAGTGAGAGGCTCAGCAGAGTCCTCAACACACCTCATATTTTCGTGGCGTTATCAAACAAAAGAACTGATGTAAAATGAAAAGAATTAATTTTACCAGAACCCGCCAGGCCCCCAAGTAAAACTAACTAGCGTTAGACTTAAAAAGAAAACTAGACTTCGAGAAGCCGGCCCCCTGCTTTATTTTAGAGCTCGAATCTCTGATCCTAGGAAACTTCCCAAGGGCGTTTCATCTCCTGGCCAGGCCCCAGCTTGACTTTTCTTCAGGTCGATAAACACTGAGCATGACACTGTGCTGGGTGCTGGCATCAAGGCCGAAGGAACTAGCAAAGTGACACTCTAAACACTGGGCTGCACAGGAGAACTGAAATCTTTGGATCCAAGCCCCCAAGCAATTCAAAGAACCTCTGCTTCCAAGACATTTGTTTAAAAATTTTGTCCCCATGGAGCCCCTAGGGAGCCTGTCAGACCATGTACAGACTTTTAATTTCCTGAGCATAATTTTACTTTAAGTTAAAAACAAACAAACAAACAAAAAAACCCAAAACCTTTTCCAGCCTGGCTTATGAATCTCTCATACATGCAGGCAGAGATGCTGTCATGTTCATCTGACTGGGAGGAGGCGTCGAGAAAAGGCTTGAGGCTGGTTTGTTAAGATTAGTACTTGTGATTCAAGGTTGTAAGTCAGGAGCTGACCAAGTAGCCACCAAGAAAGGCATTAATTCAGAACATCAGTAGAGGCCCTGTCCATGGGTGGTGACCACACTGGATGCCCTCTGCCTGTCTGGTTCAGCTGTCACCAGCCAGCACGTGACAGTCAAAAGAGGAGTGAATAATGGCACAAAGGGACTGGCCAAACCTTTCATTTATCTCCCTGACCAACAACAAGATTCAGAAGGCCAAGCCGATGGTCTATTAATACCCTGAGCCTCACATGACCAGCGCAAAGCAAGATGAAAGAAAACAAAGCCTTGAGTCGCTCTTGGAAGGGCAGTAGGCTGTGCGCTGTGACTCATCGTGGGGGCGGGAGGTAGGTCAAGGGGGTGGGAGGAGGGCGGGCAGAGCTCAGCCTGAAATCCATCCAAGACCCAGATTCCATGTGACTACCGCCTCATGAGGGTGTCAGTTTTAATCCTGTCTAAAAATGCACCAATCACAAGGACAAGAACACTCTCAGAGTCATGACTATGCATTTGAAGGAAAAGAGATGATCTCTGACTAAGGAGGAGGAGGAATACAACAGCAAAAACTTGTCAATTGGCGGCAGAATAGAATGACGTGTTAACTACCCCATGTTTAATCCTAACCTCAAGGGAGGGTTCCTCTTTTCACCTGCAGGCAGCTGTGGGATCAAGAGAAAGAACCTGGAATTGGAAAAGATTTAGATTCTGTAGCTGGGTGACCTTTACATTGGTCATTCATTTTGCAAGTATTTTTTTTTTTTTTTGAGTGGCCGTTTTGGCCTAGTAGGTGATGTGGCTATGAAGACAAAGACACATGATCCCGACTCATGGAGTTTACTGTCTAGTTTATGGTGTAAGTCATTGAACTTCTTAGAACCCCAGTTTCTTCACTTTTAAAAAGACTACTTACATCACAGGGTTGTTATGAGAATAAATGAGATAAATATGTAAAAGCTCATGGTAAAAAACAAACACAAGGCATTATTATTATTATAAGACGTTATTTCTTCCCCTTCCAAACTCCAATCTTTAAGTGAAGTTTAAAGTTGATATTGAGGGTTAGCAACCTTTCTCTCTGTAAAGGGCCAGATAGTAAATATTTTAGTCTTTCTGGGCCAAATGGCCTATGTTGCAGCTACTCCATTCAGCAGTCATAGTGTAAAAACAGCTGTAGACAGTAGGTAAATGCATAGGTGGCTGTGTTCCGATAAAATTTTAATTACGGAAACAGGTAAGGGGGCATAGTTTGCCAACTTCTGATGTATATATCATAGAGTTCAAGAGTGAGGGCTACAGAGTCAAACTGCCTGTCTCAGTTTCCCTATCTGTAAAATATACATAATAGTAGTATCTATTTTCGGCGTTGCTGTGAAGATTAAATATATTCATAAAGCAGTCATAAACCAGTGCCCGGTACCAAGAATATGCTCAACAAATTATTATTCTATTTTATCATAATACAGAGAATATTACTAGGTAAAATTATTGCCAGGGAGGGTATAGTGAATTAGTAAGGTAAAATACGACTGGTATTAAGACTTTTAGAATCCCTGTATTTCAATTTTATGTATTATCAACCATATACTTAAATGCTTTCGAATTTTAATATTCCTGTCATTTTTATTGTGCTTGTAATATATTTAACAGCTCCCTATCTGTTGATAAGTTAGTGTCGATACATTTTATGACTTATATAGTTGTATCTACCATGAAGTCTTATTTTGCTAATAATAACGGGTGTTTATTACATGCCAGTAACTGTGCTAAGCACTTTACATGTGTGATCTTGTTTAATCTTCAATGACAACCCAACGGGGTGGATTCTCCATTTGATAAAAGAGGCTGCTGCAGCTCACAGAAGTTAACTCACCTAAGACATACCAGCATTAGTAAGTGGCCAGGACTTGAGCCCAGATACATCTAACAGAGAATATATATTTTAATAGCTTCAGGACTTCGGTTTGTTAAGATCAATCAAATGTGCACATAGGGCCAAACTTTGCTCTCAAAATAGTAGCAATACCATGTGTTATGTTCTGGGAAACAGAGTCTAGAAATTTTATATTAATATATTGTGACAGGGAATCAGCTCTTAACATTAAGGGAGAAATAATACATAGAAAGTTAATAACATGTTTAGGATGAGGCAATTGCTTTAGGTCTACTTGCCATATGAGCATAATGCTACAGGCCCAGAACCAATAGGTAGTATTGTGTGAAACTTGTGGTCAAGAGAACAGAATTTATTTATATTATTTCTGTGTCAAGAGAGCTGTAAGCCTAGGAAAGTAGAATTGTACTTAGCAATTTATTTACCAAAATGGCTTAGCCAATTGGATTCTTTGGCCCTAGCCACGAGAAAAAGCAAGCAGGGGAAAATGTCTTGTCTGGAAATGGCTGTTTGTTTTCTGCTGGGCAAAATTTAGCCGAGGTGCCAGTAATTTGTGGTTGTGTTTAAGGAGAGGCAGGAGGGTGAAGGGGGACGAGGAATAAGGTTCTTGGCTCTTCCTGAGTTCCATGGTGTCATCACCGTGTGGGCAGTCTGGGTATCTGGCATCCTTTCCAGTGACTAGTTGTGCAGTATAAGAATGGTTCTGGCTACCGGAGGAAGGGATGGTGGTCACCCATGACGAAACCACATCCTGCCCCTCAGCGCTGGCTCACATTGAGTGGGAGAAAAATCTAGTTGCAAGCAATATTGTATAGCAAATCTCGGAGCGGATGTCAACCACGGTTTGAAGTGGTTTGTGGAAGACGAACGAGCAGAAGGGAGACTTCCCTCCTATCTCACTTTACCCACAGAAGAAGCAGGGTTTGTACCTTTTCTTCCCTTCGGTTCATCAGCTCACGTCACTTCTCTGCTTGAAACCCTCAAACGGCTTCCCTTTGCACTCAGAAAAAAATCCAAACTCCTTCCGGTGACTGGCAAAGTGCTCCCTGCTCTGGTCCTCGCTCCTCCTCCCGCCTCATTTTCCACAGCTCTTCCCCACTTCATTCTGCTCTGGCCACAGAGCCCACCTCTGGTTCCGGGAACAGGTTCAGCTCATTCCCACTTCCCTGCCCCTGCCTCTGCCTCTGCCTCTGCCTCTGCCTCTGCCACATCTTCACGTGCTGGCTCCATCCCATCTCCCAGGTCTCTGTTCATATGCCAGCTGCTCAGAGCTCAGAGACCTTCCGCGACCATTGTATGTGGAAACCTCCCAGTCGCCATCTTTGTCTTACTGTGGTTTCAGTGTCCTTCACTGTTCCATTTATACATGTCCACAATGATAGTTTACTTACTTGCTGATTGTCTAATTGGGATACGAACCTCAAGACAGCCTAAGTTGTTTCATTTACGACTCTACCTCAGCCTGGCACATGGCAGGTACTCAACAAATATGTGCTTGTTAATACATTAGCTTAGAATCAAGGAGTGTTATAGCTGGAGGGGACCTGGGACACGGTATACCCAAATTCCTCCTGCTATCGATGAGAAGGGTTCTGATGGTCAAATGACACAATCAAGGTTAATGGGAGATGGTCGGAATTGTCCGGCTGGTATCCCTGCGGGGTCTGGACCCAGCTGATGCCCTAGGAGGAAATTACTTATAATGCAAACATACTGCAAACACTTTCCAGGAGGGCAAGCAGCTGAGTTCTAGAGGGACACCGACCAACGGGGGCTTCAGAAGTATCAACAAAAAACAGCAGCTGCCCTACCTGCTATCGTTGGAGACAAGACCACACTGAAGTTAACCATGAGGCTTATAATCAAGTATACTCTATCTTGCACAGAATATTAAGAATATAATTTATCCCTAAGTTCTGTCATCTATGACAGTGTGCTCTGCAGTTGAATTATGTCTGAGTGGAAAACATGCACAGGATTATCAAAGATAGGAAAGAAGCTTCACGAAACTTCAAGAAAGCCCTGACATTTCTCACATGCTGGGTGCCCGTAGGAAAATTATGTCTTTTGCAATAAACTCTTGGTTACATCAGGCAGTGCCTCTGCCTGCACTGAGTGCTGTGTACTTCCAAGACCCTTATTTATTCAATGAATAACACAGATTAAAAACCTGGAAAGTTTTGTCCTGACTTTGAGCTTGAACACTGACAGGTTGGAAGAGAGAAGATCTTAGCTACATTAATAATCTTCAGGCATGTCAAGATTGGGTAAATATTATTTACAAGTGAAAGATCTAACTGAGGGTGTTAAAATCCTCAGAAGGCAGGCCAAGTTTACATGAATTAATTGTATTCTCGGCCGAGAGAAACTTGCCCCTCTGTCCTCTATCCATCCTAGATATTTTTGAACTTGCGATGGCGCCTACTCTCTGCTGCATTAGTCTGAGCAGCTCTGTTGGACTCAGTGATCCTGCTTAAACTGGGCTCCCCCATCTACTCCAGCCCTTCTCACCTCTATGCTAGGATTCTTTGAAGGTGGATGTCATGTGGCCCTCAGCCCCTGGTCCACTATCACTCCTCTACTTCCGTTCTCTCCTGTCTCCAGGCTTTTCCTCATGCTGTTTGCCCCTGCAGAGCCTTCTATCTAGGAAGGAGACGCTCAGGTTCTGCCTCTTCCAAGAAGCTGTCTTCAGTGCTCCTTCCTCCATCCTCCAAACAGGACCAAACTCACTTTTCAGTCATTGTGCTTTGTTCCCCCAGAGTAACCCAGAAGCTCCTGACAAGCAGGGGCCAGCTCTTACATGATTCTCATGTGGCTATGGCAACACTAGGTATATGGTATGGGCTTAATACAGAAATACCTGTTAAGGGATTTGAAAGCATTCACCCCAAGCAATCTGCTCTGTATTGGGACCTAACGAGAGGATGCTGTCAACTGATTGCCATCAGAGGGCACTTCCTTGAGGGGCCTTTGGAGCCTAGGTCACAGATACTTAAAATAAACCTCTCTTACCCTCCACCGGAACAGCTCAGAGAACCGTGTCAAATGCTCTCAGGAACCTCCCCTACTTGAATGGGAGAAAAGTCTGCTGAACTGGCACCTAAAATTCTGCTCACCTGTCCAGTTTAGCACGTCCCCCTATATAACGAGCACCTGATTTAGCCTAGAAACCCAGGTAGAGTTTTAGTATAAAATACACTTCTGGTCCTGGGGATGGGATACGTTTAGATTCTGAGTCTTCAAGAAAGATATTATACAACACGGGCACACCTTTGATCTAGCAGTCTCCAAAGTGGGGAGGGAAAGAAAAATCAGGTAGAAAAATCGTAAGACATCAATCTCTATGCTTCATTTCATCTTCAACTTCTAGTTTTGTGTGTTTTCTAAGGCCTGTAATTAGGACCCTCAAGATGAGAGCAACAGCAAAGACTGATACCCAGCGCTTACCGTGTATCTGGCATTCCTTGAAAGCACATATGTTCAAATTCAGTTTCTCACAGCCACACAATGGGGTAGATACCATTATCAGCACCTTTTAAAGGTATGTGACTTACAAGTAAATTTATGAAAATACATACATGGAGCATACATGCTTTCATTATTTATTTCCAGTTAGGAGTCCATGGCCAGAAACACCACTATCCAGTCTCTCAACCTTTCCCTATTTCTTTGGATGCCCCCACTTCTGTGGGTACCCTCCTGCTTTAGCAAGCACCCTATTACTTCCGTGACTGTGTAGGCACCCCTACTTCTTCAGGTAGCTCTCTACTTCTGCATCTTCTCCTCATCTGTGGTTATACTCTCGCATCTGGGAGTGTCCCCCACTTCTGTGGGTACCCAGACATTGCAGGGTCTGCTTCCCTGAGTGTATTTTATGACTGGGAAGGCCAGGAATTCTGAGAACTGCACACTTTCTTCTGCAAAGTCATTGACATCCTGATCAGCATTCGCTGATGGACCCGCCCTGTGCTGGTACTGTGAGTGAGTGCCCTGCAGTGAGTTCTCACGGGCCCCAACCATTCTGCGAGTCATTTTCAAATACACTCATGGCTCTGCTATTTTGACTTTGTTGCCATTGAGGTGGCTGGCCTCCTCTCCTCCATCCCTGCTTCTTAGTCCCAGTGGAAAAAGATACCACCAGTTTTAAGATCCAAAGTGGCAGAGGCTATGCTCCATCAAAGGCAGGCCACCGAGTGTGTGCAGCAGCAAATTAATCCAAGGTCACTGTGGCAGAGGGACCTGGTGACGCGGCCAGGCCGCTGATGCACATCACGACCCGCCAGGGCCTTGGCGACGGCACGCCTTTTAATTGAAGGCACTGGGTTTGCATTTGAGTCATCATGCCATATTTCAGCCTTCCATTTGCCAAACCGCCAGTCAATTTAAACTAAAACATGTTTTTGGAAGAGACTTTTAGGGGTGGTAGGAATGCATAACTTGCTGGAAACATTCAAATGGACTTAGGGTGGTAATGCAAAAAAATAAAAATAAGAAAAAAAAGAATGTGCATCGGTTTAGGCTGTGAAGTTCGTCTTTGCTGCAGAAGGACAGAGAGGATGTGGTGGCAAGCTTTTGTTTGTCCTTCCTGATCTACTAGCACATCCGGGTCAGTTCATTCCAGTCAGGAAACTGGTACTCAGGGTATTCCTAGACCTTTCTGTTCTGAACGTGGCGTCTGTAGTTCTCATCTATGTGACACATTCTCATTCCACAGAGAGAGCTGGGAGGAGCGGGTCAAAGGCCATCATGCCATTAAAGCAATTAAAGCTCTTTCCTGTGCACCTGCCTCAATGTGTCTTGGTTAAAAACTTGGCTTGCAAAATATAACATTTGGGCTCCCAAGTAGTTTCTGAGCTGCTTTACAAATTTGAAACCACACTGGGGATCAGCTGGAGGATAAATTTCCGTAGCAAAGCTTGGGCGCCACCTTCAACTAATTCAATCAGACGCTCTAGAGGTGGGCTTCTGTAGACCAGCTTCACAGGTGATTCTGGGAACCACTGGGCCACAGTAGGGTCACCTCACAGAGCCGTGAGCCAGTGTGAGGTCTCTGAAACCCTCTCCCAGTTTATTGGAGACCCGCTTCCTTCGCTGGCCTCTCTGTGCCCTGGGCAAGTTAGTCGGCACTGGCCTCCTTGCGGTTACCCAGTTCCCACCCCACCAACAGCCCAGCTCCTGGAACCCTCTCCAGCTCCTCGGGGGAATTTCCAAAATGTGTTGGTCCTGGGGCATGGTGTAAACCAAGTTCTTTAAAATGACCTTTCATGCGTGAGTAATTGGCTGCTTCTAAAGATTTGAAATCATCTTTTAAACCCCCAGTTAAAATCGTATTTAAGCCACTTGGGGGTGTGTGGGGAAGAGGGTACAGGCAACGAGTGTAGCCCAAAGCCAGCTAAGGTCAGGTAAAAAGCTAAATAGAAACCTTAAAATTTTTGATTCCGAAAGTTCCACAAAATTTTTGTGCTAACTGATCAAAATTATGACATCTTGAGATAGCAGTGTTGGCCATCTCTTTTATTCCTTCCCATGTCTCTTTTCCGGAAGGTGACAGCCAGCATGAACACCACGTTTTTAAAAATGTAGTTTGCCTTTAAAGAGATTTAAAAAAAAAATTTTTTTTTTAAGGCCTTCAAAACTGGTTCGGTTTCTTACTGGAACTAAAGAATCGTTGCGGCATTAAGGAACCATTAGTTCGAGGTAGTAACATAGGGATAACGTACTGGCAGGCTACGCTGCAGAGTTGGTTTAAGGATAAGAAGACTAGATGAGAAGTGTATTGAGTTCCTTAGAAGAAAAGCCTCAAAATGCAGTGCCTATCATTAAAATGTTTTAAGCTCTTCATAAAAATAACATATTATTTCTCAAATTACAGAGGGCTCTAACAGTGAAGGGGAAAAAAAGATTGTTCTTTCCAAAACAGAAAGATTTTTCCACTACTTCTGAACCTAACAACTCTGAAAGCATTCAGCCGTTTCTCGAACTTCAAAATTATTTCAGTGCTCGTGATATATATTTTGCAATTAGATATTATCAGACACAGGTTCTCTGCGCTGTGTCTTAATCAACTGCAAGATTCCTCGGTTATTTTTTTTTAAGTAGAAAAACATTTTTATCGACTAAAAAATGTTGATAAACGTTAGGAGGAATCAATGATAATTTTAGTAAGTAGGTAATAATAAATATTAGAAGCTGAATTTATAGAATAGGTTCTGGTCTGCAGAGTCTTTTCATATAAAATATATCTACCCTTGAAGTTCAGGTTGTTGCAAGTCCCTCTTGCAGAGGGGAAGGGGTCTCAGAGAAGATGAAATGGTGAGATGATTGAGCGGGGATCTGACCCCAGGCCATTTTAACTTTCAATCCTCTTCTTACATAGAACTCATCGTTGCGGTTAAGAGTGTGGGCTCTGAGACTGCCCAGGTTCCAGATCCTGGATTTGTACTTATGTAGCTTTGTGACCTTGAATGAGTCACTTTATCTTGTTGTACCTCCATTGATTCAAACAGAGACAATAAAAGTACTTACACTTCAGAGGGTTATTGAAAAGATAAAGGATGATAACGCGCATACTTGCATGAAATAGAGTTTCACTGTTATGATCCGTGCATAGTTTTGTTATATTATGTTCCTTTGCTTAATTTTATTTCTTGTGAAAGGAAAAACAGGTAGGAAGGAGAACCATCTAAAAACTGTCCATTTGGCTGACCAGTTTGTAATCAAGACGCCAGATCTGGGTATCTTTTTCTAACACCTAGAGGATGGAAACTATTCATATTCTTAGCAACAGAGTTTCCAGTCTTCCTGGGCCTGTCTCCAACCAGCCTGGACTGGGCTGCAGGCTGCAGTGACCTCCCTGAAGTGGCAGAGTCACACTGAGTGACATGAACATTTCATCAGGACGGTCTCTTATTTTTGACCCTTTCGGACCAGAAGAAGGGCTTAGCTGAAGAGGGGACAGATCTGCTCACGTGGTCAGGGCCGCAGCTCAGAGCGTCTGACCTCCAAGGAGGCCTGGGTTTCTGTCAGGTCAGCTGGGACGGCAGCCCTGCATCTGCCCAGATGACAGGTGAACGATCCAGGACTCAAGGGAGCTTGAATGTCATTTCTCTGGCCGAGTCTTTGCAATCATCTGACTCTATGACATGGCACCGAGAAGCACAACAACCCAGGAAAAAGAAAATAAAATCCAAACCACTCAACACCCACAGGAGGAAAATTCCCTCCTACTTCTGAGCCTAAAATCCAAACAGCTGCTGCCTCACAGGCTGAGCCACTGACAAAAATGCTCAGGGGGAAAAACAACTGTAAACCAGTTAAGAAGAACCGCCGACTTGAAGGTCATGGTTAGACTTATTTGCTTCACTATCTTCATCACTGATATTTTGCTAAAGCTCATTAAAAACCTTTTCTTCCTCAACACAGAGTTTAAAAGGAAACATAAGTGACCCCAAAAGGTAGTGTCAAGCTTTAGGTAAACACAGGACTAAATATTGTTATCACATGGGAGTGGGCTGGCAGGGAGCCACGGGAAAGCAGCACTTAGGTGCTTCGAACTCATCCAGTTTTGTGGTCTAAACTCAGAATGCCTTGGGGTCGCCTAGAGTCAGCTGCAGTAGGACAAGGAATGGGGCAGTGTGAACAATCAGAAGGTTTTTTAAAACAAGCCAAGGTCTGAATCCTCTCTTGCTATCATTGCCACCAGAGCCAGTGCTGGCTGCAGCATGCTCCCATCTGTCCTTGGGGGCTGAGGGTGCCTCCCTCCAGGTATTACGGGTATCACGGCAGTCCATCCGTTAGTGCCAACCTCAGGCACATCCTGACAGGATCCAGATAAGAACCTGAAGTACGTTAGGAGAGAGGGAAGTTGAGGAGTCCATTTCCTGCTTCCCTCAAAATTCCCAGGGTCCTACAATGTCGTTTCTTTGGGGAAAACTACTTTAGATAACCTGAAAAGGCCATTTGACTTGAGAGAGAGGCTGGATAAGCCTTCGGGTGCTTGAGACTTACCCGTACGACATAGTTGAATCTTCTGGAATCCAGAATGGCAGTTGAGAAGTCCAGCCTGTTGAACGCTTCCCCTAACGTGCAATAACCATGACGCTAAACACGAGAAGAAGGGGAACCGAGGTTATTCTAGACGATCCACCTGGACTCTACCGAACAAGCTTGATGCCTGCCTTAGGTAGCCACGGCCATTTGCTCCTTCTGGGAACCTCCCTTCCCGAGAGCCACAAATATGGGGGTAGTACAGCTGGCGGGTACTTTGGTCAATGATTCACATGTTAAACACCCCTCTTTGTGACTTGCACCGTTTAGATCCTTGTTCTCTGCACACAACAGCCAGGGAAAATCACAAGTAGTTGCTTCTCAGGGAAAGGGTGGGAGCTGGATATGTGATGTGCGAGATGATGGTGGTGGGTCATTGTCACGTACTCCTGAGAGGAGGATGAGACCTGTCTGCCAGCTCTGCCTGCTACCTCGCCTCAGCTCTCTAGTGCTTTTCTCATTGTGATCAGCAGCAGCATTTTTAAGGCTTCACCAGGAAGCACAAGTTTTGATCTTTGACCTATGAACCCACAGGGAACTGGCAGTAGAGAGCCCTGACTCATAGTCCCAGCTCTCCTTGAAGTATGGGTGGGCTCCGGTGTATCACTGACCCCCTCTGGGCCTCAAATCACAGAGGGATATCCCCCGAGGTCCCTGACAGTGAAAAAAATTCTATCATTCTATCGTACTGCTTTGTATCCTAGTTGTCCGAGCCAATAAATGCCTGTGTAGAGAGAAAATACACGTAAAAGGGTTTTATAAAGTGCCATGCAAATGTAGGTATTACAGTGTCTTGACCCCTTCTACATCTAGCTCAGTGCCTCACACAGCACAGGCACTAAGACTTCTGCTGTATTTGATGACCAGTCATTCCAGGGCTAAAACTTAACTGAATTGAATTCTAAAGAGAACAAAAAGGAGGGACTGTCCTGAGGGAAAGGTCGGGGCTTTATAATAATACTTCGGAGGTGGCATATTAATCTTTATAGACACTTTTACATATAACATCTCACTAAATGGTTGGAAGGATCCACTTAGTAACTTTTGCTTCTCTCTCTCTCTAGCCTCAAACTCTGATGGTTGGCTAGTTTTAGTGAGCTGCTAGTCACCATCCACCCACACCCAGAGGACAGTCATGATTTGCAATCATATTGTTGCCCAATTTCCCACCTACTCTGTTGGGAAAGGCATTAAGCTATGCCTACCCTTTAATAAATTTAATCAACAGATGGATGCTCACCTCTTTAGTACTTCCTTTGTGAACATAGATCCATTTTTCTTGGTGGAAATCTAGACAGACAAAAAGAAAAATTACCCGGCTTTAAAATTTATAACATGCCCAAGATTTTAAACTTGTTTCTTTTTCATTTATTCCAAAGCGTGAAAAGGTTTGAGAAAAAAGTACAAAAACTCTACTGACCATCTAAGAGGATGCAAATGCCTAATTTCTGCAGCATATAAATACTGGGGTTATAATTTACTTTGTCCAAAGCACTCCAAATCTTTGATACTCAGATTTAGTATTTCATAGCTCCAAATGAAAAAAAAAAAAAAATCTAATACCTAAGTACAAGTTTGTTTTAAATGCCAAGCCTACAACTTATATAAGGCTATAAAGCATAGAAATAAAACAGATAACATGAGGAAACCATGCAGTATAGATGGATTACACTAAAGATCTGTAATTCATGCTTATTAATAGAACTTTACACTCTGTTAATACATACAGCATCTAGAAATGTTACTAGTATTTATACAAGGAAAGAGAAACAAATCTATTTTCAAAGCCTCAAAACACAGTTCAGAATAAGCGCACACTGGATCCGATTCAGCTGACCATATCGCTGTATAAATAACTAAATTAACTATGTCAAATATAAGTGACAAGCAGGGAAAAAAATGCCCCAACTAGCAACTGACTTATAAACAAGACTATAAAGAACACATTAATCTCCCTTGTAAAATGCACAGCCAGGTTTCTGAGTGCAAAGTTCCCAGAATCCTCTATCAATGACACAGTAAACACTGAAGCAGATGTCGAACATTCAAGGTGTGAATTTCTCCCCCCTAAAGAACCAATCATAACGATCTTCGAACAGCTTTCTCCGTTAAGTTCAAAACGGCTTACACTGAGTTTTGGTTTTGCTGTTCAGCATGTCCTTCTTTCTCTTCTTGGCTGCAACATCATAGTTCAGGCTGTTGAAAAGATTCTCCTTATTATATACTTCCTTGTTGCAATAACTAGGAAAAACAAGACAAGAGGGCATGTGTGTGACAGCTATACTTTAATCCGAGCTGTTTCTATAAATAACTTACTGGGTTATAAAACACAAACATACATGCTTCGCAAAAAAACAATCAAACTCCCTCAGAAGAAGTCTATTGCAGGCACAGACTTTCTTCTGTTAGGATCGAATATTGTCACATCTCTGTGGAAGGCAGGGATGGGCGCTTCTGCTTCTTTTGAATTCCCAACAGTGCCTGCCATTATATCGAACACACAGCCCTGCTCTCTTTAACTAAGGGTACTACAATATTACTTTAAGCAAAGATGATGAATGGAGGGTGAGGAGAGGGGCCATGACTGGTATCACTGGAATACACAATGCCTTCATTTTGCAAAAGCATCCACCCCAAGTTGCTTTTTAAAAAGATATAATGCACATGCCATACAATTCTCCTAAAGTGTACCCAAGCTGCTTTTTTTAAATAGCTGCTTCTGTCGCGCCTTAAAAAGATGATCACATTTATAAAAATCTGACTTACGAACTCCATTTCTAGGAGATGTTTCGTGTACAGTGCTAGTTGTTTAGATTTCACGGAACTGAGTAACACTAGGCATGAGGCTGCGAGGTGAAGACCTTGGGTCCTAAATGGAACAAGCTGAGTTCACGACGCATATATTTATGAGGGCTGAGAAGACAGAACTGCCCAGTTCCCAGGTCACTGAAGGATGTGGAGGTTCACCTCAGGTCATGTGTGTTATTTCCCTTGTAGGCTAAGCCATCATTTGGGGTGTGTGTGGGGGGGCTGGCTGAGTTCTAGTCTACTGTACAATGTAATTTCAAAGTTTCTGGAAATTTCTGAAGAGTTTCCACAGAAGGGATGCAGGAGAAATACAAAGATATAATAAGAAGGTGGGTACCCGACTCTCCCAACTCTCACGGGGGTATGTATTTATATGCAAGGCAAGTTTTATAATGCCAATTAGTAAAACGGAAACTAGGTTTTAAAAAAATCACACCAATATATTAGAGTACTTTAATTTTCTGAGTTCCTCTGAATTTAAAATACGATTTACATCTTTTTTGGACATATATCTATTGGGTAAAAGGAGGTACACTTGTACTTCTCCATTCCATGGACATTGTGTAAATGGAAAAAAAAAAAAAAAAAAGAGGGTTTGAAAAAAGTTCCTGTTGGTACAACAGTCTCTTAATTAGCGCTTCCATAAGTACAATGAGTATCTTGCTAAAATGCTGGCACATGACATTGCCAACAATATACTCAGTGTTTCTGGACCCATAGGGACCAGCTTGATAGGTAACCAACCATTTGTTAATCTTCCCTCGTAAGGACCCGCTTGACGCCATTTACCTAGTTTTCTGATGTCTTCAGCCGTCTCCTTTTCATTCAGGAAAACAGGATATTTTTAGGTTTGAGAGAGAGAGTACTGCAGAAATGTCCTCTCTCAGGGGTACTTTCTTTTTTTATTTGTAATTTTTTTCTTCATTCAGGAAAACAGGATATTTTTAGGTTTGAGAGAGAGTACTGCAGAAATGTCCTCTCTCGGGGGTACTTTCTTTTTTTATTTGTAATTTTTTTCGTCAGTACAATGCTTAGACATTGATATAATTTATGAAGTGATCCCCCCCATTACCACAGCACATCTGTCACTACTCACAACCATTACAGTAATAGTGATACTTTCTTAAGCAAGCCAAGGGCGAATGTTTCGGGCCGGGCTCTGTGTCACATGTGGGCGTGTGTTTGTCTCCTTGCACTAAGACAGGGGTACGAAACCACCCATCGGTCAGTCAGTTATCTGCTCTGAGGTCAGCAAAAAAGAGGAGCAGGACGAAGGGAGGGCAGAACTCTTGAGTCCTTAAGGTTCACTTGAGAAATTTCAATCAAAGTTGAAGAGAAGGGGCCAAAATGGAAGGTGCCCTGACTGGCCTGCGATGCACCAGAGCGGGGGAGAGCTTGAGAAAGCAGGCAGGCCACTTCGTGGGGCCATTCCTTAGAAGTTTGCAATATTTATATTTCATCTTATTGTTTTCTAATTGAAAACATTCCTCAAAGGAATTGGAGCACTTGCTTTCCTCACAGAAACGCCAATAACCTGCTTTCAGCCCGAGTGACTCATTTCCAAAGCTAGTTTCATTAGAATCTGACATAATTGATGATGCTCTCGCACTGCAGAATGTAGAACAGCTTTAACCCAAGAGAATCCCCTGAACTTTTTGCTTAGTTACTAGGTTTTGGAAGGAAGGGCTATAGGGTTTATGTATGTTGCTTGCTTCTATGTTGTCTTTTAAGTAATAATATATTCAGTTAGAGGCTATTTTGAGAGTTGAATTATGTCCATTTGAAGGAAATACAAAGCCAATGGAAAATCGCAACAGAAAATTTTAACAAGCCACCACCGTTTAAGAACCGCGACATTTATTTTTAAAATAAGCAAAGCCATTTAAAGAGGCTTTCTTCATTAAGTTCAATCATAGCCAGTAAGTTGCTATTTTGTAGTCAGTTCTTACTAATCTTGATTTTTATAGGCACAGTCCTATAATAAGAAAAAAGACCTCTCCAGCCCTATACTATCATCACATTCCAAGGTACTTTAAGACAATTTTAGAAAAGGTGGAAAGATTTCAAAGTAAGACCATTTTGGCAGCGGAGATAAAGGGACAGAAGGAAAAGAAAAGGGGGGTAAAAAGCCCCATTTTTCATTTCATTTGCAATAAGAGGCCATTTAAGAAAGCGGTGGCTGCCCCAAAGGGCTTACTTGTAGGCGAAGGCCAATGACCTATCTATGCTGATTTGCTCCAGTACATACCCGAATTGTCAGACTCACTCAGCTAGTACCTAGATTGCTTGGTAAAACAAACAGCCTACTGTATAAAGCTCTTAGAATAGTGCCTTGTATACAGTAAGCACTCATAAAAATCTTACTATTATTTTTATTTTCTTATGCACCAAGGTAAACTTCCTGCTTCCTGGTTCAGCCTTAGCTACGCTGGAAAGCAAAAGGAAAGTTTTCAACTGCAGGACTTAGAGAAGGGTGGCTGAGGCTCAGAGAGCTAAGATTACTCATCTTGGGGGAGGGGATGGGGGAGTGTCATTGGTGAGAAGGGCTATCTGAGGTGCCTCAACCACCACTTCCTTGAAGCATTCTTGGATCACCCCCATTCATTTGGAGCTCTTTCCTTGAACTTTAAATCTGCCCCACCAAATTTAGCGCTTGTCATTCCTTCTCTATCTCAACGTAGTGTCAACTTTTTGAGAAGGGGCCCTGCTTTAAGCTTCTCTGAAATCCTCCTACAATCTGTTTGGGGCACTTGGCTGTGATGGGCTTTGTATCATTCTGCTATTGGAGGAAGATGGGGCCACAGGACCACAGAGAAAATGGCCAGAAGGGTCCAGAGAAGGTGTGCCGTGCAGACAAACTATGGTCAACATGAAACACTAGCCCCCCAGGCTAAAAAAACAATGTGCCCTTCATCCCTGACTCTTGTTTGGGCAGCTCACACAATGGTACGTGGGATTAGAGAAGTGTACCATGTCTCTGTGGTCCTCTGTTTTACACCCACCCCCACCTTCGAAAGGGCCTGCCTTTTGTTGTCTCCTAACAGGAGAGGCATTTGACCTTACCTGTGTAGGCAGGCACTCAGCCCAAAACTGACATCACAGAAAAACAGCACCAAGACTGAAAACAGTGGGGATATTTGAGACTACAAACCCAGGTCTCAGAAGGCCAATGCTTTAAAGAAGTTGGCAGACTTCTCATGCTAAGTAAGAAGGGATTGTTTACAATTGCTGGGGAAAAAAAATACAGGCCTCTGCAAACAAACAGCCGGCTGCTTTGCTAGGAGATACCAAATGATTCCTAAGCTCTGACTCATCAAAGAACCACAGGCAGTCGCTATACCTGTATAGATCACCATTTGTGATAATGATGGTGAGTGAGACAGTTCTAGTTCAGAAGACTGTGAAATATGAAGAAAGAAGGGAGACTCATTAAGGGGACAAACGGGCAGTGAGCTATGGGTCCCAGCCTAGGTTAAACTTTTTAGTCAGTTGAAACCATCTTCAGGTCTGCTGTTCTGTGGAGAGAGAGGCATCATTATTTACTGCGAAAGGAAGGTGATAGCAACTCCTCTCCTGGAGCAGGGACAGTGGGAATATTTGAA
>NW_006439568.1:4534699-4536508 GCF_000325575.1 Pteropus alecto | reverse complement strand
TGAACCCAGGGGTCTTCTGCTTTCCACTGAAGAGCACCCTAAATTACTGGGTGAGCCACCGCAACACGGCTCAGCAGATCGCTGCTGCACCTCCCTAGAAAGAATCCGAACTGTCATACAGAAATAAAGTTACTCAAATATTAGGTTATAATCCTTAGGAACGAGGAAGAAGGAAGGAAGGGCATAATTGACAAAACACAGTCTGGTGATAGCAGGTAATCTTTTTATTTTTCTGTAAGTAAATTATCTGGTTTTTCCATAAATAAAATTGCTTTTCTTAACAGTGGCAGAGACTGCCTAAAAGTATCTTTAACATAAAGGTCAATTTGCTGTTGTCTCTCCTTATAGGCTTCCAAGATTAAATATTGTGTGTCCACCCCCCACCCCCACGGCTGTCCAAATAACCATATTATCCTGATAGCTTTCTTAAAATGAGTGCCAAGGGCTCAACCAAACCACCACTGGGAAGTTTCAGTAAGTGGGAACCTGGCCTCACAGAACTCTCTATTGAAGTCAATTTGAGGGCACACGGGGTGGGATGGGGGGAGGTGTTTAACCAAAGGTGGTGGGAGAGAGGCACCGAGGGTGACCCCGCCGCGCAGACGCCCTCTGGACCCATTTTCATTGCCCTCCTCACCTGGGCCAAATGCCAGGGATCTGGAAGTCACCCGTTGGGATCCTGGACTGACAGATTCCAGACCGCCTGATTTTAGTTCGTGCTTCAGCGCTATTAACTGAGCAGAACACCCAGCCCAGGGGACCTCGGATTTTCTACCCCACTGACAGAGCTCAGGTGGAATCTCCAGTCCAGGGGCTCAGCTGAGCCAGGTGGACTTTCTGCGGGTGATAGACACCAGCTGAAAATGGGGTTGCACTCTTTTTGCAAAGAAAACTGACCTAAAGGGTCACAGAGGAAACAGGTGCAAATGCTTGGCCTTCGCAGAAGCAGGAGACAAGGGTTCCATCCTCTTCCCCCCTCCCCCCTGACCCCCTCAGCGCGGCAGCCCTGACGCCTGACCACCGCTCCACAAACCCGCCGTGCAAGCGCCGGTGCCCCAGGGACCGTCTGGCCGCCCCTTCCTGGTTACTCATCCTCTCTGCCCACTCTGTGGTCGCCTGCCCACTCTGTGCGTGGGAAGAGCCTGGCGGCGCTTCGGCGGAACCTGCGTCCAAGGCAGTCACGCGACTGTGCCCACAGCCCTCGGGCGCTTCGAGCCCCGCCACCCCGGCGGCGAACGGCGCGCGGCCCACGAGCCCGCGCCCCCACACTTGCAAACTGCGCAACTCTGGTGTCTTCAAGGCCGGGGACCCTTCGAGGTGTGTGCTTAAGCGTGAGCGTGTGCGGACAAGCTCCGCGTTTGTGGACAGATTCTCAGAAGGACCTGGGGTTCTGTAAGGGGTCGCGCCCACTTGGAGACGCTGACCTTGAACAAAAAGAGAAACCAAATCCTCCGAATCCCGTGCTCTGGCGACCTCTGCAGAAACTGGGCCACTCGCTCCCATCTCCCCAGCCAGGGGCTCCCTCCTCAGCCTATTCCAAGCCCGCCAGCTCCGCACCCCCTCTGCTCGCGCCCCCGCCGCCCTCCCGGGCCTGCTTCGCGGGGCTGGAAGTTGGCGGCGGAACCACTTACCTGCTTAGGTCGCTCACGAAGCTGCCGCTCTTCTCATCCAGGAAGCGCTTCCAGCCGTCGGCCGTCTTCACCCAGCTCTGCCCGGGGGACCGCCAGTCCTGCCCGAGGAACGGCATGGTCCCGCGAGCAGACCTGACGGGTGCACGCGACCGACCGATGGACCGGGCTGGCCGGGCGG
>NW_006439568.1:4525096-4534525 GCF_000325575.1 Pteropus alecto | reverse complement strand
GGCGCCGCGGGCCCCGCCGCCGTATTTATCCCCGGCCGCTGGCCGCGGTGCTTTGTTGCCGGAAGAGCAGCCTGCTCTTGGCCTGGCCCCCCCGGCCCCGAGGCCACGTGGCTTTGTTTATGGGCTCGGCCTGTTTTCCCAGGCGCCCGCGGCTCCCGCTCCTCTGGCCGTGTGTTGCACAACAGCGCGCGGGTGGAAACTTGAAGCCGCGCGGCGAGACCAAGACTCCCGTGGCCCCTCGGCTTCGGTCCCCTCTGCGCTCCCTCCCCGCCCCAGGGCGCAGCGCCATCGCCAGGAGAGCAAGTCCCGGCGCTCGGGTAGCCGCGTGCAGTCCTCCCGCGGCTCCTGGGCTGGCGAGGTGCAGGGAGCTGGAGGCCAGAGAGGCGTCTGGGTCACCGCGGGGCGTGGGTGGGCAGGAGGGACAGCTCCGCTCCCGCCCCCGAGCTGTCACAATCGAGCCCCGCATTCTGGGCAGCCCTCCGAAATCCAGGCCTGGGCTCAGCGCCTGCGGGAGCAGGGTGTGTGTGTGGGGGGGCGGCTGGGTGGGCGCAGCCTCCTGATCCTTCTCAATGCCTAGACCCCACTCTTGGACCAGGGAGGGACAGCCCCCGCACCCTACCCAGCCCCGAACTGTGGTTAATGAGTCCGTTGTGAGGCCTGTTTCCCCAGGGGAAAAGGAAAGGGGGGAGAGAGGCCAGGCAGCATCTGGTCCTCGCAGGGTGGGAGTGGAGTGCTGGGACAACCCCCGTCCCCATTCCCCAGCACCCTAAGCAAGCTGCGCTGGCGTCCGTGGCGCCTCGCTGGACAGACAGCGGCCAGGGAGCAGGTTAGGGGTGTCCTAGTCTGCTCACTGTACAAATCTCCTCTAAGGCTCGGGGTGGGGGTTGAGGGGGCTGGCCTTTTGTTTTGAAAACAAACAAACAAACAAACAAACAAAACCGGCTGTACTCCTCCCCTACCTGCTGCTCGGCATCCTTTGAGCTATTAAGCCCTCTCCATGAAATAATAGGGCGAGAGTTTTAGTTTAGGAGAGAGGGGCCCAGAATGCCCCTCCGTCCGACTGATGGGGACTGAAGGAATTGCACCGTGAATGCCAGATGAGGGCACTGGGGGCCCCAGAGAAAGGTCAAACCAATGACTTACCCAGGGTTGCAAGGCTGGTTCGTCACAACCCTTAGCACAATCTGAAATTGCTCTGCGTGCTTTCACTTTTTTTTTTGATAACGATCTATCCCTTTCTGCAGAACGTAAAATCCATGAGAGCTAGTCCCGCCTGTCTGTCTTGTTCCCAGCATCCCAGCACCTTGCCAGGCCCAGAGTAGACAGACCTTCAATAGCTATTTGTTGTACGAATGGGTGAAAGGATGTGGGAGGCTGCTGGCGTCAGGGCGGCTTCTTGCCCTTCAAGACTTCTAGTTTCACTGCTTCACCTTCTGAGCCATTTGGCAATTAGATCGCATAGAGCAGTGACAGCAGAGTAAAACTTCTGTGCTCAAGAATTAGCACAGAATCACCTTCCAACTTGATTCGTCCACGTTCCTTCCTCTGCAGCCACCAATATCTTCCATTCCACCGACTTTGTGGGGTCTTTAAGGCTCAGAGTAGACAAAGAAATCATGTGCACCTTGGGAGGTTATATATTGGAAGGGGAAGATGTTTTTAATAAAGTCTGTTTTCAAGTAGCCAGTTTTAATAATCACTAGTTACATGTCAGTAAACTACACCTCTGTAGAAACCAAAGACAGAAGAGCATTTGGATTCTAATTCTGGTAGCACAACATGCTGCCTGTATAATCTGGATGAATGACTTCAATTCTAGAGGCTCAATTTTCTCAGCTGTCAAGAAAGAATAAAGCCTATAAAGCCTACCTTTCAGAATTGTTTAGAAAATGTGGTAATAGGGGTTATTGGTACTGGTTCTTTCCTCCTCTTTGGTAGTGTTATGTACCCACATGGCCCATGGCCTGTTAGTGATGTACTCCCTGATTGTTGACATTGAGTTTGGCCATGCGACTTGCTTTGGCCAATGGAATGCTCTGGATGTGATGTCAGCAGAGAATACGGTGTGGGTGCTTGTCTGGTTGGGCTTGTCCTTTTATGTTTCCACCAACGCTGTGGCAAGAGCATACCCTGAGTAGCCACTGCTCCTTGAGTCTTGGTTCCAGGATGGGACACAGGAGCAGACACCCCAGTTGCCCCACATATACATTAGCAAGAATTAAATGTTTTTTGTTGAATGCCACTGAGATTATTGTGGTCTTTTATTATATACAGCATCATTGTAGTAATAGCTGACTACTACAGAGGGTTGAGAGGCTGAAAGTTTGTGATTTTTTTTTTTTTTAATTTTTAAATTCAAGCACAGGTAGAAAAATCACAATTTTTTTTTTTTGGGTCCTCTTTAGTTAAGAACTAAACTCAGGAAGCCACAGTGTTTATCTCTAGTCCTCCAGCTCTGTCCTTCTCAAAAAAAGGAAAAAAGCCACGTCCAGGCTATCCAATCTTAACGCAGCTAGGCTTCATCTGAAGTATGAGTGACTGCTTCAGATTTCTCACATCATTTAAAATCTAACTTGACACTTCTTCAAACACATGGTTTCTACTAGGAGGCCTTGTAATGCTGAGCTCCTCAAGATAAAGCCTGTGCTAGGCCATGTCTAGAATAGTTATCATCACTTCAGATGTTGGCTTGACTTTTCAAAGGCTTCGTGATTGGAAGCCTTATCATGGCTGAGCATTTGAGAATCACAAAGGCAAAGTATCAGTGTCATAGCTTTGGATTGACGATACAGAGGCAAAAAGATATTCTGCTCAGTTTGAGTCGTGCATGCGACGTGAGTACGATGGCCATGAATTCCATAGCATGGACACCGAGCTGCTGTGTTTTCCCAAACAGTTTTGTAAAACAGATTGCCCAGATTGCATGCTGGGTATTTTATTTTTTGATATTTTTACGTGTGCTTCTCTCCTATGCAGCTGTGAACTCTTTGTTGGTAGGGCTGTGTCTTAGTGGTTTGGTCACCACAGTGCCTAGCATGGTGCTTGGTACATGCCAGGCAACCGATAAATACTGCAATAAATTGTTGAACTACTCTGGGATGCTGTTATTCCCACATCTTCACCTGTTGACATCTCGTTACTTCTAAGGACATAACAAGGTGGGGAAGAGGGAGGGTTGGCAACCCCCACATCTACCCTGCATAGCTGACTTCTCCATGGTGCCTTACCAGTTGGTGAGGCAAATAGGGAAGGTGGTCAAAAGGTCGCATCTTAGAAAAAATGTTTTAATGTGTTTGTTCTCCTAATAGCAGATGCTAGCCATGCTGAAGATACTGTGTCAAACACTTTGCAATGATAATTCTGTTTAACACTCTTTACAAAAGCCCGTGAGCTGAGTATTGTTATCCCCATTTTACAGATGGAAAAGCTGAGGCTCAGAAAAGTTAAATAGCCTGAATGAGATCACCCAGCTAGTATGTGGTGGAACCCAAGCTGGCACCCAAATCCATCACCAATTCCAATTGGAGCCAGATTGACTGGGTTCAAATCGTAGTTCCCCACTTAAATAGCTGTGTAACCTTGGGCAAGTTACTTAACCTCTCTGTGCCACGCTTTTCTCATTTGTGAAATGGGAATAATGATAGTTCCTACTTCAAAAGGTGTTATGAAGATTTATTGAGATAATACGTATACAGTACTTATAACGGTGCCAACACCAATGGTATTATTATTATTATCTTTATGCAAAGTTTTCACCTCCCATCTTTTACTTCCTTAAGGCCTTTTCTCTCCCACCACATTTTAAGTTTTGAGGGCCTGGAGCATAGTTCACTCAGCTAATTTCCAGATATGAGAAAAATGTGTCAATTGGAGCAAATTGTACAATGAAATGACAGTTTTCATATGATTAGTTACTATTTATTTTGCACTTGAACTATGGAAATGAGTCTTATTCTGTTTAGAGGACTAGATTTTCAAAGGTAAACCCACTACAATTTTAGCCTGCCCACTGCCTCATAAGGCTGTTTAGAGAAATTGTTTGTAGAAAGAACTGAAAATCTTAATAAAGTGCTCTGTTGTTTCTAAACCAAAATGACATTTCTTTATAGCTTTGTCTGAGAGAGTGACTACTTCTCACTGAAATGAAACGGCATTTTGTTTTTTCATAGTTTCTTTTTCTGAAAGGATATTTGTGTGTATGTGTGTATGTGTGTGTGAAAAAAACTTATCAACAGTAGTTGTAAGTTAAAAATAACTTTAGCTGTTGGGTATGGTATAGGCTTGAATCAGCCAAATCTGTTGGCTCGCCCTGTCCAAGTTAGAGTGAATTTTGTGCAGGAAGAGCTGGAGGAACTCAGCATGTCCCTGTTGTCCCAAGGAATGTGTGTTTAATGCTACAACAATTTGCATATGACCTTTACACCCAGTCTGTCTAGGGCGGGGCATCCTTGAAACAGTGTGAAATACGTCTGTTAGGTGTGTTTGAGCAGGAACTGCTGCCTGTGTGTTATTTTTGGGTCTCTGGCTGCTATGAGTCCTGCCAAGTAAATTAAAGTCGGTCAGACACATGTCACTGAAAATATTCTCATTACTTTAATGAGAATCATTTGGTATTCTTCAAATGTGGGCCTGGTTCTGTTTTTGAGAGAGAGTCAAGGATGTTTTGCTATAATCCTCCTCCTTTCATACATAGCCCAATTGTTCAATTTTAATGAAAGTTCTTTTTTTTTCTTTTAATAACTAGCAAAAATGATTTAGAGACAAGACTGCTAACTTTTGTATAATATACAAAATGAATGAAACCACATATTTACATCGATACCCCAGACTTCCAGTGTCTTTTTAAAAAATACAAATTTTAAAATGAGGATGTTATGGTAAATTTGTATGTTAAATTTGTTATGGACATAAAGCTTTAAATACTACATTAGTGCCTGAAATTGGTTAAAAGAAGCCTTTCTATGGTCTTTCAAATGATATTTTTATCCCCATTTTACAGATGAAGAGACTGAGGCTCAGATATGTTAACTACTTACAGATCTGCTTAAAAATCAAAACAAACTTTTAGAGGTTACCTAATTCATTTCTCTCCTTTTACCCATGAGGAGGCTAAGGCCCAGAGAAGAGAGACTCACTTGAACAGAGCCAATTAGTAGCACGCCTGAGAATTGGATGCCATGAGACCAAACCAAAAGGGTTAGAATATTTTATTAGTCTTACCGTACTGACTGATGTCCCTGAGAAATGTAAATTTCAAAGTAAAATTCAAATGCGATGATTTACACATTCCAGTGATTGGATTTTTATCAGGACTTCTCATCAATGAATTTGGTCCAAAGAGTACAAGAAAAATAATAACAGGTATTTGAGTCCCTAAAGAGGCTACTATTCAAAGTCAGCCAGGATGCGAGAGAAATAGCAGATGTGAACAATCAGGTGCTTTATAAGTCCTTGCCTGACCACCAAATTGAACACACATCTGCAGCTTGTTATGTTTTGACAAATCGTAATCACTGCATGTTTTGACTTGTCAGCCTAATGATTGGAGAAGTGGTTTGTGAGTCATGTTAAGTATGTTTCCTCATATGTGTCAGCTACTGATTTGTCACTTTACCTGTTCAATTTTTGCATTTATATACACACATGCGTTATCGAGATGGTAGTATGATTCTATGACATCATTTTGTTGTCATAGTCGATAATTACAAATTTTCACTGGGAAATAGAACAATACAGTTCTCTCCTGTCCTTTTGCATGGGTAGTTTGCATAGCTCTCCCTGTCTTAAAACCACCATTTTCTCATAGGAAGTAAGTCTATAGATGTATTGTGCTCACTGCTGTATGCCTGTTGCCTGGCACAAATGAGTTGTCAGTGTATGTGGAATTAATTTCAAAGCGGTAGCCTGGAAACTGTGGACCATGAACTGAAAACCGTTTTACTGTTTGTCTCAGACAATTCAATAAAAATAAAACAATCCCTATGATTTCTTTTAAACAACAGTACATTCATTTCAGTAAGAAAGAAGCAGTTTAAAAAGAAGTACAGAATGTTCATCTTCTTTCCCATTCTGACTACTGCCTGAGAAATTCAGTCCCTTAAGGGACCTAATATTTTCAACCAGAGTTTACTGTTGATAGTAATTTAAGAAATAGTTTAGTCTTTTAAACATCTGCTTTGCTAAAAATGGTATTCCATAAAAGTCTTTGCAAAAGGTCTTCGAGTTGTATGTTTATTGAAGAGATGGTACATAAATTAGTATTTTTTTTCTTCTATCAACTAAGCCAAAGGAGTGGTTATCTTTAGTTCTGTTTTTTGATCATTTTACAGGCTGTAAAATTTATTATGGAACATCATTCATTCATTGTCTCAACAGGGATACATCACACCCTTGCTATGTTTCTGGTACTCTTCTAAAGCAGCTTGGGGAACACAAAGATGAACATTTACTCTCAGGGAGTATATAAGGCCGTAGGGAGATAGAGGGACATAAATATGGATTCCTAAAACTGGGGTGTGTGTGCAGTGATAGAAATGTGCATAGGGATTGTTAGGACACCCATGAGGATAAGGCACCTAACCCTACCTGGCTGGAATGTCAGGCGAGGCTTCCTAGAGTTGCTCTTAAGTTGGGTCTTAAAGGATGAGTAGAAACTGATGAAACAAATGGAGGTAAAGGTGGGAGTGGCTTGGGCTTCCCGGTAGAGGAGTCAGCATAACAATGACAAGAGGAGGGGAGTGGCACGGGGTGCAGGTGAGGGACAGAACGTGAGGCTGGGAGTGAGGAGCAGGGGGCAGATTGCAGAGGGCTCTGTGGGACTTGTTAGAAGCCTGGGCTTTTTTCGCAAGTGGCGGGAGCCGTGGAAGAGCTGTAAGTAGGGGAGCGACATGGGTAGATTGAGCTGTCGGTAGGTATCTCTTGCAGGGTGAAGGGACGGATGGAAGAGATACACGACAGGAGATGGAGGACAAGTTAGGAAGATGCCACTGTTTTCAGGCAGCAGTTGACGAGCACCAGAACCAGGAGAGTGGTAGCTGGGGAGGTGAGGAGGGAATGAACTTGAGACGTGTGGGAAGCAAACACTGCAGGACTTGGTGGTTGATCGGATACAAGGGACAAAGAAAGGGAAGTGCCAAAGAAGGCTTATGAGATTCTAGTTTAAATGAAAGAAGAAATGAATGAGTGAATGGAAAACTGAGGACTAGAGTCTCTTGTTATGAGACCTCACTTTCACTGATTTTAGGGCCAAGAACAGAACAAACTGTGTTTCTTCTGCCTCAGGGGAGATTGCCTGTGTTGCTGAAAGGACTTCCTCCTAATTGCCGGGCCTGCCCCGAGAAGAGGAAGGAATTTCATATGGGACAACGTTCGGAAAGGATCTTCTCTTTTTGTCCTCATCTGTCCGATCTATCTTGAATAAGATGGGTTTTCTCTGTCGATGGTTATAGCACACGGTCCTGTACCATGAAATGAAATGTCCCATTTTCACATACCTTAAAAAATGTTATAAATATATATAATGTATTTCTCACTACATATCAGGTACAACAAACTTCGTTTTAAACAAATAAGCAAAGAACGAAATTGCCTAAGACTAACGAATGGGCAATGAGAATGTGCTGAAAATTTGTTGTGTATATAATCGTCCAGTCAGTACTGCCTGCTGGTCCCCTGATTCAGGTGGATGCCTTATCGTGTCTTGATGGGAGGTCATTCTTATTTCTAAACACAGGCCCTAAAAGGACCAGATCTCGCTCCCTGCTGTGGTCCATCCAGGGGCGGCACCAAGTGACTTAGGCTTGAGGGATCACATACTCTCCTAGGGGAGTGATGGAAGGAGGCCGATAGTTCTTTGTTGGAGGCCGTCCTGGCCACCGTTGTTGGAGGGATGCTAACCCTCAGTGGTCCTTACTGCAGCAGATTTGCATGGTCCTGCTGTCTGTTCTTCTTGGGGTCTCTTAGTTTCCACACTTGTTTCTTTAGCCTCTTGACGATGCTATGAACCCCGATGTCTTCCAATAAAACCTTTGTGCTCAGGAGAGTCAAGGCTGATTTCTGTTGCTTGCAAACAACAATCCTGACAGTGTGGAACTTCCATGTAGGAGAGGTATTTAGAGACTGGGTCACATACAAACACACACTCTGTCCTCCACCTATCACTCCGCTAAGCCCCTGCGGTCTCATGTGCTCATCTGTGCATTCGGGCCAAGGGTTGAATTAGACCAGAGAGGATGATTTGTAAGTATTAGGACTTACCAAAGAAATCACCTGCTGAGAAGACTGGACTCAAGCCCAGACATGGGATTTCAGCTTGCACAAAACTGGCAGATTTAGGCATATTGAGACAGAAAAGAATGTCGAGCTGTCCATGTGTGAAAGTAAAAGATGAGGAATTGAAATGCTTAGAGCCGTAGATTTTTCTAATAAATCCATGTCATGAGCATCATCAGGGCAGCAAGGCAGTGCCCAAAGTTCAACTGGTGATAGTTTATAAATTTCCCTAAGGTACCCATTTTGTTATAAACTGTTTCTAAAACTGATGCTTCAGATGTAGAATTTAGCTCAAAGGCAGGGTGAAGGGAGTAACTTTTTTTTTTTTTTAGGCGAGGCAACCCTTGGTTGACCTCACAGATTGCAAGGACCTTGTCAAGCTTACAATCCCTTTTTTATTTTTTACACCTACAGCACCTGGTCTTCCTAGGTGGTCTCCCATGCAAGTTCTAACCAGACCCAACCTTGCTTAGCTTCCAGGACCAGACAGGATTGCGCTTGTTCAGGGTGGCATGACCATAGACTAGGGAGTAACATTTATTGAGTGCCTATCATGTGCCTGACTTTTATTTACATTGGTTTATTTATCCCCCTGCCCCCTGACCCCAACCCTACACAGTGGGGACAATATTCCCATTTTATTCACAAGGCGACTGCACAGTTGGAATCACACAGCTCACAAGTGGCAGAGAATTTGAATCCAGGACTTTCGACTCCAAACCTTGGGCTCTTTCCATGACACCATTCTGCCTCCCAAAGGTTACATGAGGGCAACAGGAAAAATGGGGACAGAGAGTGTGGACTGCTAGATCTTTGGAAGAAAATTCTTCTTCCATGTAAATGAGACACAGGACCAGAAATACAGCTGACCTGTTATTAACATAGCTGCCACTGTGTAGTCTGGAGTGACCTCGACTGTCTTGGCATCCTACACAACATCACCTGTAAGTCACTAATGAACTCACTTTATGGCAAAAGAAGTTCAGTACCGGGCTCTAGATGACAAAATTAACTGATTTTACTGTGTAACCTATCACTCAAAGGCTTGGCAGGACCTCGAATGACCATCTGAAGACTGCTGGGAAATAATGTCCAAAATGGTTGGGGATCCTGTCCTATGGATTTTACCTAGGGTTCCCCGCGCATCCAGAATGCCAA
>NW_006439568.1:4475387-4525068 GCF_000325575.1 Pteropus alecto | reverse complement strand
ATGCCTGAAATCTTGTTTGGTTTGGAGGTCCACCAGGAAGCATAGGCATGGTTCCGTTACAGCTGCAGCTAGAATTGTTCCTGATTATTTGAGGTTCCTCATGCCATTGAACAAACAGATAGATTACTATGTTGACTGGAGCAACTGATCCTCATTATCAAGGGAAATTAGTTTACTGCTACCCAATGAAGGTAAGAAAAACCATATCCAGAGCCCAGAAGACTCAGTGGGTTAGTTCTTAGCACTCTCATACCTAATAATAATGGTTAGTGGAAAAGTTGAACAACCCAGCAAGTACAGCATCATTAGGGGCTCTGATCCTAGGGAAATAAAGGGTCGACTCATCCAGTCAGTTAATAAAATTCTAGCCATTTGAGGTGCCGAGGGTAGGGAGAAGGTGGAATGGTGATGGAAGAAGGATTTTTGATTTTCATCGCATCACCAGCAACTGAGGGGTGGACTGTAGCATCTCTTCTCTAATTGATTATAATTTTCTTTTTCTGCTTGCTTTTCTGCTACCTCATGTGAAGGGTATGTTACAATTTAGGTTCTGAGTGAGAGTGACTGAATCGACATCTTCTTACCATGACATGGCAGTTTATGGGACTTTATGTCTCAATAATGTAGGGGATGAGAGTTTCTTCATTGGAATAAAGGGCAAGATGGATGCTGAATGGATGCAAGAGGAGTGGGCCGCGCAGGTTGCTCTCCATATCCCTCGCTACCCTTCCTTCCTATCCATTTGCTGTCCTTCTCTAGGCCCAGGAAGGCTGAGCCACAAGCTACCTCACCTGGGCTCTGTTGCTGTTTTCCGACTGGCTTTGGTCAATGAACGTTGCCTGCAAAAGATTAGAGAGTGAGAGAAATCAGAGTATTTCTTCCTCTCTCCTTGGCTTCAGCACCGTAGGCTTAGCCCTTCCACTTCAGTTCCTGCCAGGCAGCTCCGCTGCCCTGATTTCGGCTCTTATTGGATTCTGCAAAATCACTTTCCTCCTCTTGCCCCTTGAGACCTAGAGGTAGCAACAGCTTCCTGCTGCCCCAGTCCCTCGTAAGCCTCCCTTAACTCATCTACACCTCTGTAACGGATCCCTGCATTAAAACCTCTTAAGTTAAACCATTTGAGCAGAGTTTTGTAACCTGCTGGGCCCCTGTGTGAAACAAATTGGAAGCTCATTTCATTTTATTGAAGCATAAAATTATCATTTTATTCATTTGATTGAAGCAGTCTCCATTTTCCCGAAGGATATGTAGTGGTGTTTCTTGAAAAAGCGAGGGTTCCTACAATATTAAAATCAACGTGATCTATAAGTGTTTGACTTACATGCAGCCTCCCAAGAAGAAGTCATGCCAGGAATAATACAAAATAAGAGGGGGCTATTTTAAAAGTCTCTTTTACCTAAGAAAGTCAGGCACACATACTTTCCTCCTGGCATTTCTTATGGCAAGATACATCATTTCTGTCATAAATGAGTAATTTGATTTTATAGACATGTGGTAGAATTTAGCTGTTACTCTACCTTTTTCAATGACTGTTATCAAGTTGTAATCCTTTGGGATTTGTACTAACTAAACATTTACTTATTCCTTCTCCAAGCTTTTATTTTTGGTACTTACTGAATGCCACATAAAGTCCTGCCATTGGTGAAACAAAGATGAATGGCCTTTGCTTACCAGGCACAAGCCGGACGCAGTGAGAGAGCCATGGGTAAGTTCATTCAAGTCTCTGCTTTTGAGTGTCTTCATGAGTGAAAATAATACTTTTATTTATTCAACAAGTATTTTTTGAATGCTTGCCATGTGCCAATGCTAGGTGCTGAAGGTATAAAACTGACAAAAGAAAAAAATGAACTCTCTAAAACACAAAAGAAAAAATGAAAATAAGAAAAAAAGCAAAACAAAATCCCCCTAAATAAACAAGTGAAAAAACGCCAGCTCCCCAAAACACATACCCAGATGATCTCTCAGATATGGCATTTAGTGTCTATGGACCTACTGCAGAGCTGCTGCGAGAATTAAATGAGGTGTTTCTGGAGCAGCAGGCACATAGTAGATGTTTAATAAATGTAAGAGATTCTGATCATCTGTTGGGGAGACAGATTCATTGCAATAAAATGTAACGTATAGCATTTATGTGCAAAATGGTAGAGGAATATAGAGGAGGAAGGAAATTTTCTGTTCTGGGGAAATCATGGAGGGTTCCACACGGAAGAGCTGACATTTGAAGGACAAACCTCACTTCACTGATAAAAGGACGAGGGAGGATGACATTTGGGCAGAGGACAAAGTCATGCAGGAGTGAGAGCGCCCAAAGGCGTTGACTCAGTTTTGCTGGCACAGAGGTTGCATGAAGGAGACAGGAAACGAGGCTGGAAGGCAAGTTAGGGCCTGATCATGAAGACCCTCCTCTGCCATGTGAAGGGAGAGAGCCCTTGGAGGCGAGACAAGCATCTTCCGTAGTGTTCAACCCTAGAACGCTGGAGAAATGTTGAAACCTGCGAGTCCATCCTCGTGAATGGGCCTTCCGTGTTTTTATTCTCTAAACAGTTTTAAAGGCTGAAGGAGCCGTAGGATCCTGTAATGCTAGGGAAACCAACGGATCCAGAATGCAGTTTCAGAGTAGTAAGTCTGTAAGTATTGGTGCAGGATCACCATGCTTAAAAAGCACCCATCCTTAGCAGGGATCTTTCTAGAGAAAGCACATGGCCTGTGTGTCACAAAATTAGTTTCCTTTTGCAACATAGCAAAAATATAAGATACGACAGGAAGGACCAGCACTGTAAGCTTCTGGGACTGGTAGACGCCAGGAAACTGAAGTCAAATGCTGTCTTATTTTTCTTATCTATTTTCCAGAACCAAAAAAAGGGAAGAAGGGCCAACAATAGATTGGCAATCCTCAACTGAGCACGTAGAGTGTACCATGTGCAATGCTAGCTGCTGATGATTCAAAGATGTATAAAATGAGGTCTTTGGCCTGGGAGAGGCTCACAGCCTAGCAGAGCAGACAATTCTATCTGCCATGTATCAGGCAAAGTGTTGGGCTCCACACATTATCCGATAACGACTGTGAGAGGCAAGTATAGTTATCCTCATTCTCAGCTGTGAGAACTAAGGTTCCCAGAAGTTGAATTACTTGCCTGAGTTTTCACAGCTGAGATATCGGTCAGGGTCCCTGCAGGAGACACATGGCACCCTCAGATGGGGTAAGTGAGAGCAATTTAGAAGGACAGTTTACAATGGTATGGGCAGGGTAAAGGGAACCAGTGAAGGATGGTGGGACATCGTTTGGTTAGCAGTGGGGAGGAGAATTCCCACCCCTCCTTCTAAAGGGATAAGAGGAGGGAGCAGTTATAGGAACCCAGAGACAGGAGCTGTGATTGTAGCACAGGGCTACCAGATGGGAGCTGTGGCCTTTGGTCAGAAGATACAGCCAAGTCTCAGTGACTTGAGAGAAAGGAGCCAAGGGGAACAAAGACCCTGACCTCACTCTCTTCCTTCCCTTCAATCTCCCGCTGGTGCTTCCCATTGATAAACCCAGTCAGAAGCTGCAGAGCGAGAGAGCCCACTGCTGCAGCCTCCTGGAGGCACAGAGCAAGGGAGGGAAGGGCAGAGTGTTGTATCTGGAAAGTCAAATGGAAAATACCCAGCACAGCTGGTAAGGGATAAAGAGGAGGCTTAACCCCTACCTTTTTTTCTGACTACATGTCCCTTGACTTATTCACTGTGCCATGTTAAAGCAGCAGCTCGATAACACGTGACTCACCTGCACAATTACCTGGAGGATAATAGAAAAAGTCAAAAGGGTTAAACAGTGCAGAATGGCGAGGTGGACTTGTGTCGCTTTTGATTACTCCGACATCCATTGCCCCCCTTCTTTTGACAACAGCACCCCTCCTTGATACTTAACACATGTGCAGTGGGTAGGGCTGACTCATTTGCAGGTGACAGGGTGGGCATGTGGCCCAGGTGGAACATTTCTCTATAGGACAGGCTTGGAGACTTGGTGGAATCGACCCTGAATCTTATAGCTGTCACAGTGTCCTGTGACAAGTGCGGAGTGTACACTGTCAGCAAAGTGGACCAGGAGGTTCCAGGATGTGCTTACTTCTGGGTTGTGGTGATGGGAGTCTGCCTGTCCAGGGTGAAGTCCCATCGAAACTCCTTCAGTGACATTATTTATGATTGCGAAAAGTGCCTTTGTCAAGATATTTCATCTAGATCTGACGTCTAGGTTCTGGAGACAGTTTCTTACTGGGCCACCAGCCCCATCTTGTGATACAGTTCCTGGGTCATATATCTTTACAGTTACCTATCAATTAATCAATCTATCTACTATCTATTTATCTCATATGTACCTTATATAAATACATCTTGTTATAGGGTCTAGAACATGGTGAGCAGTGTGTGGGCTTGTGTAGTTATTTCTCTAGAAGGTCTAGGAGGGCCTGAGGGTGGGACATAGCCTTGCAGCTATTGGCAGCCATCTTGCCTCCATAAGGGATTGGAGCCAACATAGGACGACAGCACAGCTGAAGATATAGACTAGAGTGACCAATTCATCTCACACTATCCTGATATTAAAACTTAAAGTCCCATGTCCTAGGTAGACTGGAATAGTCTCCACCTCAAGTAGAGAGTGAGAGCATGTGTGTCCTGATGACATCATTTGAGCTCCCGGATCCAGCCCTGCCTGTGGACTTTTCACTGGCTTCTGTCCTTTGTAACCAAATGGGTCCTGACTAAGCCGGGGACAGGCAACTTAGGGGACAGCAGCATCTGTGTGGCTTTGACTAAGTCACTAAAATCTTCCAGTACTCCTTGATTCCCCATCTTTAAGATGAGTGGGTGGATGACTTTTATGTTCTCTTCCAGCTCCATAAATGTATCAGTCCAGTATCGCAACCTCCTCCTCTCTTTTTAAAATTAAAACAAAACAAAGCAAAACAAGACAAACCTGTGTGTAGTGTTCCAAAATGTAAGCAATGTGCTTGAGTTGATGTTATCATCCCTTAGCACAGTTTTACCTGGATGACAGTGAAGACTATTAAATTATATGTTTGCAACTTTTACGGTAAATTTTATTCTTGGGAAGAGGGCTGGAACACTAAGCATGAAATGGTACAGCCATACTCTGCCTAACGATGGGGATACATCCTGAGAAATGCGTCATTAGGTGATTTCATTGCTGGGTAAATATCACAGTGTGTTTTCATGAACCTAGACAGTATAGCCTGCTACATACATCTAGGCTATATGATATAAGGCTAATATTCCTAGGCTACAAACCTGTACAGCAAGTTACTGTTCTGAATACTGTAGGCAACTGTAACACAATGGTATTTGTATATATAAACATAGACCAGATACAGTAAAAATACGGTATAAAAGATAAAAATGGGAGCTTGCATAGGGCACTTACCATAAATAGAGCTTACAGGACTGGAAGCTGCTGTGGGTGAGTCAGTGACTGAGCCGTGAGTGAATGTGAAGGCCTAGGACATTGCTGTACACTACCGTAAACTTTATAAACACTGTACACTAAATTTATAAAACAACATGAGATTAAAGCAAGCACCGGAGGAAATGATGCCCTTAAGAGACGTGGCAAACACAAGATGTATGAGGCTGCTGCCAGTGTAACACATACTGTTTAACAGCAAACTTTTTTTTATAACGAGAAAGAGTATATTCTAAAAGATTAAAAATATAGTATAGTAAACACATAAACCAGAAACATAGTCATTTATTATCATTATTATATACTGCACATAATTGTATGTACTATACTTTTACACAACTGGCAGCACAGTGGGTTTGTTTATACCACAAACACATGAGTAATGTGTTTCACTGGACGTCACCATGGCTAGGATGTCACGATGGCTAGGATGTCATGGCAGCCAGGATGTCACTAGACAATAGGAAGTTTTCAGCTCCGTTATAATCTTATGAGACCACTGTCCATATATGCAATTTGTCATTGACCTGAAAATTATTATGTGGCGCAAGACTATTTATTTTGCTTGGGATACTAAACAGCTGGAGTCTTCAAGAATTAGTTAAGTTTCTCACCGGCAGTGATGGCTCTCAGGGTGGAGCTTCCACAGGCAACCTGAAGCAGGTATGTGCTAAGCTAGTGGTGCCCAACCTTTTTGGCACCAGGGATTGGTGCTCCTATGAGAATCTAATGCCTGATGATCCCAGGTGGAGCTGAGGTGGTGATGCTGACTCTGGGGAGAGGCTGTAAATACAGATGAAACTTCTCTCACTTGCCGCTGCTCACCCCCTGCTATGCAGCCAAGTTCCTAACTGGCCACAGACCAGTATCGGTCCATGGCCCTGGGTTTGGACTGTTCTAAGTCACAGCTCTCCAGAGCAGAAAGAGACCTAGTCTGGGAGTCAGAATTCTTGGGTCCTAGATTAACAACTTAATACTTAGTGGTTTAGGGTTGACGATGCATTTTAACACACATTATCCCCTGGGAGGTATTCCCTCCACCTGTAGCATTCTTCCTCAGATGCTGGGTTTTATTTCACTCGTTCCCACTTACTCTTTACTTTAGGTCTTTTCTTCAATGTCCTTTGGAGCATCTTTCTGGCACCCTTAGCACAGCTCGGTTTCTGTAGTGATCACAGTGAAGCAGGATAGATATTGTTTGTCGAGCACATCATCTCATACTCCCTTTTTGATAACGGCCTCTCCTGTCCTCTGGGGGAAAATTTCCCCGCTCCTGTGTGCTAATCAAAGTGACATCCTCCCTCCACACAGGTGTTGCCAGGTAACCAGGCTGAGCCAATTATAGTAACTACCACCTGGCATAGTGATTAGTCCGTAGATAGGCGTGTGAACTAAGCGAGGCCAATCAGTCTTCTCTGTTATTCATCTAGAGAGATCTTGAGCGTGTGTGTCTTTCTGACGGAGCTGTTAAGCCAGAAGCGTGTACGTCTAGGGATACTGGAGGCTGTCTTTCTTAGCAGCATTGAGGAAGACTATCAGCATAAGGAGAAAGAAGGCACAGCACAAAGGGGAGCGGTGGTGAGTAATGGAATAAGAACGAGAACTCTCTTTAGAAATATACACCACATGCCATAAAATGGACACTTTTAAAGTGTACAGTTTTGTGGTTCTTACTTTATTCATGGATTTGTGCAGCCATCACTATTATCTAATCCCGGAACATCTTTGTCACTCTAAAAGGAAACTGTAAACTTCAGCAGTCACTCCCAACTTCCCCCTCCTCATAGCCCCTGGAAACCGCTAATCTACTTTCTTTCTCCATGCGTATGTCTGTCCCGGACATTTCATGTAAATGGAATCATACAGTATGAGGTCTTTCTGCCTTTCTTCTTTCACTGGGTATAATGTTTTCAAGGTTCATCCCTATCATAGCAGGTATTAGTACTTCATTCCTTTTTATGGCTGAATTATATACTGTTGTATGGATATACCACGTTTTGTCTCTCCATCAGTTGATAGACATTTGGCTTGTTTTTGGCTGTTATAAATAAGGATGCCATGAATTTTTCATAGAACCTTACACGATTGTAATAAATTATTTCCGTGATAATTTGTTAATGTCTGTATTTCCCCATATTCATCAAATCTATGAGTATGGGAGAGCTTAGACAGTGCCTAACAGCTAGTGAGTTTTCAATGATTACATATTTGCTGAGTGAATAAATGAAAGACATAGGAGTATGATCCCCATTTTACAGACAGGGAAGCTGAGGGCCAGAGAGATTAAGTAACTTGCCCAAATCATGTGACTGGTACACCCAACAGACTTCCTAATTATAAACAACAGAAACCAACTCTGGCTGATTTGAGAAGAAAAGTAATTTATTCAAAGGCTACTGGGGGACTCACAGAATCACTAGGGAGACCCAGGCTTAGAAAATGAACTAGAACAAGGGAGGCAAGATGGTTGCCAGGACCAAGGCCAAGATCATGTCTGAGAAGCAGCCTAGTAAGAACACTGCTAACATCTCCCCTGACCAGAGGACATTACCAGTATACCAATGCCACTATCACTGTCCTCGGATATCAGACATTGCTGCTGCTGGCCTCACCAGAATGCTTTTGCCTTCGGCCTTACTTCTTTGTATCACCAGTTCTGACCGATGGGCCCATCTGATTGCCTGCAACTTAGCTGCAAGGGAAGCTAGGAAAGTAAGTATCTGGCTTTTTAGACTTCTGTAGTGGAGGTGGGTGCTTCTTTACCCCAGCACTCTTAGAGCAGGAAGATTTAGTGTTGGGTAGAAAAAAATAGTCTTTACTCTAGTAATAGGTGGAAAGCCAGATCTCCAAATTGAATACATTATAGTTGTTTGATAGCTTCTGACAAAATGCCCAGTTCTCCGAACCTTTTGAGTCGGTAAAAGCCTTACTCTGTTATTATTCATTTACTCCCCACTCTCCAAATGTCAGATGTCAAAGCTATGATAGGTCATCATGTACTCAAGAGGCCTATTAATTGCTTATCTACCCCCACCTTTTATTTTAAAAGCAAATCCTGCCAGAACACAGTACCTTTAAAATGTAAGCAGAATTGAATGCCTTCAAAAAGTAAAAAAACAAAACAAAAATACCCAGAAAAGCACGAGGGCTGCAGAGTCTGATCTTACCATGCATTAGGGAGTGTCCTTGTTGCTTTAGACCTTGAGAGGACCCTGGAGGCAGTGCCCATCCTCCCCCCTCTGCATTCATACTGAGAACATATGGCTTTTTCTTTGCTTGATGTCCCCACAACTTTTCATGAGTGAACTCCCTCAACATGACTTCAAGGGAAGCTGGCCCCAGACCATCCACCTGGTGTTCATGGAAACATAGATGCCGCACCATCCGAGAGACTTCATCCTGAATGAAGCAGTTATTAATTAGATCTGTGTAAATCTGTACCCACTCTCCTCTGCCCTTGGGCACATAGATAATTAAGCCGCATAATTATTCAAACCACTAAGGAGGTGGTAACCTCTCTGTATTTAAGCCAAGGGACCTCAGATTTGCTAGACCATGGGGGAGGATGTTTCAGAGGACAAGGCCACCTTTCTTCATCTTACATATTCTGGCAAGAGGGATCTTAGAAATAATCCAGTTCCACCTTGACCATTTTAAAGAAATTGGATCCTAGAGACATAAAGAGCCCACTCAAGCTCACATAGTTTAGAAGGGGCAGGGTCAAGACAAAACTTTAAAATAGATGTGATAAAAGTAGTGAAAATTTTACTTGTGACCCACAAGCTTGTTCTGACATCAAATAACAGAATACACGTGGAAACACTATTATACAAATATTAGGTAAATTTAGAAGAACTTTGAGCAAGTGCCTAATCTCTTTGGCCTTCAATCTCATCACCTGCGAAATGGGAATGATATTATCCGTTTCCTGTCATCGAGTTGTATGAAAATTAACTAATTAAAACACGTATATTACTTGGGAGAGAACTTGGCACATTGCGTATACTCAATGAATGCTAGCTATTATGTTGGTTTATTGAACATAACTCCCAAAGGAAACTTCAATTAGGTCCTGCTACTTGGCTGATCAATTAAAAGTTAATTGACTAGCTTATTCCCCTCCAGATTTTCTTCTTGGAAATTTTTCCAAAAGCTAAGTTCTCACTGTCCCATTTTAATGAGCTTTAGGAATAGTAGAGAGGGCTGTCTTGGAGAGTGAAGAACTTGGCTGGGTCATCTTTCTGAGCGTGCAGCCTCTGGGTGCTGTCTTTCAGGTAAACTTGAATCCTGGCTCTGTCAGGTGCTGGCTGGCTGCCCACAGGTTGACCCCTTTCTTTCTTTGGGCATCCATTTCTCTGACTGTAAAAAGAGGGAGTAAATAGGCTATTCTTAGTTCTAGATGACTCTGTAGAGGGTGCAGGCATTGGACCAGAATTTATCGACTCCCTAGAACAAGAAGATGTAAGTCAAGCCTGTGGATTCTAGGCCAGAGTCCTGGGTTCAAGGATAGTCTTCTGTGACTGGGCAAGTTATTTAACCACTCTAAGCCTCAGTTTTCTGATCTGTAAAATGGGGACAATAACAGTACTTCTATCAAGAGTTGTCGTGAGGATTATATTAGTTAATACACATAAGCTACTCAGCACAGTGTCTGGCATCCTACAAGTTCCTACTGAAGTATTGGCTATAATAATGACAGCCACTGGAAGGTGTTTGTTTCTAAAGCTACCTGCCCCCTCGCCAATATTAGCTTCTTTCCTCTATGTTTTTAGTCTTTTTCTTTGAAGTTGAGTACAAAGTTTTGGTTAACTGAGAGTTTTGGTAGATTGAAGGCTAGTTAATCAAAAGTTGGCTCTCCTCCCGTTTTGTAGTTCATGCATATTCATGACAGAACTTGCAAGGGGCCTGCTGGGCATCAGATGGCACTTGTCTTGAACACATTCATTCTGAGGGAAGTAAATAGATGTATCTTCCCATGAAACGGCCACCACTCAGAAACCCTTAAGGCAAGCTGGCCTCTGGGAGATGAGTTAGACAATATCTTACCAGAAAAAGAGGCAGCTTCTTCAGAAAAAGAAAAATATATCTAATATCATATTTTGTCTGAGTGCATCAGGGAATATATTTTTCTTGGAGGTAAATAAAAAAGAAGCAACTGCCCCGTTTACACAAAAGTAATAAGTAGTAATAAAATCTCCTGTGAACAGCCACTTCTTAGTAACCCGGACCCAGAAGATGTGGGTTCAAGTCAAGGGTGGAACGATATGAGATGCATCACATAAAAACACAAAGAACGCAGAGAACTTGCTATGATTTATGATGTGTTTATGAGGCTGAATATTTGCTTTTTAAGAGCCTCCTTCCCATGGCCTTGCAAGGGGAGGCAGCTCTAGAGAATGTTTCTACTCAGCCTCCTCGAGAGACACGAGGGAAGGGAGAGAGGAGGTAGCAGAAGGGCTGCTTATCTGGTGATGGAAGAGCAAGGGAGCGAGTGACCTTGCTCGAGTTTCAGCCCCTTTGCACAGGAAGTCACCTAAAGGGTCTTGGTGTTAGCTCAGCATCTGGGCAAGTGGTCCTTCTGGAAGAGTGGTCTTGGATGGGGTTCTGACTCCAGCTAGCCCTTGGGTCTAGGCTGTGGAATCCTTGGCATATCGGTAATGGAACCATTTGTCTTCATGGCTCTCAGTTTTCCTTCTACAGCCCCTGGTCCACTCTGTAACCTCATTTTCTGGTGACCTCTGCCCATGCCACCTATCTAGTCCCCTAATAGCACCCTCTCCCAGACCTTCTTTCAGCAGGTTCTCTGCCCTCACCATCCTCGTATTCACTGAGTCTATCACTCTGTCTCAGATCAACCAATTATAGTACCTAACTGCTACTAATACTATGCATTGAGTACTGACTATGTGCTCACTGCTAGGTGCTTTACAAATATTATATAAAATTTTTACAACACTCCATAGCGATTGGTAATTGTAGCTCTACTTTTCGTAAGAGAAAGCCAGTGCTCAGCTCGGCTACTTGATTTATCCAAAGTGGTACAGCTGGTTAGCAGCAGAATCAGAATTTAATTCCAGACCTTCTCTTCAAGATTTGGGCTCTTTCTACGACGAGTGGTCTTCTAACTCTGTGTCACCGTGGGGCTTTCCTCACAACAGAGTCATATAAAAGGTAAATAAAGGTTGAGCTGTCCTGTGGGAAGCAGAGGTGGGTACTCTTATTATATATTGGCAGTCATTCATTTTTAGTTAACTGCTAGGTAAAATTTATGTATTAATTGATTTAGTGGGATTGAGTTATTTTTGAGCAAGTAACTTCCTATTGTAAGCAAGTCCCTGGCAACTGATTTACCCTCTGTGGGTTGGTAAATTGGGGATTATGAGGCCTCCTGGTAAGTTGTAGTTAGGTGTAGAGGAGGTAATGATGTTAAGTGTCTGGTACATGGGAGGCGCTCTATGAATGGCGGGACTTATTATAATTTCACACTTGATTTTAGTCAAAATACCAAGATTACAAGGATGCATTTCTCATTTAATGATGACCTAAGAGGGTGTTGCTTTCTTCAAAGACGCCAGAACCCAGATGGGTCTTATAGGCTCTTCAGCCCTGCACAACAGAGAAGGGCCCATTGACCTGGGAAAATGTAAAGGGTGCTGGTAGACGTTTAAGTCTGGGACCAGATACACATAGCTGCTTTTATGAGCCAAGCACACTATTGGCAGGGAGTTTTGAAATGAGACACTTATATTAGTAAAGCAGCTCCCCAGGTGCTTTGTAAAATTCTTCAGTTGAGTGGCGGAATGGGGCTCTCATTCTGACATCAGCCTGGACAGCGAGTGACTAGGGAATAGGTATTTTTCCTAAGTTTCTTTCTCAGTGACTAGACTCCCTGAAGGTAGTATTCCTGCTTCAGGAGTGCCTTTCACTTGGAACGTAGCCAACAGCTGGGCTTTGCTGGACGGGTGGGTGGGCAGGGACTCAGGCCTGGAAAAGCTGTGCTGGGGATAAGGAGATAATGACAGGCTCTTGCAGTGGCCACTCAAAGAAAGAAAGCTGTTCTCTTTCTCTGTCTTAGATCTTCTCTTCCTTCTGCTGCCATGAGCTTCCATATGGATGTCTTACGAGAGCCATGGAGGTCTCCAGTTACCCCTGGAGTTGATGAGTTTCCTGCAGATGCATAAGGTAAAGGGAAGTCAAGTTGCCAGGAAGACAGGAAGGCCTCTGGTTACCTGGGCGTTTTCCATGCAAAGCAAGTGACTCGAGGAAATCACATATGCCTTTAGGCTGAGCTAGGCCGAGTGAGGCCAGGATGTTTGAATATTGATGAGGGCGTATAAAAGCTGGAAGGGTCTCCCGGGTCCTGATCACGGACTTAGAGTCAGAGCATTTGAGAGCTTGGATTTAAGAGATACTCCAGGGCTCTGCAAAGTTGTGGCTTGCCCCAACAGGTATTTCTTGAGTATATTAGTCAAGGCACTTGGCTGCAAGTGAAAGAAACTCAAATTAGTTTAAGAAAAAATAAAAGAGCAGAGGGAATTTATTGGCCCACATTCACAAAAAGTCCAGGGGTGGCTCTCGGGCTGTGGGCACGGTCAGGGGGTCCCTGTGCCTCTGTCTGTTTCTCCACATTTCATGTCCTTGCTCATCTCTGCACTGGCTACAACTCCAGCCAGGGTTTTCTCAGTGGTGACAAAGGTGGCCAATAGCATCTCCCAGCTTCCACTGTCCTCAGAGCTGGTGATCCTAGAAATAAGGGAGAACATTATTCCCCAAATTCCAGCCCAGGTACCAGGAATGACATGATTGACCTGGCTTAGGTGACATGCCCATTTCCTCAAGCAAATGCTCCATCCAGGAGAATTCTGACTGGCACTGCCTGAGGCCGAGAGGATGCTGGCTGTCCCTGAACCACGTGGACTGCACATAGGGGAAGTAGATGGTGCAGAGATGCTTGGCAGAGAAGAAGGCTTACCCCTCCACCATGAGCACCTCACAAGCCATCATCATGGTGGAAATGGGGGCCAGTACACCCACTTTCTGAGATCATGGACATATGGAATTTCTTCTGTAGTGATAGAATTTTTGCCATGGTTGCCCGTGGTAGGCAGAATAGTGCCCCCCAACCCCAAAATGTCCCTGTCCTGATACCCAGAACCTATAAATATGTTATGTTACATGGCAAGGGGGAATTAGGGTTATAGATTAAATTTAGAATGTTAATCAGATGGCCTTAAAATAAGGAGATTAGTCTGGATGATCCAGGTGAGTCTAATGGAATCACACGAGTCTTTAAGTAGGGTAAGAAGGTGGCGGAACAGTAAGAACCAGAGAGATGGCATTGGAAGAAAGACTCACCCGGCCAGTGCTGGCTTTGAAGATGGAAGGAAATCATGACCTAAGGAATGTGAGCGGCCTCTAGGATCTGAAAAAGGCAAGACATGGATTCTCCCCTCGAGCCCTCAGAAGGAAACTCAGTCCTGCCAACACTTTGATTTTAGCCCAATGAGACCTATTTTACACTTCTGACCTCCTGAACTGTAAGGTCATAAATTTGTGTTGTGTTAAACCACTAAGTTTGTGGTAAATTGTTACAGCAGCAATAAGAAACGAATACACTGGCCAGAATAAAAGGGACATTGCTCAGCCTTCTTTGCATCCAAGTGTGGCTATGAGTTCTGGGTGTAGATGGAGCAGTTGTGTGGCGGCTCCTGGGAATCTCAGGTAGTCGGCAGCATCCCCCCTTCCCTTCTTCTTCATCATTCTTCTCTCCTGCTGCCTACTGTGGATGCCAGTTGGACCATGAGGATGAGGCCACACCCTACAGAAGGTGGAGGTCTGAGGTGGAAGGAGCGGAACCACAGATCAGCCTTGGAATTTTTACTTCCATACTTTGACTCGAGTAGACATAAATTACTATGTTGTTCAAGCCACTGTAATTATGGGTGTTTAAAAAACTCACAGCTGGAGCCAATCCTAATTATTATGGAAAGAAAAGACATTAACCCTGACCTTCCAGGAGGTTCAACACACCCAGTATCTACAAGGTGAGAGGGTCTCGAGGGTGTTTCAGCACTGATGCCGAGGTCTTTCCTGACCCCTAACTCTCCCCACCCAGTGTCTTTTCCTTCAGGCACTGTAGTCTTGGCTTCACAGCCCCTGTCTCCACTCTCTCTTGCCTTTGCTGTTGGTATCTATTCTTAGGCCTCAACCCTAACCAATTCTGATTCATCTTGATGCACTGGCTCTCTGAACCCCATGCCGCCTTGGAGAACACCCATGATCTGGCTCCGAGGAGGAGCCCACGTCTACCCTGGCTGACCTACCCCTACATACCATGCAAATAAAGATAAATAAGAATGTGAGATTTAACTAGCATCGAAGACCTTGTCTCAAGGTCTCCATGTGCGCCTTTGGAGGAACTCCTAGTTACAATAGTTAACATTTATTGAGTACTTAGTACTCTATATTTTTACTTCATTTAAATTGACTTAGTACTCTATATTTTTACTTCATTTAATCCTCAGATCAACACTAGAGAGTAGGTGCTAGCATTATCTTATTTTGCAGGTAAAGAAACAGATGCTGTATTAACAGAGAAGTTAAATAATATGTCTGAGGTTACTCAACTGCTAAGCGTCAGAACCAGTGCGTAAACCAGGCAGTCTGATTTCAGAGCCCACGCTGGGATACATTAGGTGGACTGCCCCCAAAGCGCAGCTGCTGTCAGCTTCTGAGCAGCACTTCGCTCAGCAAAATGTTTAGATGATGGTGATAATGGCTCAGGGCATCAGGAAGACCGCCATGTATGGTTGTGTGGACTGTGCACTGCACAACTCAGGAGGTGCCATTCACATCGTCATCTATGCTAATTGTAACCCCTGCAGTTGTCAGTGGACAGCCTGCATAAATACATGTGGTCACTCTGAGGCCTCAGGACCTGCCAAGCCGATAGCAGGAGGTCACATGGAAATGCCAGGCACTCAGTTGGGGAGTGATTAAAAACTGCTTGGAAGTTGGTGTTGAAGATTAGGGATCAGAGAACCAAGCCAAGGTAATAGGAGATAGAAACGCAGAGGACTTTTGCTGAGGCAATCTGTCAAATTCTGCTGGCTGGTTCCTTTCACACCCAGGCCTGCACTAGATGATGCTTTAAAAAGGGGGGAGGGGTTAGTTTTGTTGTTGTATCATAAAAATCATACATGCTTAATAATAGACATTTGGAAAATATAGAAAAGTTTTAATAAAAAAAATAGTAGTCACCTATTGTCCACGACCAGAGAAAAACACTGCTAATATTTCATTGTTTTTTTTTTTTTTTTTCAGGTTCTCCTCTTTCTGTTTCTTGGGTGATATATAGATAAATAGGTAGGCAGGTATAGATAGAGATATCTCTGTGTCTCTCTGTCTCTCTATACCTGGGGGTCTTAAGTGTTGAGGGGCCACTGGAACATGTGGGCCAGTTCACAGTCATGAGCCTACTCCTACTTGCACAGGGAGCTTAGTGACCTCCCAAATGAGAAACTGGTCATCTTGAAAAGAGGCCTTGGAGGTGATGTGGTTTACCCTTCTGACTCCTCTTCATCACTCTCTTATTCCTCTGAAATAAATAGATATTCCATGGTCAAAGCAGCTCTTTGGTCAAAGGCTTCACACTGTAATCCTCTCTGAGATTCACAAGTATTTTAGCTTACTAAAGGCTCTGAGAAGGCCTGCAGCGAAAAAAAAAAATCTGTTGAACTTGGTTCAATCCTTTGTTTCTTGAACTTGTGTAGACAAGAAAATCTTTTCTCGTTGATTATTTCGTCAGGTCTTGGGGAACACGTGTGGGGAGAGAGAAGCCGTGTCGCGCTATACTTCCTGTCTAGTTAGGTCAGAAAGGATACCCGAGGACTGATCAAAGCTGCAGTCCTTCTAGCCTGGGAATGGGCTCTTAATAGGGCCACCAATGAAAGTATTCTAAGAGTGTGTGGTTATTTTCCACTAAGGCCAGGCTTAGAGGCTGGAGATCAAACCTCTTAATGGCCTGCTAGCTTAATATGACATCATTGCCCCCAAAATGCCCCTAAAATTTTGAAAAGCTCAAATAGCTTACACTAAATAGGTTCCATGGGAGCAAGTTCTTGTTTATCTCTGTATCCTCAGTGCCTAGAACAGGGCCTGGTACATAGGTACTCAATCCAGACTTGCAGAATAAATGGAATTAAATTTCTTATTACTTTTGGGGGTTGCAGAATTCCAAAATCATTTCCTCTGAATGACAGAAAATCTTGAACTTTCCCCTTCCAGGCTCTAAGATTTATAATTTATGCTTTAGATTTAACAAACATTTATTGAATGTGTAAAGTATGTAAATTCAGTGTTAGACATGTTACCATATAAATAATCTCTATTTAATATTTTCAATAACCCTGTAAGATACTATAATCTCAATTTTCCAGGTGAGGAGGCTGAGGCTTGGCGATGTTAGGTACTGACTAAACAAAGGCGACATTCTGAATAAGTGGCAAAGCTGAGATTTATGACCTCATGGCCAGAACTGGGTGTAGTTTATTAATGGGTTGATTAAAGCAGACTTAAGATGAACAGACTTGAAGGCTTGACATGAAGACTCCTCCAGGTTGTAAAGGAAGGGACTTCCTTTTTTGAAAACTTGTCTACAGCAAGGACTGGTCATTACGACTATGCTAGGCACTAAGTGGGGACCCCAGGCCACCTGTCATGTGTCTTTGTAGAAAATAATGGCAGAGTAACTGTGAGAATTGAGAAACACGAATAGTTCCCAGCTGATAGAACAGCTGAGGCACTAAGCCTCCCAAGCCTTGGTTACAGCAACACAGTTCCATAACACACCAGCATGACTTCGAATTGCTCTGTCCACTCAGCAGGTTGATATTTTTTTCCCCACCCAACCCTTTGAATGCCCAGGCATTGATCTTATTAGCACTAGAGTAACTTTTTCAGTTAAGAATTAAAGAAAGACAGCCATCGTAACACCTGGTTGCCCTCTTAAAACAGTTGCTGTTCCTTTGAGCTAAAGCACAGAGTGGCGAATTAAACTGTGGTTGGATGGGAGAACTGGTGGGTGATAGATTGTGTCTCAGGAGATTCATAGGTTATCAGAGCTGGGAGAATCCCTAGAGATCACCTGGCTCCTCACATAACAAAGGAGGAAGCTGAGGCTCTGAAGTCACCCCAGATCACGTAGCTATTGACTGGTTCTGGGCTTCAAACTCAAGTCTCTTGATTCTAGATGCAGTTTTCTTTATTCCCTGCTATTTGAAGACAGTCTTGGCTTCATCACTGATGCTGTGTTACTTTATGCGAGTCTTTAACCTCTTTGTTCTTTGCCCATCTGTAAAATGCAGACAAACATAGTTACCTACCTCACAGAGTAATCGTAAAGAATAAATGAGATTTTGCCTATAAAGTACTTTCCCAAGTGCCTGGCATGCATTACTGCTTAGTAAATTAGAGATTTTAAAAATTCTTTTAAAAATTTTCAATTACAGTTGACATTCGATATTACTTTTATATTAGTTTCAGGTGTACAGCATAATGGTTAGATATTTATATAATTTATAAAGTAACCTCCCAATATTACTGACTATATTACTGACACAATATTACTGACTATATTCTCTATGCTGTACTTTATATCCCTGTGACTATTTTGTAACTGCCAATTTGCACTACTTAATCCCTTCACCTTTTTACCCAGGCCCATAACCCGCACCCCCCGTCTGGCAACCATCAGTTTGTTCTCTGTATCTGAGTCTGTTTCTGTTTTGTTAGTTTATTTTGTTCTTCAGATTCCACATATAGGTGGAATCATATGGTATTTGTCTTTCTCTGACTTATTTTACTTAGCATAATATCCCCTAGGTCTGTTCATGTTTTCGGAAATGATAAGATTCCATTCTTTTTTTTCTAGCCAAGTAATATTCCATTGTATATATATGTAGCACATCTTCTTTAACCCGTCACCTATTGATGTCCATTTAGGTTGCTTCCATATTTTGGCTATTGTAGATAACGCTGCCGTCCACATGTCTGTATGCTCATTTAGTCTATGACAAAGGAGGCAAAAATATACAATGGAGTAAAGATAGTCTATTCAATAAATAGTGTTGGGAAAACTGGACAGAAACATGGCAAGAAATGAAACTGGACCACCTTCTTATACCATGTGCAAGAATAAACTCAAAATGGATTAAAGACTTGAATGTAACACCCAAAACCATAAAACTCCCAGAAGAAAACACGGGCAGCAAACTCTTTGACATTTCTCTTAGTAATATTTGATTGGTTATATCTCCTCGAGCAAGGGAAACAAAATAAATAATAAACAAATGGGACTATATCAAATTAAATATTTTTTTTGCACAGCAAAGGAAACCATCAAAGAAATGAAAAGAAAACCTACTGAATGGGCGAAGATATTCACCAGTGTACGTCTAATAAGGGGTTACTATCCAAAATTTATAAAGAACTCATACAACTTAACACCAAAAAACCCCCTAACAATCCAATTAAAAAATGAGCGGAGGACCTGAATAGACATTCAGATGACCAATAGCCATATGAAAAGATGTGCGACATCACTAATCATCAGAGAAATGCAAATCAAAACCACAATGAGATATCACACCTCACACATGTCAGAATGGGCATCATCAATAAGTCAGACAAGCGTTGGTGAGGAAGTGGAGAACAGGGCACCCTGGTGCACTCTTGGGATTGCAAATTGGTGCAGCCTCTGTGGAAAACAGTGTGGAGGTTCCTCAAAAAATTAAAAATAGAACTACCTTATGACCCAGCAATCCCACTTCTGCGTGTATTGTGCTTTGAGATACTAATGATAGCATGTAGTCATCATAATATTTTTCAAGACTTAGAGAAAACCGTTTCTTTGTGAACACGTTCAAACATACACAAAATAGAAATATAATGAATTCCCATGAGCCTATCACTCAGCATCAACAATTATCAGCATTTTTTCAAAACAATACTTTAAAAACTATTTATTTTGTCATTAACACCCTTTTTTCAAACTTCTAGATTTGCATGTTTTATATTGTATATGAAATATGCAGTATATGTGAATGTGCAAATACGCATTGCATAAATTGACATAAATCAGAAGTATGTACTCAAGGACCCATCTAAGTCTCTTGCTTCACTTCCCCTCATCCACATTTGCTCTCCCAGCTCTAGCCGCAGTGCCAGTTTACAGTGCACGCTTTTGTGCAGTGTACTTATTGACCCGTTTCCTTCTGCCCAGGACCTTTACACATTCTTCCTCTGCTTCCCATCTCAGTGCTGGTTCTACTTTCTTAGGGAATCCTTTCCTTCCGTTCAGTCCGGATTGGGTTTCCTGAATGTCAGCCATTCTCATGAAATCTAATTTCTTCTTTTCATTACTCTTGCCTCAATCTGTAATGCATAACTATAGACGCAATTGAATGGTGATTTATGTCTGTCTCTCCCTGTAAACTGAAATCTCCAAGAAGCCTGCCTCCCCAGTGCCCAGCACATAGTAGGCATTTAACTAATTGTGGACTAAATGAAGGCTATATTATAGTGCAAGATGATCCCTGTAAATCAGTTGGTGAATCGTTATTGCATGAGAAGTTCAACATTAGAAGGGATAAGGAACAATGCAAGACAAAAATTTGAGTTCATGGATAGTGCATGGTTAATTGCCAAACAAGCATAGTGGATGTCAAATGCATCAAGTTCAAAGAACATTCTTTGTGGGGTGGGGTGAGGTGGGGTGGGCTAGCTTTAGATGGTATTATCTTTTGAAATATAAAAGCCACATGTGAACAAACACATGTTGACATCCTGGAAGCTGAAATCTTTGCTTTTGATACTGAAAGTGTAATTTAATTTTGTTTTACAAGAGTCTCCAATTCAACCCTGAAGTCATAATGATAATGTCATCTTCCCAGATCATTCCAGCATTGAACGAATCTGCCCTTTTCTCAGGCTCTGCATCCATTACGGCCTTGAAGATGGACCTGTGGTTTATTAGCAGTAACATCTTTCCTTAGGTCTTGTAACAGCCCCTCTCAATTTGACTTTTGATTGGGCTCTCACTTGACGTTTTTTGTGGTTTTGTAATTAAAGGACCTGTTTTTATATAATCTGGTAAACAGAGAACCAACTCTTGGTATTAATTTAGAAGACTGTGGACTGATTAGTGAAGATCAGCTTGACATTCATGTGATCTGAGCTTGTTTTTGCCCAAGAGAAACTCTGTTTGCAACTATTTTAGTTTCAACACACCCTTATTTATTTATCTTCCTGGTTTCTTACTCGTCTCCTGACATTAGAATATGAGCTGCATGAGAGCAAGAGCCTTAACTATCCTGTCCCCGTTGTAAGCTCAGCACCTAGGACAGGGCCTGGCACAGACCAGGTACTCAATAAACATTTCTGGAATGAATGACTGTAGGGTGAAGTTCTGAAGGAGAGTGGAGTTCATGGTTGTGTTTAAGAGCACATAGGCCATAAGGCTCTGTTATTTTAAAATCTTTCGAGCTTGTGAGTAACTTGAAAGGAGGTGACAATTCGTCCCCATCTCCCTATTTTCTGTGACATTGTCTAGTGCCATATACTTGCTATTTAGTAGACAGCTGAGCTGACATCAGTTCAATGGCATCAAAGAGAATTCTAGATAGTCATTTGACCACAATAGTGGAGAAGAAGGAAGAGCAGGTGGGAGAAGATTGGCTTTCCAGTGAGTAGACCTTGAGCGAAGTCCCAGTTTTCCTTCTCACTGAGTAATCTTGGGTGAATCACTGGCGTTCTCAGCCTCAGTTTATTCATCTGTGTAACAGGGCTATTAACAGCAGCTGTCCTTGTCCCAGGGCCATTGTGAGGCATTCTGTCTGGGAAGGGCTCTATAAACAGTGAAATGCCTAGAGATATGAGTTGTGGCGGCCTCTGGCCAAGGCAATTAGGAAATGCTGGAAATTCCCATAGGGCTGTTGGCACTGCCCTTGGCCTTCAGACGAACATTGGCTCAGAAGCTGAACCTGCTGGGTTCACATTTCCAGGTCTTTGCCTCCCTAAGCTCCTCGCGTCATCACCTTGCTTTTGACTCCGCTCTCCTCCACGGCTTTTCCTCTCTCCCCCACCTCCCGTCTCCCTTTCTGCTGGCTCATCCAGCCTGTCTGGATTGCCAGATGCAATGTAACTTGATAGCCAGAGTTATCTAGAATTACATTCCAAAAACATCTCTGCATTTCCTCAGGGGAGGAAGGAAAACAAGGACCAGGGCACAGGAGGGCACAGAGGACACACTGGCTGTGCTCTACTTTTTCCTTCATGAAATCGGCCCTATGGTTTCCTAAAGAAGTTTGCTCAACCATTGCCAGCCCTGTAGGTGGAATAAGGAGTCTCCCACTGGGTGCGATTTGAGGGGAATTGGGAGACTCCATCTCAATCTTTCTTATTGGTCTGAAATTCTCCCATTACCTGGACTTTTCATTTTGAAGTCAACCTATTTCCATTGAAGATCATAATTAACCATTATCACCTGAACTCCAATGAGAGTCATCTCAGATGCCAAGGGCCTGGAACACAGAAGGGATAACTTTTGATAGAAAAGACACCAGTAGGAAAATACAGCCTTGAGAGGACACCATGGAAAGGTGTCCGGAGCAGCTGAGGGCATATGGAGCCTCAAGAACTGAGCCAGGGGGAAGGATGGAAAAATCGAGATGGGGGTGCAAGAGAAAGCGGTGTAGGTACTTATGCAACAAACGGATTGTGGCACAGATCTGTGCAGTCACTATACTCTGCCTTTAAAATTTTAAGCCTCAATAACTGTTTGATTATTGATTATTATGAAGCAAGGTTAGTGGAAGTATGGTTATTTTTACTTAAACTTTCAGGTGTTTTTTATTTTGTCACAATGAAAATAGTCCTGTTGACTATTTCGATTTTCGTAATAACTTCATTATCGTTAGAGCTTCATTATTATAAAAAAAGTGGAGAAGACTGTTAGCTCCCTGAGAACAGCGTTTGATTTCTGGGCCTTATGCTCCCTCCTCGTGCCCATCGGCCCACTCCTTGCCCTGGTCCACGCCGTCTCCACATCTTTTCTTGGGCTTTTCCCGCTCCCCAGAATGCTCTTGCTTTCCACCTGTGCCTGTTGGTACCCTTCAAAGCCAAGCCCCAGACTGAATCAGCCCATGAAGTTTCTCACGATTTCTGTGCCACATTCTGAGCTTCTGGTGGGCTTCTCACACACGCACTTCACTCTCCCTGTCACAGAGTTAAGGGCGGATTTGCTTTTCCACATCATTTCCTGATCCGTCCCCCGGCTGGATGAGATGCATGAGAGGCGGTCAGGTCATCTTCCTCATTGCAGATCTAATAATGTCAGTTGAATGGAATTGTATGCAGCCGGTGTACAAAGCATTTCTGTTATGATTTCAGGAGCCTTAGAAAATATCCAACTCCCTGACTGATGCCTGAAACCCCCCTTACAGGTAAGGCTTTCATTTCATTTCAAGTAGTTTACCAAAAGGGTGATTAGATTTTTAGCTCTCCTGGAAATATCTGAATTATAGATCAAGCATCCTAACCACAAAGATCTAAGGTGTTCTGTACTGAAATACATACAGTTTATCTAAAAAGATATATTGTATTTCATACGCTATGCTGAGAGGTCTTGTCGTATAATAACCAGGCAAGCTTGGGGGCTCTGGAACCAGCCTGTCTGAGTTCAGATCAGTTGCTAATCTGTATACTTCCTACCACATGGGGATGTCAGGAGATTAAATGGATCAATAGTCATAAAGTGAGCGAGCAATGCCGGGCACATGGTTGGTGCTTAGCAAGTGGGGTTGTAATGTTGTTATGTTATTGTTAGTTTCCATCTCATCTGAACGTAACTAACTATTCCTCTCAGGCAGCCCCTTCTCTCACTCTATACCCAAACTCAGTACCTTACTGGGTCCCAATTGAACTTCAAATCCAATTGAACTCTAAAAGTTTTGGTGAGAAATGTAGATTTCCTGAAGACTTCTTAGGGAAATCTGGATGATAATATTGCATACCACACAGCAAAACTTAAAAAAAAACAACCAAAAACCTCTTTTAAGCATCTCTGCTCTTTCCCAAAGTTCTCTTCTCCTTCCCCAAATATTCTCCCGTCCCTTTCGGTAGTGTTTACTGCTATCCAAACACATCCTTTTTGGGGTTCACCCTCCTTGGAAGGCAAGGAAAGTAGGGGACAAATAATCTTTTCCTTTTACATTTAGAACATTAGTGAACAGAAAGTGCTGTATGTTACAGATGTCAAAGATTAGGTGTGAATGGTAGTACCCAGATTTCCTGGATGACCCCAGCCAACAACACTCATTCAGGGGTGGCCTGGGGTGTGCTGGAGCTGCTTTACACTGGCTTACAAGTGCCAATCGTGCACATCTCTTTCCAGCTCTGCTTTCGACGATGTCACATTGGTAGCTTGGAATCAGCCTTGGTGGGAGGATTTACACCATGAAAATGTACAAATGCAACAAACCAGGGCTTTCCTCTGAGTGGATTGTTGAAGCTTTCCCAGCACACCACTGCTGTAACCAATGACATTATGCCTCAGTCTGGCTCTCATGCAGCACCTCGTGGGTGCCCTCGCTTAGCTTTCTGCCTTCTAAGTTCCTTGTGGTCTGTGGCAGGCGTGGAGTCCAGGTGGCTAAGGAGGATCATTCTCAGTTCTGTGAGCTTCTCCCCCAGCCCGACTGTCTTCTCTCCCTCTCCTTCTTGGCCTTATCTCTGTTTTCCTTGGAATCTGAGCTCTTCTTCCCTAGTTGGTGAGCCTAGAGCATACCTTGGGCTAGTTCAGGGTCACCCTCTATTTTTTCCCCCCTAAGTTTCTAGCATGCCACATGGCAGGGGTCTCATCAGTTATGATACAGAGTCTGGAAGCTTTGATCACAAGAGTGGGTCAGTTGATGACACTGGAGAAGTTACATGACTGTGAGGATTGGGACGGTATAAATCACAGTTTTGCTGTCAGCTAGCTCTCACTGTGGTCCGGGGGTCAGAGGTTCTCCAGCGTAGCTGCACATTAGAATCACCTGAGGAGTTTAAAAGCTCCCAGTGCCCAGGTACAGCCCAATCATTTAAATCGAATGGACCCGAGTATCGCCCTGCTTAAGGTCTGTATCAGATTGACTTGAATTCTCCTTTCTCAGTCTGCTGAGGGCCCAGGATCCTCCCTGTTGATTGTTAATTTGACATTCTCATGGTCACTTTTGTTCTGAAACTCTGCCTCTGATACACTGGTTTGGTTTAGGAATCCTCTTACAGGTACTTCTCTGTTTCATGAATTCATACAAATGCCACTGCCTTTGTATGGGAAGCCTTCCTCGATTCTGCAGACTAGGCCAGGTCTTTATGTTACACACGTATTTTTAAATCACCCTATACTTTTTATTTTCATAACAGTTAAACCAATTTGTGATTATATATTTAGTTTTGTATTTTTTGATTAATTAGATTGTATACTCTATGAGTTTTTGGTCTATTTTTTTTGTCTATGAGATTTTTGTCTATTTTTTTCTATCACTTAGATCAAGTGTTTAGACCCTTATGCTTGGCACATGGTAGATGCTCAATGGATGCTCAGAAAGGGGCTGCTACCAGGAACAAAAAGCCAGTCCAGTTGTCTTAATCCATGTCTCTGGTTCCTTCTTATTTCTCTGCATACCAGCCTTCCATGCTCCCTAGTCTACTTAGTAAGTAAGAGAAGGCCACTATACAGCTCCTTAATAAACATCACCACCATTTAAGAGACCAACTCAGACTGAACTAGCCTCTCTTAGTCCCAGTTCTGAGGGGAGAGAATGTGATTGGCTCCAGTTGGCTCGGTGTCCAATCCTGGTCCAGTCAACACTGGCAAGGGGACCAATGTTGACTAGACAGGGTATAAATTTTTCTGATACGTAGTATACCTAAAGAGTCATGCAAACTAGACAGACTCCCCAAAAGATGTTCACTGCAGCCTATACGTGAGTCACTGTCAAAAATAAACATCAACCTAAAATTGATAAGAAAGAACGAGAAGAATGAGAGAGGAGACAGGTGGGCCCAGGGAGCTGAGTGCAAGCAAGGCATCTCCACCAATCGATAGGGGAATGGGTTGTTATCTTGCCTCCCCAGATCAGATTTTTAGATCTAATCCCAAGGGTCTGGAAAGACCAAACATTCCCAAGACCGTTCTCCTGGCTGCCTTTGGCCCTCTCATGCCAAAGTGGAGAAATCAGATGGACTGGTGCCCAGTCTGCAGAGAGGAGCTGGCTGACTCTGGAATGGGCTGGCATTATCCAGATCTCATCTGACTAACATGGAATTGTTGACAATGAGGGAGGGTAGGAATTCCTAAAAGAGAGGGGACGAGCCATAAGAGGCCTCGAGCTCTCAGGGTGAGTCTGCTGTGGAATAAACATCCTGGGCTGTGAGCTTCCCTACCACACTGTGAGCTCTGAGCAGGCAGGTCCTGTTCATGATTCTGTAAATGACAACTTATCGAATGCCTATTTGAGGCCATGGGATATAACAGCAAATACTACATGGCCTCTGTCATCATGGAACATAGTTAATGGGGGAGACTGAAACATAATAATGTCGTTATAGGACAGTGTGGTTGATGAATGCTTTAAGAAGCATCAGGTGACAAGGAGGCACATAGATGGGGTACAAACCTATGGGTGTCAGAGCAGGCTTCTTGGAGGAGGTGATATTTAAGTTGGGACAAAATGAATAAGATTTAGCCAGCCAAACGAGGGTCGTGGTGGGGAAAGGAATAGGATTTCGGGCAGACGAAATGGTCTTTACAAAAGCCTACAGACGAAGAGAGCCTGGTGTCATCCAGAAATTACAAGTTGTTCAAAAGTCCAGAGCACTGACCAGGGAGTCCTCCTGGGGGGGTACTGTGCGTACTGTGCAATTCTCTCATTGCTTCATGGATGGGATCCTTGCGTTCCCCACAAATGGAAGACATCCCCAAATATCACGGGCTTTGACTTCTACGAGAGGGGGCAGAGCATCGCAGTTAACAACATCCTTCGGCTGTGGTTGTCTCTTCTGTAAACTGTCTGGGATAAGGAACTTGGAAGCAGCTTGCAAATCGAAGGAGTATCACTACTTATCCTGGATTCCTCTGCAGTTCTGTGTCTGAGCCTGTGTCACCAACACTCTTTGGGTGATTGAATTGTTCATTCGACCAGCTCTGCTTTCTAGGGCTGTGCTCCGACATCCTGCCCTGCTGTGTGCTTGTCTGCTCGGGCAATAAAACCACGGCCTCCTCTCCATTCCCACAACCTGGCAAAAAATACCTCTGACAGTTCTGAAAATCTAAATGATTGGATGGAACTTTACTTCTCTGAGTGTGGGGGATAGTCCCACCACGACATTGGGGTCCCCATGGACCACCAGGGTTGGTTGGCTGGGCAGGTATCCCCTTTCTTTTGTACTGCTCTGTGCAAGCCACCTCTTAAACTGTAGGACGACATAGAAAGAATCAAGGCGGAAGAAGGTAACCTTCTTGGTGAGGGGAGGTGCAGTCTTCAGCCAAGGCTGAGGGTGTAGCTATGTTCCCTGCTCCCCTGCTAGAATGTTATTACTTTCCTGGGCCCCTGTAGTTTCTTTTTCTACAAAACAGGGAGATTAGACAGACTGACTCAATTGCCTACCTGCTGCCTAAGAGTCCAGGACAGGCTGGGCAGAGGCAGCCCAGGCACAGGAGGGAGGTACATGGGTCGAGTGAGCTGAGGGAAGCGCAATGAGCAGGCCGAGGTGGCAAACTCAGGTCACAGGGATCGGGGTAATCGAAGGAAGTGGCGTGTGTCCTGGCAGCTCCTTCTAGATGGGGCGAGAGCTCTCCAGGTCCCCACGATCTCCTTCATAGCACCCCACAATGCTTGGTTCCATCTAGCCTCCATGGGTGAGGCTATACAGTCAGCTCCCGGCTTCAAACTTCCTGCTGACGTCCCTGACAGCCCCTCTCTCAGCTTCCCCCGGACTTGACTCTGGGAACTTTTCTAAGCCCTCTGAATCATAATGGCTGCCTGCGTTTATTGAGTAACTGACATCTGTTGTGTCTGGTACTCTGTTAAGATTTTCCATCTTTATCTCACTGAGTCCTCATGAAATACCCTCTGAAGTAAGTTCTGCCCCAATGCACTTCTCCTCATCTTCACATGGCCGGTTTGTTTCCACCATTCTTGTATCAGCTTAGTTGTTTCTTCTTCTAACGTTTCACGATGCCCTTTCCCCCCATTACTTTCTATCACACTATATTCTATTTTCTTTTTAGCATTTGTTATGGAAATTATCCTCCATATTTTTTTTATTGCTTGTCCTTCTTCCCTAGGATGTAAACTCCCCAAGAGCAGCGACTATGAATGTTTTGCTCACCACCACGGTTCCCTCCCTCCAGCGCCTGAGAGAGTGCCTGGCACATATTGCTATGAGATAATATAAAATGTATACATATTGGTCTCTGCTCCTAGTTCCTGGCACACAGCTGCTGAAACCCTTATAAACTCCTAGGTGTTAAGAGCACTAAGAGCATCGTTTGTTCAAATGAGGTGACTCTGAGTGGGCTCCTGGCTGGGGACTGGTCACCAGAAAGACATGATTAGAAACGTGGAATTTTCAACTCACCCCCATCCTTCACAGAGGGGAGAGGGGCCGGAGATGGAGTTTTTAATCGATCATGAGTATGTGAAGAAGCTTCCATAGAATCCCAATAGTAAGGGGTTCAGGGAGCTTCCAGGTTGGGGAATATTTCCATGTACTGGAAGGATGACACCCCAACTTTGTGGGGACAGGAGCTCCTGTGCTAGGGACCCTCCCAGACCTCGCCCTACATATCTCTTCACCTGGCTGTTCATCTGTATCCTTGATCATGTCCTTTAATAAACTGGTAACTGTAAGCAAGAATCTCCCAGAGTTCTGTGAACTGTTATACCAAATAATAAGATCCAAGGGGGTGTCACGGGAACCTCTGATTTGTAGCCAATTCGGACTGAAATTGTGGGTAACCTGGGGACCTACTACTTGCGATTGGCATCAGAACTGGGTGGTAGGGAGGACTGTCTTGTGGGACTAAGCCCTAAGCTGCAGAATCTGACACTAAGTGTCAGAATTGAGGTAAATCCTCAGACCCCTAGCTGGTCGTATAACTGGTTGTAGAATTGCTAGTTGTGGGGAAAACTCCACACACATCTGGTGTCAGAAGCGTTGTGAGTCTGGTAGCAATGTGAGAATAAAGGAGAAACGTAGGAGGAAAGACAGTTTTCCCCTACACAACTGCATATGAATAAACATCTGATGAATGAATCAGTGCTCTGATCACCGTTTCAAATATGAGGGAACCGAAGCAGAGAGAGACTAAGCAACTTGCAGTTAACACGATGGCGGAGCTGGGGTTCACACCCGAGTTGCCTGTCTGCAGACATCCTGCCTCCTGAGGCGTGACTGGTCTCATGGTAGTGTGACCTTTCCCTGCCCGATTTCTCTTACTGGGCTGACGGGGGCTGGATTACTTTTCTGCCCTGCTATGCCACCCAGTTGGTGCCGAGCCTTACCTTTCTTGACGTGGAATCCGATCTCGATCTCGCGGGACTGTGCCTCTCATCTCTCTCTGCCTCCCCCCTGTGTAAACAGTCCCTGGCGAGACACAGCATTTTTTCCGTGGCCTAGAAACTGCAGGAGCCAAGACCGTGCTTAACTCTCCACAAACCTAACTTTTAAGGGGCTTCAAATTTGCCACCGCTTTAGGTCTTCTCTCCCTAGATATTGTTGCACATGACAAATAAGAGGATTGAGATCTGAGTCCTTGAAAAAAACATTCTGGGGGGAACAGAAGGTGAAAATCCAGAGCTTATTTATCTTGGTCATTTTTTTTTAAATGTGAAAATGGAAAATCTTGTTCCACTTAGAAACTATTTAAGGATGAAAGTACATTAAAATCACCTGTGGAACTGGGTGAGGAAGGCGACAGCAAAAACATGAAATTCCATCCCAGTTCTGGGAAGAAACAGAGGAAAAGGGATGTGTCTGGTTCTGTCCTTTCACAGACTTTTATTTAGGGCATATAAATAAAGAAGGGATTGAAAGAGGTGAGATGGGAACTAGAAAAGGATTTCGACTTCCAAGAGATACTGAAGTGAGATTATGAAATCCTGACTGCAACCTCAGAAGTGTCCGCGTCTCAGAAAATACGAGGCCTTATCCCGGCACCCCAGGATCCAGCACTGCGACTTCAGAAGCCTGGACAGCGAAGCTCAACGTTTCTCGGACCTGCTATGTTTCCTCTTTGTCTTATAATCCATAAGTCTCTGTCCTCTTCAAAAAACCAGTTTGATACATGCTTTAAACGAGCCATTGTCGAAATATGCTTCTGCATTTAAGATCCTCCCCCACCATTGAACATGAAATCCCTTAAAAAAAGAGAAGATAAAATCCCAAGGATTCAGAAATAGAGCCTCCCACGCTTTTCCCCGCAGATTTCTTTCTTGGTAAGAGAAATTTTTCTTAAAAAAAAAAAAAAGAAAAAAATCTCAGGAGGCTTGAAATCGAAATGAGCCACTCAGTCATCTTAACCAGAATTCTGCCTGAGATGGCTCATTCCCTTGTTGACGTTGCTGCTGAAGCACAGCTGGGGCAGAGGCTGTGAGCCACTCATCCAGGTGGCTGTGAAAGGGCTTTCTTGAGACCCGGGAGTGTAAACTGCACACTCAAGAAGATCAGGTAGATGCAGGAGGCACCTCGGAGAGAGATTTCCCGAGTAACTGAGCCTTTTCCAAGTTCGTGGAAATATTCTCTTGGAATGAGACGAAGGAAGAGCAGGAAGTTGTCTATTCTTTATGTCTTGGAATGTGCCCGGGAGTGCACAGAACCACAGGATACGCTTGTGTACCTTCCCAAAGCTCACTGTCTGAGATTTGGGAAATTTATTTGCTTTTCGTTTAGTTCATTATATACACATATCATGGAGCAGAAGGCAAAGCCATGTGGACTTTTAAGGTGAAATGCAACTTCAAAGAAATGATGTCCTAGGTCACCTGCTTCCTTGGGTTTATGCTCCTCTACTGTTCAAGGTCATGGGCATGTTGAGAAGCATGAATACAATTGACAGCACTGGTGTCTCTGGGAAAAAGTGTTGATCGGAAGGGGAACAATTAGTCAGTCTGGGCCAGAGGAGAGAGAGCTGGCAGTGCCCAGCCAGGGTACCGTCCAGGGACAGGCATTTCCCTGGAGCGAGGGAGGTGCCTCAGGCTAGCACAGGCCAAAGCCATCAAATATTTAAATCACATTTTCTTTTTTTTCGATAACTGCCTTTGTTCTGATTTCCTGCTCTGCCATCAACTTTTCATTACAGTTTGGTTGTCCAAGTTGTTTGCCTGCAGTGACAGGATGGCATCTGGCCTTCTCGGCAGTCATACTTCTCACTGTAGTAAATCAGTGGTTCTCAACTGGGACGATTCTGGCAACAGTCCCACAGGGGACATTTGGCAATGTGTGGAGACACTTTTGGTTGTCACAGCTGGTGGAGTGATGGGATACTGGTGTCTGTATCTGATACTGAACATCTCATATTGTCCCCACCACATATGATAAAAGAATTATCCAGCCCAAAAATGTAAGGAGTGCTGAGGTGGAGAAACCCTGCTGTAAACGACAAATCGATATTTCTCCATCAGTCTCTTGCAAGTTCCGTTACTTTGAATTCGCTTCTGAGAGATGGAACCATTCTTGGCTATGTTATAGTCAAATCTCAGCCTGGCGGGCTGAAGACTGACACCTGGACTGTGTTGAACTCACCGATTAGAGCCGTTTCTTCACTTAAAAATTCTTTCAACTTTCTATCGTTATAGTTTAAAATACTCTTATTTTTCTTTCACTTAAAAAATTTAATAAGTGAAATATGAATACATGTCGTAACGTTTTAGATAACAAAGCTGCTCTCTCATACATTTGCATTCACACAAACACACAGATTTTTAAAATCATAAATAAGATCACATTCCGTACTATTATGATACTTGCTTTCTTCATTTACCATTGTATCCGTGATAGGTGAAGAGATCTGCCTCATTCTTTTTAATTGTTGCACGTGGCGTTCCCTAGTGTGGATATGCTGCCGTTGATTTAACCACTTCTTTATTGATGGGCATTCAGGTTGTTTACAAGTTCTGCTATTGTAAACATTTATGTGAGCATTTTGTCCACATAGACTTGTGCAATGGTATCCTCGTCCATAAGCCTTGTGGAGTTGTGGGTTGAAGGTTTTGCATTTGAACTTTTTATAAATGCTCAACTTCAACCAAGAAGTTGAGCCAGTTCACATGCCGGCCGGCGGTGAATGAGTGTAGCTTTTTCTTCGTGTCCTCAACAATGCTGGATTTTCTCAGTCTTTAAAATCTGGCCAATCTGATGAGTAAAAAATAGAAGCACAGATCGCTGTTTCACTGGTTACTAGGGAGGTTTCCACAGCTTTTCACGTGCCTCTTATTTCATGAGAAGGAATAGGACTTACTTGTCAGCCCAGATTTACAGTGGTCTAGGCTCTAGGAAGACAGAAATGTCCTCTAGTTCCTAGGCTCCTAAAATAATCCAACTAGGGAAACAGAGGCAGGGGACAGATTTCTCTTTGTGTCTAGAACCCTGGGCTAAGCTTTGGCCTTGATCTGGCTGGAGAAGGATGACAGATGGAGAGAATTGAGTGGGGGCATATTTCGGGTCCCTATCCTCCGGATAAATGGTAGTGACTTCCAATTCTCTGTGATCAGGTGCTTCCTTCTGCATAGTCTTGAGTAATTGCCCTTTACTTGAGTTTTGCCACTTATTGCGTTTGTGTGTGATAATAGTTAACCATTTACATTTTTTTCTTCATCTTAATTGGAAGCCCTTGGACTTGTCAATCCCTGCAGCTCAAGGTCTACCACAGTGTCTTCTGGTGCTTGTAGCTACTCCATAAATGTTACTGGATGTGGTACTTTTCTCTCTCCGCCTGTAACAGAAAGATCTTGGCAGTTCTCAGTTGCTTTTTTTTTTTTTTAAAGCATAGAGATCTTGATTAAAAGACAGCATTAGATGTCTGAAAATAGGTACCTATATGAGTTTGATAAATATCCTCAAAGAAAAAAAAATCTGAAAGGATAGTTGTGTACATACATGTATGCATATATTCATATATATTTATGTTTCCATGTACACATATGTATGTACATATACATATATACACAGACATATATGTACACATACATTTTTATATTTTTGGTTCTTTTATTTTTTATTATAGTAATAATATGTGTTTTTGATTTAATATTCCAGACAGTATAGAAAGGTATATATAAAATTAAAAAGCTTTCTGCTTTCCCCTGACCCTACCACCCCACTTCCTGAAGAGGCACACTACCCTCCCTTCTGATATTAGTTTCCATAAATTAATGTTATGGTCACAACCATAAACCTAAATGTCATTACATCTTTATTTTTTATTTGTCAATATCAGTTTGTCAGTTGGACAATATCTCTTGGCATCTTACCACGTAGCTGAAATTTAGCATAGTTACATTACGTACTAGAGCAGGTCCTCAAACAACGTTTCCTTCAGTGTAATTTGCTATAGCGTTGAAGAGATGCTGTAGGAATCTAACTCTTGTTTATATTAATTAGCCTTTGGCAAAACTGGTTTTGTTATGTGTCGTTTTGCTTAAAGTTGCAGGACCTGTCAATGACCTTGAGGACTTACTGTACCTCTATTTTCCTCTCCTTTCCTTGCCTCGTTTTCATTTTTTCAGACTCATTTCTTGACGGTTGTCACCTTCACCCCAGCGAGACTCAGGAAGACAGCCCTTTGGAAGCAGACGGGACAAATTCCTGGCAGGCCAAGTCATTAGGTAGAAATTTCAGTGCGTTCCCATTTCCCAACCTTGCAAAAGTGAGGAGAGGACTAGATTTTATTTGATTTGTTTTGCTTTCTCCTGGAAGATAATTTAATCCAAAATATCTTCATCAGACTGTTGCCAACAAACCAGATTCCACCGTTAGCCATTCATGCTCTAGGCTTCATTAAAATAATTTCCACTTATTAAAATAATATTATTTACTTGACCATCTACCCAGCTCCTAGAGGTGATTTCACTCTGCTTCCTTTAGGGAGGCTTTTTAAGATTTAAAAACATTTTAAGAGAGGAGGGTTTGGAACTTTAAAAAGTTTCTAAAAAAGCTAAACATAATCATCATGGATCATATTAGAAAATGAGAGATACTGAAGTTGGAAAAAATAAAAATATCATGGTCAGAGATATGAAGGCATAAGGTTTTAGAGCAATTAATTTCGAGTCACAAAATTGAGAGAATCTCAAGATGCCAAGAGCAGAAGGTCAAGAATGGTGTTTGTTGGAGGATTTAAGACCTTGGTCTCTCCTTTGCAGACACAGCTGGGGCCACGAGCAAGAACCATATGTACAGCGAAGGGTACGTAGGATGCTCTGAGAAAGGCTGCCTGGGTCCGAGCCCAGCTCTACCATTATTAGCTGTGTGACTTGGGGCAGGTTTATCGGCCTCTCTGTGCCTCAGTTTCTGTGTGGGTTCTTGCGAATATTAAAGGAAATGAGTTTAGCACAGCGTTAGCAACATGATGACCTATTATTTTTATAAATGTTATTGTTCTTATCACCATTGAGGCAATTAACACTAATAATCTATTTTATGTACAATTCAGAATAAGCTAGAGTAGACTTGAGGATGAGTCGAACTTGACTGTAAAATGGTTCAGTGACAAAGGTATTAAATTACTTATGTGACCTTTGTACTATCATTTATTATGCTGTGGCAAGAAGAAACTGAGATTAATAAAAACACATTATTTACTGAGTCATGCGCAACCCTGTATTTGGTTGGAAAATGCATTAATTCAGCAACAGGATGCACATACCTGTTTCTCTGTGTTAGGTGTGTGGAGGTGCTGGAGCTATTCACAGGTATACCTGAAGCACCACTCAGAGTTCAGACAGAGAGTCTAGATGGGATGAATGGGTCTGGGTGAGTCATGGGTTGTCATTCCAAACTTTTCAAGTGGTGGGTGATCCCAACACATATCAACATTCTACTCATCGAACATTAATTATTTTGTTACGTCCATTCGAAGACACACATACAGCAATATCAACATTCTACTCATCGAACATTAATTATTTTATGTCCATTCAAAGACACACATACAGCGTTAGCGACAGGTATGTCTTTGAAAGGACGCAGCAAAATAATTAATATTTATTTTAATTATTGTTAAACAGAAACAAAGTATGGCAGTTCTTATACGAGTTGGTATTGATGATCTAATTTTAATTTTTACTCTTGAATTTTACTGTTATATTTCCTTTTCCTTGATCGACAAATTAATATTGACTCGTTGTAAAAAATTATGTAAAAATTACTGAAAGGGAAAAATAATTCTGGAATCCCACCATGTAGAGACAACTTGCCCTGTTAACACCTGAGAGTTTCTTTCCAGGTTTTGTTCGTATATAAACATTCTTCTTTCTTTGCGATCAAGCTCTTATAAGTGGATTTGCATGTATCTGGTCTTTTCTGCGTAACATTAGGTCACCGCATTACCCCATAGCTTTACACCCTCTTTGTGAATACTGTTTTTAATGGTCGCCTTATATTCCATTGCATCGGCGAGACATGTTTTACTAACTATTTCCTTCATGCTGAACATTAAACTGCTTCCAGTTCTTTCCTTGGTTATAAATAACATCAATGTGACTATTTTTATATATAAATTGTCCATATTTCTGATTGCTTCCTTAAGACAGATGCTTAGAAGTGGAATTACTGGGTCAAGGGAACGCCAGAATGATTTTTGGAAAAGTTATACCAATTTGTACACTCAGCTGGTTTTTATAAAGCGTGGGAATTTTACAAGCTCTATTTATGTGCCTTTCCAAATTCTCAGCTCCCTATTTCATTTCTCCCTCCATAACCACTCAGACCCTTCTCCTTTCTTCCCTTGTTCTTTCTACTCTGACCGGGAGTCATGTGGACTCATTGTCATACTAGAAAATGAAGCTTGGATATCAACTTACTGCCTGGAAGATGTTGAATATTAGTGACTTCTCAGGGTTTGGGATGGTGTATTTTCTCACGTTCCCCAAGGACGACCAGATGCAGCCAGTAAAGAAGGAGAAAGGTCCTAGTTCTAAAACACAAAACAAAGCCCCAAGGTTCATATACATATAGTGGTTCATAATTTCCCAGCTCTTCTGTCTCTACTTCCAAGCTCACCTGAGAAGTAGTCAAAGGTTAAAAAAGAATGAGAATGGCTGTCTTTCCTTTTTCTCTCCCTCCCTCCCTCCTTCCCTTATTCCCTTCCCTTTCCCTCCTTTCCTTCTTCCCTTCCCTATTCCTCCCCTCTGTCCCTTCCTCCCTCCCTCTCTTTCTCTACCTCTGGGGTGAAGGTGAAGTTCTGGGATGCTTGCTTTTCCTTCCTTCCTTCCTTCCTTCCTTCCTCCCTTTTCTCCCTTTTCTCCCTTTTCTTTAGACATCAGGCACTCTACTAGGTGCAGAGGTTAAGGGACAGGTGAGACCAAGTATGTCAGAGCCCTTAGTTACAGTTCAGAAGCTGACTCTAGCTAAACTTATTTATAAAAAGGTTGTGTCAAAAGAATACCGGTCACTTCTCAGAGTGATAGGAAACTTGAGAGCAGGGCTTGGGCAATAGGCAGCGACCAAGGAAGCCAGGCTGCAGAGAACACAGCCAAGGGCCCACCCCAGGGGCAGTCTGCTGGTTAGGTCTCACTGCCATAGCCACCCTGTTAGGACAGCCACCACTGATGGCTAGAATGTGACCGAGCTCTGAATGAATCTGCCTCTTTGCTCTCTTCCCTCCAGCTTTGAATTCCTGGGTGGAGGCCTCTGACTGGATAGGGCCAGGTCATGTGATTATGACCACAGGGGAGGGTATATCTGTCTCTCTTGGGTTCTGTAGGGGGATGTTAAGGTCTTGCTTCTCAGCAATTGTCATTCAGTGGAGGATTTTCGCAATATAAGGAGGGGATATTTAGACTCTGGAAATTACCTCCTCCCACCACAGATAAATATCAGTGCTTTGGGTTTTTGTCATCACACGAGTCATTGTTTAGTTGGAGAAGCAGAAAACTGGACGGTTGCTAGACTGTAATAGGATTGATAGGTGCCTCATTCCTTACTCCAGGTGGAGAAAGAGAAAACTGAGTAGGTAAGAGATATTAAGAAGATAGAACTTGGAGACTATTTGAAAGTAGGAGGCAATGGAAAGCCCAGGGGATAATGATGATGCCCAGATTTGGGGGCTAAGGAAGGAAGTAGATGATAGAGTGAATCAACAAGATGGAGACCACAGGTTTTGAAGAGAAGATTGAGTGTTTAGTTTTATATTTGATGAGTCCAGGACAGCCCAAGTAGAGATGTCTTAAGGATGATGGATGTAGGATCATTAATTGATTCAACAGATATTTATTAAGAACCAGTTACATTCCAGAAACTGTTCCTGGTGATGGAGATTCAGCAGAGAACAAGAGGTGACCATTCTTGCTCTTGTGGAGCTTATATTCTAGCCAAGCTCAGGTCAGTAGCACAGGAGAGCAGAAGGGCTGGATGTCTAGATTTGGGGTTCATCCAAATGGGGGGTGGAAATTGAAGCCTTAGGTATGGATGGGACAACTTGGAAGGGTATGGAATGGAAGAGAAGAGGGCCTTCGATGGAACTGGGGACACACAGGGCTTAAGGAGGAAGGGACAGCAAAGGGCCATGAGGATGAGCCACCTTCCTAGCTCTGAAAGCTGTGGCCGAGATCTGCTTGGTGTGTTTTAAAGAAAGGCATGAAAGAGTTCCCAGGCTTCCAGGCAACAGCTGGCGTGGGGCAGGCTCTCCCAAGCTGCCGTGGTCCTCAGATGGATTTCAGTATCAGCCTGCGCCCGCTCTCCCTCTCTCCTTCTTTCCCCCAAGTCGTGTCTTGCAGAGACAGTTTCCTTGTGTCCTCCGCAGCAGATGTTCCACTCTGTAGCAACACCTCATCAGTCACCAGTGAAAAACCTACTTTCTGCTTCTGGGAAAACAGCGTCATAATGTGGCAAGAAGCTGCAGAGGTCCTGACAGAAGATGGCAAAACTGGTGGAATGTGAAGCTGTCTTCATAACATCCCAGTTTGAATTTCCTCTTGGCTGCATTCATATCAATTTATCTCTCTCTATACCCCCCACAGTACTTGGTGTACCAGTTCTGGAACTACTGGTATTTATTGCTGTGCCGTGGAGACTCATTGCACAAGTCCTCCTGAAAGTGGACATTGTTCTGATCATTTTGGCATCACTGCCCTGGGGAGCTGCAGGCTGAGAAATGGACCTAACTTTCCTCTTCTACCATTCAGTCTCCCAGCACCTTAAAACTGGAAAGGGGTTTGGGGTTGTATTACTCAGGGTTCTACAGAGAAATAGTACCAACAGGATGCATGTGCATGAGTGCACACACACACACACACGTGCACATACTCTCTGTCTCTCTTCATATAATTTTTTTTTCTATGGAGTTGGCTCTTGCAATTATGGAAGCTTGGTGAGTCTAAAATAAATCTGTAGGGTAGCCTGGCAGGCTGGAGACTCAGGGAAAAGATGTAGTTCAAGTCCAAAGAGTGTTTGCCAGAAGAATTTCCTCTTGCTCAGGGGAGATCAGGCCTTCAACTGATTAGATAAGGCCCACCTATGTTGAAGAGGGCAATCTGTTTTACTCAAAGTATATAGATTCAACGTTAATCTCATCCAAAAATACACTCACAGAAGCATCCAGAATGATGTTTGACCATACACCTGGGCACTGTGGGCCAGCCATGTTGGCACATAAAATTAATCATCATCATTTAGAGTACAGCATGGGGAGTATAATCAATATTATTGTAATGGCTATGTGTAGTGCCAGATGGGTACTAGAATAATCAGTGGGATCACTTCTTAAATTATATTTTAAAAATAAAAAAAATTAACCATTATTGGAGTCATTGAATCTAGCCCCCTCACTTGACCTTGGAGTCCAGGGAGGCTCAGTGATCTGCCTATAGTTGAGCAGGACTTCAGGGTGTGTGGGGTACAGATGGAGATATAGATATCTATGGTATCTCCCCACTGGGGCTGGCTTCAAAAGTCCACATTTACATGTGTTTATCTCCTTGAATTGTTCTGTGAAGGGTGGTGGTCTGATTAAAAAGTTCTTCCTAGTGGCTCATCTCTGGTTTGGGCTGGGGGCAGGTTATGTCTACTGCAGAGAAGGTCAAGTCCAGCCAAGTAAGATGTATTTGTTCCTTTCCAAACTCAGGAAGGGAAAAGAAGAGCTCAGGAAAATTGTTTTGGGAGATTCGTTCTCTGTTCCTAGTTTACAAGAAAGAGAAAGCATATATTTTTAATTTTTAAAAAAGATTAGATGGGTTCCAGGTGTTTTCCACATTTTTTGAAACTTGCTGAATAATTTCTCTGCCACGGACATAGCCACCCTGTCGTTTCAGCTCTCATTTCTCTCTCTTTACATTTAGAACTAATCTCTGGTAGCAGTGCTTTTTTTCTTTGCTCTCTAATTGGCGGCCATTGTTTTAAAATCACACCTATGAACCCCAGATCACCTATGCTCTGGGACCACTTCCTGCCTAGGTAGAACGTTGAACAGATTCTCCAGGATCAAGCTCTGCTGTAGCCTTTGGCCTCTGTCCATGTTGTCCTCTGCCTGGAAGTCTTCCTCCCTTTGTTTGGAAGCACTGTTCTACTCATATTTCAAGGCTGGAGTCACCTCAGACACATTTGCTTCTTGCACACTCTGCCAAGGCACCTGGCGCAGGGGCTGAGTAAGGCCTGAAATCCAGCCCATGTTCCTCTCACAAAGCACCGACTCTGTCAGCCCAGGCGCAGGGGTGTTTTCTTAATTTGTCTCTCTAAAGCAGGAGCCTTTTCCAAATTTTTTCAAGGGCATCATCTAGACTAGCAGAGGCCCTATAGATCTACCTTCAACATTGTCTCCCCCACCAAGCCTTCCCTGACCTTCTCAGGCAGAGGTAGGTAGGCCCTTCACTTCTGTGCTTCTGTGTCACTTACTTGTTCCTAGGTTGGAGTCTTTAGCAAGCTGGGTGATTTGGTTTGTAACCTTTGTCTCTTATTCATCATGGCATACTCAGCTTCTAAAATGTGGCCTGGACAATAAGTGTTTGTTCAGTGTTTGAAACAGTTGGCTGCATATCTCTAATTGCTGGTGCTGGGGCTCAGGTGCTTGACTCACTGAATTCTTACCTGGTTATCACTTAGCCTCCTGCTTCACTCTGTGGTCTGTTTCAGTTCCATGGAGACTCTGCTTCTTCTTCAGCTGACGTTAACCTGAGGACTTGAGTTCATCCAGACAAGCTCTCTGGCCTACAGGCACTCAGAATATAGGATGGGCACGACCTTGGACATCATACTGCAGACAAATGATATAGGCAGCCACCCCTGACTTCCCTTTTCTGTCCTCCCATGAAACCAGTCTGGATCAGATATTCTTCTCCTGGGCTTCATAGCACATGGTATCCTCAGTATCCTATCGACTCAGGATATTTTATCATATAATATTTTATCATATATGTAATAGGCTCTGTCTTTTTTTTTTTTTTAATTTAGAGAGCCTGCTACCCTTTTTTGTCCCATGAAGAGTCACACAGTTGTCCTCTTATTTATGTGAATGTAAAGCTAGTGGATTCTCATGATCTGAAGAGTAGAGTTTAGCAGGTCGCTTGAGCAAAAGCCCTCAGACTCAAAGTTCTGGAGGGAAAGATGGCAGAACCATATGAATAATGAGCCACGGACTTCAAGAAGGGAAGGGGCTGACATCCCAGCTTCTGAAATCTTGAGACTGGAAGTTCCAGAGCTCTTTCAGGATTGTTCAGGATGTCTCTGAACAATCTTGTGACGAGGAAGCGGCGACATTGCTTTTGAGAAGAAATTATCTCACGCAACGGGAAGTCTAAGCTGGGCCTTGGGCTCCACAAGGATCTGCGAGTTGGTAGGGCAGGGCCGAACTAGCACTGATTGTGGCCCATGTGGGAAGTTTCTCCTGGCCAAGATACCTGGGCTTGGAGAACAGTGGCTTAGCAGAGGGATCATAACATAGGAACATATCAGCTATGTGTCAGGTGCTTGTAGGTCCTACGGAGAATATAAAGGTGAACCAACTCTAGTTCTTGTCCTTAGGTATCTGATGGTTCAAGGAGCAGAGACACAGACCAAGATCTATAACAATGAATCCACTTAGGTATTATAGAATACAGAGGAGTAATTCATTTCAACCTGGGACTTATGGAAAACTCCAGCGTTATTTTGAGCAGGCTGTTACAGGATGAATCTATTTCAATACGTGGACAAGAAGGACATTTCAGGCATGAAGACGTTATTATTCAGAGGCATTTAAAGAGTATCTAGGCAGAATGAAGGGCAGGTGGCAGAATGCTGTAACTGGCTCACCAGTAGACCAGTTGGGAGAACAGCTAGAATATCTGTCAAGAAAAGAGGGTATATCAGTCAAGATAGGCTAGCATATGCTGCAGTAACAAACAATTCTTAATTCTTAGTGGCTCATAAAAGGTTTATTTCTCACCTACATTGTATATATATTGCAGTTTATCTGTAGGCTCAGTATCCTATCAACTCAGGATGACAGAGCAGTTACCAGTTTGAATGTAGGTAATCACTGAGACAGAGGGAAAGTGAATTCTGGAGAGTTTTATCCTATAATTAAATGTCTGCGGAAACTTATCACTTCTGGTTACAAGTGTTCAGCTGGAACTGGTCACGTGATTCTACTGCTTATTACAGGGCTCGGAAGTTTAATCCTACCTTGAACTCAGAAGGTGGGGAGATAGGACTTTGGTGAGTCGTACTAATTGTTACCTCAGATGGTGAGATTGAAACCATATAAGAAGATAAGATCGTGGGCCTGCAATTCATTCTCTGATGGTGAAGTAGTAACGGTGGACGGTTTGTGTGTCTGGGCTGGGATGGGGGTGGGGTTAGTGTGCAAGTGTGTGTGAGGGGGAAGAGGGCTGTCACCTTTTTTAATTTTTAAAGGTTTTATAGCTCTTTATTATTTAATATTTTTGTAGCAATAGCTAACCAAGACACCTGACTAGACATGGTGTCTCCTTATCTGAACCCTCACAATGTTTTCAATGTCCCCTCTTTTCCTCTCTCCCTCCCTCCCTCCCTTCCTTCTTTCCTTCTTAAAGTTTATTTCCAATGAACTTTTTTTACTTGGGATAATTTTAGATTTACAGCTAAGTCGCAAAGATGGTACAAAGAACTCTCAAATACGCCTCGCTTACCCAGTTCATTTCCCCTAAGGTTACCATCTGTTTCCATGGTACTTCTTTTGGTCTTAGGTTTCAAGTCCCTGCCTGACCTAATGTTTTCCTGGTGTTTCTCAGAGAACTGTGCCTGGTGGCGGTCCTATCTTGAAGGCTTAAGCCGTGTTTTCTGTAGATTGTAGGCAGTCCTGGCTACTTTAGAGGCCGGTAAAGCCAGCCCTCCAGAGGTCGGTGAGCTGAAAAGGCAGAGGAACCACTTGGGAAACAGAGTGGAGGTGGAGATGCCCAAAGAGCTGGTCCGAGGGCCATGGGCTGGTGTTGGAAGGAAGGAAGGAAGCTTCTGAGCTCGGCAGGAAGTGTACGATTAAGGGCTTTCTCGCTCCCTGTTTGACTCGGGGAAGAAGGGGCACTCATATGGCAGCAGAATCCGACTCTGTGAAGGACCGTGAGCATGTGGGCTGTAGTGCTCTGTGAAGCAGTGCTGAGTGGGGCATGGGGGAGGTATAGGTGAGAGCACATTATGCAGCTGAGACGCAGCAGGTGGGGATGGCCTGAGTAGCGGGCCAGACCAGCCTGTGTCTGGATGGAGCAGGAATTCTGGGGCCCTTGCTGAGGCAGGAAACAGACTCCGTATGAGAGACGAGAAGATGATGTTCTCCAGAGCATGTGAACATCTTGGGGACAGCCTGGGACAGAGCTAGGGAGAGGTGGTAGTGTTATGGGGTCACAAGTTTCTCCCCAAATTCTGTGTCGTTGCTGTCATTGGGACCCTGTTGTACTCTCCAGGCAGGTATGGCTGGGCGAATATGAGTCATACTTGTGCGTTGGGCTCTGGACACTTGGTAAATATTGGTGACTTACTGCCCATCACCCTCTCAAGTGAGGGAAAATCCCCAGAGGCCAGGGCCAAAAAAGATGAGTTATATTGGCCTGAAACCTCAAAAGTGCAAGTCACTCACTTGAGACAAGTGGGTGACTGAAGGGCCATTAGTAGACACCAGTGGTCGGACCTCAAGGCTCTCTGGCTGAGAAGAGGGGCTTTTATTCAGGATAGGACACCATATCCCACCTAAAGGAGGAGCCCAGGAGGTTAGGAAGTTTGGTGAGTAAGGCCTTCAGGAATGAAAGCACAGATTCAGAGCTTCCAGGGCCTTCCAGGGACTATCCCAGAGAAGAGCCTGAGAGCTTGGTGGAAGTCTGTATATTCTGAAAGATTATCCGTGTTATTGTCTGTTGCTTAGTGAGGCTGCGAACTTGTCTTTGCGGCCAGCAACAGGCTGAGACACACAGCCATTCTCAGGAGAAAGAGCACCTGCAGGGTTAGCTATGGAGGAAGGAGGTCCTCAGCCTGGGTAAGGGATGCTGGGTCGGGCAAAGAACTGGCCTTGAGGCTCCTCCTTTGCAGGAGGAGGTCTGTGTTGGGCTGTAGCTACTCATTGAGTGTTGGAGCCCTCATATCTGATCCCTGCTTCATTCCAATTAGTTTTGCCATCTTGGTCAGCAGTATCACCCCTTCCGGGTATCCCCATCTAGAAAGCTGAGTTGCTTTGTGTTCTTCATTCTATAATGAATACACTTGTACTAAGGGTCAGATGAGCTGTGTACTATATTGGGTGCTTTACAGGTATTTTTGCATTTACTCTTCATAATAATCCTGTGAGATGGGTATTATCTCTTTTGTTGTACAGACAATGAAACTAATGCTAACAGGTTAAGCAACACATTCAAACTTAAAACTATGTCTGGCAGCAGAAGCCACATTCTCTCCACATGCCGCTTCATAGTGTTCTGTCCTTATCATCCCAGAAGATCAACACCAGGAATGATTCCTAACTGTCTGCCTCTGAATCACCTAGGCCGTTGTTAGGGAGAATCGCGGACTGACCCACGCAATCAGAACCTCTGGGACGGGGTGCCTGTCACTTGTTTTTGTAGCAAGAACTACAGATGATTCTGACGTCGTTTATGCTTAAGAGCACACCCATGCTGTGGTCTGCGGGCATCTCTGAGACTCGTTTAATTTCTAGAATCGCTCTCCAGATTGTCGCCGACTGCTCTGTATCCTGTAGTGAAGGAAGAATGAAACAGACAAGCCATGGATCGACACTCCATGGTGGCTTTTAAAGTGAGAATAGTAGGAACTGGAGCTGCAGGACAGGACACTGGAACGTGAGCAGGGGGATGGGCCCTGTACCATTTGGAGGCCGTTTTTGCTAAGCATCATTCCTGTTTAGAAAAAATGTTACAGATGTTCAAGTTGGCCTTTAGGAACTGGTTCAGAGAAAACTTTGGTCCACATGTGTGGCTATTGAAATCAGCTACCATTTATTGGCTGTCTTTCAGGCATGATGCTAAGTATTTTGCATGCATTATCTAACAATGCCATGAAGTAGCTATTAATATATTCTCATCTGGTTGACACAGAAACTGAGGTTTGGAGGAAAGGTTGAGTTACTTGTTTAAGGTCACATAGCTCAAAAGTACTGGAGCCAGAATTCAAGTCCAGTCCATGGTACATGATATGTCTGACTACGTTAGGATACCAAGACTTGGGCCCAGTGAGGTTAACTGTCTTCTGATAGTTCTGGCTGAATGGATCAACAGATCCTTTAGCCATTTGACACTTATATTTTATTGAACTTCAGGCTCTGCTAGGTGCTGTGGGGCCCTCACAGGATAAGAAGAGATACTGGCTACCAGAAACTCACAGTGTAATTTAAGAAAACAACTCATATGCAAGAAACTGTAATTATTCAAATGGGCTTGCAGAGAGTTTTGCTCCGTGGGCCTCTGTGTGTGAGAGTATGTGTGAGTACACATGTGTGTGTGTCCGTGTGTGCATTAAATGGGAGAAAGGGAGTGGGAAGAGAAGAAAGAAGAGCTGAGGGTATAGAAGTAGGGACATGATTCAGCGGGCCCAGAGAACTCAGGCCCACCTGGCGGTGACATAAGAGGATTCTACATGGAGGTGATATTCAAACTCAAGTGGGCAGCATGTTTGTCTATCTGGGGAGTTTTTAAAAATACCAATGCCTGGGCCCTACCTTAAAGAGACTCATTTAATGGACCCACCTGGCAATTGGAGACAGGCAAGTAGTTTTTAGAAGCCCCTGTCATGATTCTAATGGCTATCTAGACTGAGAACTGGGCAAATGCAGGCTTTCCCAATATATCCTGGGCCCCCTATTTTGAATACAAGCCATATATCTTTCAACAGACTTTTTGGTGCTGGGCCTCCTTGTTCTCTCTTTCGTGTGACCGAGAGGTCAGATGACCACGTATATGCCCGCTGGGAGAGGCCACCACCTGTTGCTGTAAATCTGGTACGATTTCATCATCTCTTTTGCCCCATGTATTTTCAGTATCTTATACCTACATCTGGATGAATGATTTGTTGTTTTCTGCTTTATAACAACTTGTACATTCACAAGGGAACGGGTGCTGTGGTTTTTGCCCTGTAAATATAGGCCGGGTGAGTTTATTTATAGGAAATTGTGATGATTACCTTTGATTGTTATTGACTGGAGCAGGTTTCTCATGTCTCATCTTTCCTTAATTTTAAATAAACCACTTTATAAAGGCCAAGTGAATCCTAACCGCTTCGAGGGAATTTCCCCCAATGTGGGAGCGTCAGTGAGGTCTGAGCATGTGGTCAGAAAGCTCCCCAAAGTAGTTAAAAAGATGGAAAACCTGGGAGAAAAGTGCTTTGTAGATATATCTGACAATGCATTAAGGCAGTGGTTCTCAATCTTGGCTGCACATGAGACGCTTCCAGGGAGCTTAAAAATCAAAATCAAAGACAGCAAAAACCCACATCCCAGGCTGCGCCTTGGAACAATTGAATAAGAGACTCTGGGACATGAGACCCGGCATCGGTATTTTTTAAAGCTCCTCAGATGATTCCAGTGTGCAGTCAAGGTTAAGTGAAGGGATAAAAGAGGCTTAATAAATAAGAGGGTGCCCCAATAAGTTGCAAGGAAGAAAGAAGAATGAGAAGGCAAGGTTAAGGAATAGTCATATACAACAGCTTTGGAACGTAAAACAGTTAAGTCCAACCAGTTCCAAGAACTCAGCTTAGCCTTAACAAACTGATGGCCAATCTCCAAACACCCCTGCAATCCCCAGTTCATGAGCCATGTGCATCACGAGGCCAGGGTACATGTGAGGGCTGATAATGAGGGCAGTACCCCTTTTCTTCTATGCTCCTTGGCGCAGAGAAGAAGGGAAAAGGGGCTTCGAGATCACCCTGATTCTCTACCCAGCCGGCGATCCAAATGGATCACTGCCAACAGGGTTAAGAAAGTGCGGGGGGTGGGGAGTATGCGAGCGCTCTTCTGAGAGGGCCCTGGCTTCTGCATTTGTGGCTCTGCAAGGGGAACAGATGCATAAAGTGACACAGACAAGACATGAATCCATCATCCGAGGTCTTAGTTGAACGAGTGTGGTCCATTCGGTCAGGATGTAAACACTCAGCTGGGGATACTTCTGAAAACCATTTTATTTTGTGAAAATTTCAAACTTGCAGAAGAGTTGCAAGAATAGTACAAAGAACTCACACCGTTTGCCCAGATTCGCTAATTGTTAACTTAGAACCACAACTGCTTTATCATTCCCTCCCTCTCTCTAGATATATGTAGAGAACCTCCATGGTTCAGAAAACCCTTAACCCCTAAACACTTCAGTGCATATTTCTATGAACAAGGACATTCTCCCACATAACCACACAACTGCAGAAATAAACGAAGACCCACCAAATGAGAAAAGCAAAGTCTATTTACACTGAGCTTTCAGGAGAGTCAGCCTGTATCACTTGAATTCTGGCGGAGACTCAGAGGCAGCAGAGGAGCGGGGGGAGCTTTTGAGTGCAAGTAGTGGAGGGCTCCTCGTCCTCTCTGGTGGGAGGCTGTTGGCGTAAGGAAGCCAGAAGCCAGCTAATGAGTGGTAGAACATCCATGTGATTGGTTAGGGGTACATATTTGGCTTTCTCTGATTGGTCCTAAGTTGGAAGCAGGGACAAAAATTAGTTAATAATCAAATCCTGGCCATTTGGGGCCGATTGGGGCAGAAGTTATTGTTTAGCTTCCTGGATTGTCACTAGAGAGAGCAAACTGACTTCCTGCAAGCCTGACCGGCAGCAGGTGGACTAGTTGGGCTGTTTATTGTAGATCCTGGATTGGTCTTCTGGGTTGTGGTTGCTGCAGGTTGTGGGTCAAAGTTCTGTTTTTATATATGAACTGGCCTTTGCCCATGTGTATATTCAGTCTCGCAGTCTAATCATCAAGTTCAGATTTAATTTTGGGATAAGATACTGTCCTCTAACTAACATACTCTCTATATTCAAATATTGCTTTTCCCCAGTCCTATCTTTTCTGTGGATCCTCCCCTCTTGCTTCGCACCCCACCAGTCCAAACTGCAGCAGAGGGTCATACATTGCATTTAGTGGTCATGCTTCTCCATCTCCTTTACTTGGGAGCAGTTCCTCGACCTTTTTTTTTTTTTTGTCTTGTTTATCTTGAACAGCCTACAGGCCAGCTGTTTGTAGCCATGGCCCCTCCAGGCCTTGCTCCTTGAGCCTTGTCCTAAAGCCTCCAAGAATTGTTTGGATTCAGGCAGCTTAGGTAACAAGATAATCAGCTCCGCAGCGAGGACATGGACAAAGTCACGTCTCCATGCAGGACGGAGTAGAAGCTTGTAAACAGAGAGTGGTACCCACGGACATGTCCGTTAGCAGCTAATCCTTTGCAAGGAAGGCCAAGAGAGTTTGTGAAACATGTTTTGGTTCCATTTGTGAAATGTGTTCTTTCGTTAGCTCAGCGCCCCTCTGCGCTTTATGTATGTGGACGCTGTTTTTCCCCTCCTGATCTCTCCTCTCCGGGTCCCCGCCACTCCAGTTTCCCATCTCTGCAAAGATGCCAGGAACATTTTCCAGGCCCTGAGTGGAGAGGGTCAGGGTGCTGTTCCTACAGGATGGGGTGTAGTGGCAGCCATTTATCCCAGGATGGTTGAAATTAGCCTGTGTTCTATAAGAGCATCAGGGATACAGAAAAGGTTGTGTTTGGGGCTGGAATGGTTTTGGGGGCAGGCCTGCCCATTCTGCAAACATTCACTCCGTAGTCCCTTCAAGCTACTGTCGACAAGCAGTTTTTGGGTCTGTCGACACCCTGGATTATAGTTAAAATCCTCTGTATCTTCATTCCTCTTAGAACACTGATCCACAACAAGTTTTTATTTATGAGCAATTAGACTAAAATAAGTTTGTTCTGTGCAGTGCTTAAGGTGATAGTCTTTGGTGTCTGATCGTCTGGCTTAAATCTTTTCTTTGCTTTTTAACCCTGTGTCCCAGGGCAAATTGCTTAACCTCAGGTTCTTTAGCAGTGAAATGCCGGCAATCTTAGCTCTTTTAAAGGGTTAAAGTGAGGATTAAATGTCATGATAAATAATGGCATTCAGCACAGTGGTTGGCAAATAATAAGCCCTCACTGAATGTTAAGTATTATCATTACTTTGCTTATCACTTAAGTGGAAAGTGAAATCTCATTTGCTAAAACTCATTTTTTTTGTGGCCATCGTGGAAACAGTATAGGTTTTGGTGTCACCCTAAGTGTAGATTTAAATCCTGGCTGTGGCCATCACTGGCTGTGCGAAGCTGGGCAAGTGAACCTTCTCTGAGCCTCAAGGCCCCTCATCTTTAGAGTGGGAATAATAATATCTTCTTCTTGCAAACTTGTCATATCCAACGTGGTTGCTTAATAAAGGCAACTGCCAGTTATTCTTTTCTCCTTTTCCCAACTCCTCCGGGCCGCACATCTGCTGAGTCTCATTTCTCGAGCAGGAGAGAGAGCAGCTCACTTTGACCTGCATCAGAACTGTGATGGGACTAGAGTCATTTACCATTTAGTAAGCGTCCATAAGATCAAGAGCTCTCACCAGGACAGACTCCTTGCAGCTTTTGCTTAAGTCGAGCCAAGAAAAAAAAAATGTGAAATGGAAAAAATTAGCTTTTTGTGCTTCATCCACGCCTTCCTTTCCTTCTGGGGCCTCCAAAATGGCGGTCTGGAGTCTTATGCTTCCTCCTGGTCTAGCCGGGTCTCTCACTGGATTCTGCCTCTCCTTCGGAAAACCCTCATCTTCTAGACCTTTCCCTTCTCACCACCCTACTTAAATTACCCATTTTACTGTGGCATCTTTTAGGATCTGTGAGAAAATGGGCAAACTCTGCTGGGACGCTCACTTGAGCTAAGGGGTTGTGGATAAGAGTTGATCGAGTCACTCTTTTCAGGGAATTTATTTGTATTTTAAACAGAGGCCTTCGGTCTTGGGGTGCTAGACATTTATGAGTGAAGAAAATTTCCATGGTTTGCACACCTCATTTTGCTGTCAAGGTCGAGACTCCACAGTTAGCAGCAGACTCTGGGATAGAAGTCAAGTCTAGATTTCCAGTCTGGATTTCTTCCTGAGAGAATGAAGTTATGATGGGAGTTTTGGATTCCAAAGTGGACAAGTTGGGAAAATAGTTTGGATCATATGGACCGATGTGGTACCCCCTTCTTCTCCCCAGGAAGCCTGGGCTGAGGGCTATGATGTGCCTTAATGTAAACCACACATCCAAATGTGCCAGTAATGACTTGGGAGGATGAGTTTCATATTTCCATTTTTTTAAAATTTAACTTTAAGGGGGTTTTATTTTCTAGATTAAAAAAAAATACATCTTGTTGATTTGCACAGGTCAGAATAGATATTAAGTTAGAGGAAAGGTCATTTTTATTCCAAAATCCAGACATATTCAATTATATCCACATTAAGAATGAACTCTCCTTAATACCTGAGTTCTTCTCAGGGACT
>NW_006439568.1:4447427-4474897 GCF_000325575.1 Pteropus alecto | reverse complement strand
CGACCCCATATTCGAAAAGTCCACTTTGAGCCCCATCGAATGCCCACTTACATAGTATTTGCTTCTTCAGACTGGTCATGGGAAGAGGTGAGTAGTCCATCAACTTAACTTACAGAGACTTTTTTTTTCCTCTTTTTCTTGTTCCCAAATAAATCTCCAAGCAGGAAAGAACATGCAGACCTTGACCCAATTCATGTCTAACTAAAGCAGGACTGTGGGAGTCTAATGCCTGTAAATCAGCTTTCCTATCTGAACTCCTCAAAGAAAACCTTCCCCAAGGCAGTCGCCTCAGCCAGAGCTCACACACACTGACCAGCCCTTTGAAATTCTGTCTGAAGATAATGGCAGTCATAGCCGGCCTGTCTGAGTGAGGGCATCCTGTTGTCTGTGATATAATCCAGAAGAATCTCCAAGGTGGCTGAGAAGATTTGCTTTTTGGAGGGAAAAAAAAGTATAACAAGAATTAAAACACATTGCATGTTATAGTTTAAAGAGATCTCTAATCTTGCAATCCTAGATATTTCAGGATTCTAAAATTAGGAAGGTGGTTAAGTCTTCAAGTTCAATTTGGCGTGAACTATGAGTTGATGAGGATTCAAGCACCACCACCTCCTCTGCTGAGTTTTTTTATTGACATAAGTTTTTCTTAACCCTGAGTTTCAACCAGATTTTAGGCTAGAAATGGCTCACGCTGGATTGGTAGGGGCTCGAGGCAAGGACAATTTGGGGTAACAGAGTGAGGGAAAGTCTAAGTGCATGTATGCGTTTGTTCTCTTAATTGTGTATCCAAATCTTCGTTTTAGTCCATGACATTAGAATCACCTGGGATGCTTCCTTAAAATGTTTGCCTAAAATATTTCTGATGATTAGAAATTTGGGGGTGGGGTGGTAGGCTAGAACTTTACATTTTACACCGTTTTTCCTGTGATTCTAATATATACCAAGAGTTGCTTTTAATGAGACTCAGCTCCTAAAATTCCCAATATCTCTTTATCTCCAACTTAAATTTCACATTCTTGAGAAAGACTGTGATTGGGTTCGTGTTCCAATTATCTGTTGCAAATAATGTGTTACCTCAAAACTTAGTGACTTAAAACAATGGTTTTATTTTATCTCATGATTTATGAGTCAGGACTTTGGGCAGGGCTCAGCTGGGTAGCTCATGCAGCATTAGCTCGTGCTGCTGAAATGGGACTGAAGAAATGGGACATTCCAAAATGGCACATTCACATGACTAGCAGGCTGTCCCTGGTTGTCAGCTGGGAGCTCAGCCAGACCATCAATGGGAAGACCTCAGTTCCTCTTCTTATGGGCCTCTCCACAGGGCTGCTTGGTGTCTTCACAGCACTGCAGCTGGGTTCCAAAAGCAAATGCTCTGAGGGACCAAGTAGGAAGTTGCAAAGCTTCTGACTTAGCCTCAGAAGTCCTACAGCATCACTTCTGCTGTATACCGCTGGTCAATAAATTCACCAAGACCAACCCAGATTCAAGCATAGGTGGAATAGACTTCACCTCTTGATGTGAGGAGCAGCATGTGCAGAGGGAGGAAAGGAATCAGAGGCGGAACCTTTGAAGACTTTCTAGTGAACCCTGCTTGGGTCAGTTGTTGACCCCCATATCAATCAGTCATGGGCACAGGAATGGGAACATAGTAGGGATTTGGCCACTGGGGGCTCAGCCTGGCATATGGAGGAGGGTAGCCATTGAAAGGAAAGTTGTATACATATCTTGCAGTCAATACGTTATGAGGATGGTCAAGTAAATCAAGGAGGTGGTATTATGTCACAGTTAAAAGTATGGGTTCTGGAGTTGATCAGCCTGGCTTTAAGTCCTGTTCTGCATCTGACCAGCTGAGCCTTGGACCAATTGCTCAGATGTTCACTGTAAAGTGTAAACAAAATGATTTTATCCAGTCATGATAGCCAGCCTTCCAAGATGGCCCCCACCGATACCTGCTTCCTGATATTCACGTCCTTGCGTGGTTCCCTCTTTCTGTGGAGAGGCTGGCCTGTGTAACCAGTAGAATATTGTGGAAATGATGGAATGTGACTTCTGAATGTAGGCCGTAAAAGATATTGTGGCTTCCGTCTTGCTCCCTTTTGGATTATTTGCTATGGTGTCGCTATGTTGGGAGGGCACGGAGGTAGCTCTGTAAAAAGGTCCGTGTGACCCAGAACTGCTAACAGCGATGGGAGTGAACCGTCTTAGAAGTGTGTTCTTCAACCTCAGGCAAACTTTCAGATAAAACATGCTGCATACCTGGATGACCCCTTGACTGTAACCTCATGAGAGACTGTTAGCAGCTGAGCCACTGTCAAATCCCTGACCGCAGAAACTGTGTGAAATCATGAATGTTTGTTTATTTTTTTAGGCCATAAGTTTTGGAGTAACTTGTTCTGCAACAATAGGTAACAGGTCATTTAACTTCTCTGAGCCTCAGTTTATTCATTTGTTAAACAGAGACGATACTGCCTTCTCTAGCTTTTGCACAGAACAAATAAGGTAAGTGAGAAATTACGGGTCTACCAATTTTATCTAAAATCTTAGGAGCAAGATATGTTTTGGTATTAAGAGTTTTCAACTTTTATGAAAGTAATAAAAATTCACACTGTACTGTGTATTCTGAAACACCCCATCGGGACCTGACTCAGCACCTCATTATCAAAGGGTAATATTCCTGCATCAAAACGTATGCATATGCACCCGTTTAAGTAGGATAAATGAAGACTAAAAGTAATCTCATGTCCATTTTTGCTGTCAAGATTTGCTGCCCAATGAATTTGCTGTAAATATACAAAAAGAATTAAGCAAAAACCTTGGTTTTCAGAGCTTTTCGGATTTTCGGAATTGAGACAGGAGATTGTGGATTTGTATGGTTTCTTTCTTTCCAGGTTAATATCTTCCCAAACACTAGCTCCCTAAGTTTTCTAGTTGATCTCTGGTTATCATTTTCCATTTCTTTAGATTGATGAGGAAGAGACCAACATGGCTTTTTATTGAAGCACTGGAAAAGCCAGAGTTCCAACTAGCAGATCTCTCCCCTTATGGATTTAGTTCTCACTTCTGGGTCAACACCTGATAGTCATGACCCTAGAGGAGACCAGTGAATCATCCAGTCATGGGGTTTGGAGGTGATTCAGCAAGATCGAAGTGGTGTCAGGAGTGCTTTTGGCTGAGGTTCTAGAAGGTGCTGATTACACATCCAATTATGCAACTGGCCTGAGGCTCGCGTTGCGATACAACCTGATTCTCACCCAAACTAAGCATGTGAGACAGGGCCCTCACCTGGTAGAGCATGATCTCCTGGTAGATCTCAGGCCCTTGGAGACCAGGGAAGTGGCTCCTGCCAAGATGCTTCTCTTCCTTTCTTCAGGGAATGGGAGATGGAATGAGAGCCACCCCTGTCTATATTTACCGTCTTTGAACCAAATCAGAGATGAGTTGGGGGAACCAGAAATGACCCCATGCCATATCCTCTTTATGCATTGTCTGCCTTCCTAGTATGAGGGGGGACTTCTCCAAGCTGAATCAGTTCCTACTGTCCAACATTCAATAGTCGGAGACTCATTCAAATGGAATAAGACTTTGTACACAGAGTAGTGTACTAGAACTAGAAATCATGAACTTGGGTTCAAACCCCATCACTGCTGCTGACCATGAAGCTGGCCAATTCACTTTATCTTTCTGAGCCTCATCTTTATTAACCGAGTGGGGATAAAAGGAGGGGCCTCCATTAGCTTTAATATTCTACAATTATTTTGGGGAAGGCTATCTCTGAATCCCTTCCCTTTCACCCTTCTTTCATTCAACAAATATTTACTGAATACTTACTGTGGGTGCTTTCTAGGCATTGAAGGTACACTCTTTGCTCTTACTTTATGTTCGACTGTGATAAGGCAGAAAACATACGAATCTTAAAAGAGAACGTGGGAGGTAGTGATAAGTGCTCCAAGGAAAATAAAGCAAGATAAGGGGCTAGAGAGTAAATGTGAGGGTGGTGAAGTAACCAGGACTAAACTAGAAATGACCCCACGTGAGGTCAGGGAAAGATCCTTGGAGGGAGGTGACATTTGAGAAGAAACCTGATAGTTTTTCAATAACATTTGTTGAATGTATGAATGAATCAGAAGGAATTAGTTCTGGAAGTGTCTGAGGAAGAACATTTTAGGCAGAGTGAACAGCGAATGTGAAGATCCTGAGTTGGCACATTTGAAGACCAGAAAGATGGTGGCGCTGAGGCCTGGCGAATAGAGTAGGTGGTCAGAGAGAAAACGAGAGGGTGACCAGGGCCTCGTGGGTCAGATCAGAGACTTGGGTGTTATTCTGAGCACAAAGGAAAACCAGTGGTAGAATAAAATAATTTGCTTTGCACTTTAAAAATATTCCGCAGTGTGATACCGTGTCCCATCCATCGCAATGGCTAAAATGAAAAACACAGATGGTATCAAGTGCTGTCGAGATGTAGAACAGCTGAGACTCTCATACATGGCACGAGGAAACAGAGACTGGTGTGACAAGTTTAGAAAAACTGATTGGCCACCTCTGTACAGCTGAACATATGCACATCCCGTGACCCAGCAACTTCATTCCCAGTCATATACTCATCAGGAGATGCGTAAGAATGTTCATAATAACCCAAATGGGAAGCTACATAAATGAACATCAAGAATAAAACAGATACTTGAATGGTGGTATAGCCGTATAGTTGAATACTAAAAGCAACAAGAACGAACAAAATATAGCTACAAATAACAGCATGGATGAATTTCACAAATTTAACGTGGCACAAAAGAAGTCATGCCCAAGAGTTTAGACTACCCAAATCCCTTTATAGAACTTTACAAACAGGTACAATTAACCTGAGGTTTTGGAAGTCAGGACAGTGGTTTTCTCTGGAGAGTCTAAGGACTGGAAAGACGTGTGAAGGGGCCTTCTGGGATGCTATAATGTCCTGTTTCTTGATCTGGATGCTGGTGACACATGCGTGTTCAGTGGTTTTCTCTAATCATCCCTTTTCTCTTGCTTCTGCATGACAAATGAGTCTTGAGGCCTGAGAGATGGAGTGAGGCTTGTGGGAGAATATTTATCCTTGGCCGTCACAGAGCATTGTCTGTTTTCTAACTCACTGTCGCAATTTTCTCGAGAGTGTTGGGCACGTGATGTCCATCCATTTTGTAGGTAGGGACACTGTTGCTTGCTGACCTGCCCAAGGTCTCATGCCTAGTACAGGGAGAGCCGAATCTCAAATCTGGGTCCTTGGATGCTTTTTGCGAGGCCCACTGCTCTTTTTCATTTCTCCATGTTGCCTCTCTGGGCGGGACCGACTAGTCTCTCAGGCCTCCTTTTAGCTCCATGACTCGGAAATGTCACATTTGCATTTGAGAATTTGAGTCTTGAAACTAGTCTAAGAAAGTGCAGTGTTTCGAGCTTTATCTTTATTTAAAGAGCTTTACATCGAATTATGTTTTTTCAAAGCAATGTTTTTGATTAAGGGGATAAAATATTATAAGTAAAAAACAAACAAACAAAAAAGAGGTCAGAAGGCCATTAAACTCTGGGAGAAGAAATGATGATTTCCATTGTCAGATTGTCTCAGCCCCATTGTGTGGACATACAGAATTGTGTGTGACACATTTTTGCTCTAACCACAAAATTTCAAGAATTTTCAGTCACTGAATAATGAAATAAATCATAATTCTAGATGAAAAGGAGGCAATTTTGAGGGCAAAAATATTTCCTTGAAAACTTTGTGACAAACTAAGGCCCCAACCACATTCACTGGGGCTGAGCCTTTAAAGGAAAAGTGTTCTGTGCTTTTGGCATGAAAGACAGGTCACTGTGTCCTCACAGGATGAGGAGTTAGTGGCCAAGTGTCTGAGATCTACTTAGTTTCTGCTTCTCTGCATCTACAGCTGTGGTCAATAGTTAAGCGTTGTCTGTTAATTGGTAAATGAGAGTTCTCTTTTTGGATAGCTGAAGAAAACAGTGTGAGTCAGCAAGGAAATGGCATTCACTGAGTGCCTGTTGGGTGGGCCGTCCACTACCATTGCATAGGTCCGCTCATCGAGTGGAGGCTGTTCGTTCTTGCACACATATGGAAGTGAAGCCTGAATTTTTCTAGGTGAGAAGCCATCAAAGGGATTTAAGCAAGAAAGAGATCTAGCCAGATTTTAATCTTTTAGAAAGAGAAGTGGATCTATTGCTTTTCCACTTCTGCTGGGGTTGCTTCTCCAGTCCCAACTTCCGGTGGCAGAGGCAGAGTGAGTTAGAATTGAGGAGAAAGGAGCCAAGGAGAGTAGTTAGGGGCCTTCTTTCTATGGAGTGGTAAAAGATCACTGTATCCCCATCCAATATACCTGTGAAGCATCATCGTCCCTTCCCTCCCATCCTTTCTACTATTACTGTCATTTACAATGTCACTGTAAATTCAAAATTTAAATGTCATTGTACATTTTGCTTTTCCATCTGTTATTACTCACACCATTCATAGTTTTGTTTTAGACATTTATGTGGCTGTCTTCAGTGCTGCTTCTTCATCAAGCCCCGAAAAAGAGGGAAACATCATAATCCTTAAAATATAATATGGGCAATCGTGTCCTAGTGGGGTTGGGTGACTTGCCTACGTTCTTCTTTCATGTCGGAAGATCTGGAAGGTGGCTGCTCAGGATTCTATGGTCTCATCGTCACCTCCAGTGAGAAGATGGGGACAAGGACGAGAAAGTGCCCACCATCCTCCCTGATGGACGCAGGGACGTGAAGACCTATAAAATTTGGGACATTCTCCATCATGGATCTCTGGAGTGAGGGACAGGAGGGAGGGGAGGGGAGAGGAGGAAGTAACATGGTCCCAACCCACCTTGTGAGGAAGTCGAATGGTGAAGAAGCTGGCACAAGGTAGCAAAAACTTGGACACCTTTATCCCATCTAACTTTCTTACCTTCTGGGTGGGGTGATCAAGGTTCAGATAAAGGAAGTAACTTATAACAAAAATTGGTATAAACTGTGGAATGCTGGCTCTTTATGGGCCTCACCTCTTTCAATCCTCGCTGCAATCCTACGAGGGAGTGTTTTCGTTTCCTGGGGCTGCTGCAACAAATTACCATAAACTTTGTGGCCTAAAACAACAGAAATTTATTCTCACACAGTTCTGGAGACCAAAAATACAAAATCAAGGTGTCGGCAGGGCTGCCCTCCCTCTGGGCCCTAGGCAAGAACTCTTCCTTGCCTCTTTCAGTTTCTGACAGCTTCAGCCATTCATTGGCTCGTGGGCTGTATAATCCCAGTCTGCCACCATCTTCACAGTGGCTTTCCACCCTGTTTCTCGACACCCCCTCAGCTCTTCTCTTGTCATTGGATTTAGGGTTGACTCAGATCATCCAAGATTACCTCATCCTGAGGTCCTTTACATAGCTACATTTGCAAAGACGCTTTTCCCAAATAAGGCTGTATCTTTTGGGTGGCTATGATTCATCCTACTACAGAGTGATATCATCATCATCTCCGTTTTACCAAAGAAGACGCTGATACTCAGAGAGGTTAAGAGACCTTCCCAAGGCCACACAGCCAGCAACTGGCTCTTTGCAGTGTACTGTATTCAATAACAGTGATGGTAACAGCGATAACTCACAGATAGCACTAATATATATTAATTCAGTTAATCTTCTCAAAATCTCTATGAGGAGGCAGGTATTATAACTCCCATTTTAGAGATGAGGAAACTGAGGAACAGAGGGGTTGGTTAGTTCTCCCAGGGCCACACAGCCAGTGAAGAGCAGAGCCAGGCACATTGGCTTAGACTGCGTTCTCATTCACTTAGACACTGCCTTACAGGCTCCTCTGCAGATGCCAAAGGTCACCACTCAAACCACTGTTAGAGGTGTTTTCAGTGGTGGCTAGGGATTTTTAAAAGGGGTTCTGAAAGATGGGCCCCTAAGATCTAGTCGGGGAGACAGACTATAGGTTGCAGATCCATAGGCCTTGTACAGAGCCCCTGGGCAAGGAGCACTCCAGCTGGACTTGGGAGGACTCCCCACCTGTCTTGAAGCTTTCACCTCCGGACTGGTGCCTGTGGCAAACTTCTTTTCCTTTCGATTTGTGCTTCCCTGCTGATGGCACAGGCATCCTGTGAGTCAGCCAGGCTTTCTCCCTCTATACCCTTTCCCCTTTCGATGTCCAACTAGTGACCAGTTCCCTGTGGATTCTGCCACCTCGTGCCGTGTACTCTCCCCGCTCCCCTTTACTCTTCACTGTCACATTAGTGGCTATAGCTCATCATTCCTCTTGGGGATGGGAACAGTGTCTCATTGGAGCTCTCCAGACTTCTCCGTCCTTCCACTGGCTGCCTGCAGAGTGATCTGGCAGCACTCACCTGGATTAAGACCACCATGCCTTTCCCACGGCCCGTTAACCCTTTCCTCACATCGCACCTGCCCGCGCCATTCTAAAAACTTACCTTCGCACTCCTTTGTGCTGCATCCTGAATGCCCAGATTGCCATTCATTCACTCATTGAGTCACTCATTCATTGAGTCATTGATTCATTCGACAAATCTTTGTCGAATGCCTTCTCTGTGTCAGGAATCAGGAAAAAATGTGAACAAGGCAGCTGTGTTCTCCTTCCTCATGGAACTTCCATTTCCATGGGGGCACCAACTAAATAAACTCAAGAGAACCAATAAACAATTATAAAAGTTATAAAGAGAAGAAACGAGGGGTGAGGGCGAATGGTGTAGTAGGTGGAGTGGAGGCTGCTTTAGATAGGGTGGTCAAGACGGGTGCTGAGAAGGTTCCAGAAGTTTCTTGTGATAACTGAGCTAGGTAATGTACATACAGTGCTTAGTAAATGGGCAATAAATATTAACCGTTATCACTCATTGACTTGTTATTTCACCATTTTTGAGGGCTGATTGTTACACCTATAGATATGGGGATCTCTGTCTCGAAGGGAGAATTATCTGGACTCCCTCAAACACACTAGCATTCTCTGTTTTGCTCTTCAGATAAGTAAGCCAAATAAATCTGTACGCAAAGTGGGATTTAATTCTGTTTTCTTCTCAAACACTCCGCAAAAGATAAGTGTCTCAGACGCTCTGCTAACGAATTCAATTTTTTTTCCCTCCTTGGTCTTGTCTTCAGTACAGATGTCTCTACATCACTTCCCTTCCAGCCCCTTGCAGAAGGTTTTGATTTTGCAGCCGCCCTGAGGTGGCCTCTTGTCTCTGAATGTGGGTAACGCTGACCTGACGGGTCTTCTGGGGAAACTGCAAAGACGGCCTCTGATTTCGAGTAGGACATAATTTTGTGCTTGCGTCTTCCTAACTTTCAAACACCTCGGATTTTTGAATCTCTGTTCTCAAAGCACTATTTTCTGGACCATTGGCTTGTAATGGGAGCATTGCTAGGGAATTCTGGATTGCAGGCCCTGGAATTCTAATTAAATCAGACAAGTGAAATGAAGAAGAAAAGAGACTTGTGGATATCTTTAGAGAAACAAAAACCAAATTCCCCACAAGAAGGGAATGACGTGGCGTTTGAACAGGAGCCTAGAATTCCTATAAGATTGCGTGAGAGCTGACATTTCAGAAACCAGACCCCCTCCTCCGGCACCCTCAGCATCGGCTTCTGCTTTAAGGGACAGCCTCTCGTGATGTCACCCCAAAGGCTTATGCTGTCAACACTGAGGACAGGACCCTGTGGGTGACGCTGTGCTAACAGATTAGTTCTCAGATAATTCTTATGCCTGACCTGGGGTTCATCTCGTGGACCCTAGTTCTTTCTTGATTCGCATTTGGCAGACGTAGCTTATCTTGGACTTTTGGGAAGCAGCTCAGAAGCTGCGTCTTGAATACATCGGCCTTGGAATCCATTAAAAGTCGCTCGTCCCCGTGAAGTGGTACATTTACCGAGTGTCTTCTCAGGGCCGGGCGCCGTGCTGCAGCGGTGAAAGACGTGGGGACTGCCCACGAGATGCCCCTGATGACTAGGGGGAGCCGGGGATGAGTCAGTGCCATGGTGGCCCAGCCCAAGGCAGACTGGGACTGGGGGTGCATCACGGGTGCCTTCCTGGGGGAGAGGGTGTGCTTAGTGGGCTGAGTAGCACCTCTCCCCAAATTCACATCCACCCAGAACCTCGGAATATGCCTATATTTGGAAATAAGGTCTTCGCGAATGTGATAAGGTAGGGATCACGATGAGATCATACTGGATTAGAATGGGCCCGAAATCCAATGAAAGACAGAAAAGAGCATGCAGGGAAGAAGGCCATGTGGTGCTGGTGGCAAAGATTGGAGTGATGCAGTGATAAGCCAAGGATGGCAAAGTTTTCCAGCCACCAGGAGCTGGAAGAGATAAGGAAGGATCCTCTCTTAGAGCCTTCGGAGGGAGCGCGGCCCTGCCTTGATGTTGGACACCTTGATGTTGGACTTCCAGCCTCCTGAAGTGTGAGAGAACAAATTTTTGTTGTTTTAAGCCACCGAGTTTGTGGCAGTTTGTTATGGTAGCCATGAACACCAGTGCAGTATCTAAGCACCTGAGCTGAGTCCTGAGTCCTGCCAGTCTTGCTACTTTGTTTACCATCATTTCTCCCAGTTTGAACACATCAAGATGGGAAGACTCCGGTTGTCTGTGCGGTATGTGACAGCAGGCGCCTCATTCGCCTCCCCATCCACTCCATGACTCCCACATTTACCACTAGGGTTTGTGGTCAATATTTGTTGAATGAATAGATAACAGTGAGTGAATGAATGAGTGAGTGAATGAATGAATGAAGAGTGAGTGAAGAAAGCAGTGCTAGCAGAGGTGGACCAGTTAGCAAGCTGTGGGAAACGGGGTCCTCAAGGGCGAAAAGCCATGGCTGCTGGATTGGGAGGGCTGTTCTGGGTCGTCTGGGTCAGTCGCCATTCCTGGGAAAAATGGCTATTCAGGGAGGTTTTCCCTTCCGGGTCATCTGGGTCAGTCACCATCCCCAGGAAAAGTGAGTATTTAGGGAGGTTTTCCCCTGAGGATATGCAGACAGAGCCAGCAGTGAAGACAGGGAGAAGGACTGAATGGAGGGGGGTGAAGGGGAAGGCGCTGGGCCACATCCGTGGCCCACTTGACTTCAGACACTGTACTGAGTCCATTAAAATCCACCATCTTTCTAGTCCTTCTCGAATCAATCCCTCGGGCCGTTAAAAATTTCCCCATTTTCCGGATGTGGAAACCGAGGCTCAGAGAGGTGACGTAACTTGTCAGGAGTTACACCGCCAGGAGTCGCAGAACCTGAATTCGGGCCCGGGTCTCTTCTGCTCCCGGATGTGTTTTCTGTGTGGTACAAAATGCCGCTTCCACTAATCGCCAAGTGTGGGGACGGGGACGCCATCGGGGGCCCGGAGGCTAAGAAAAGCTTTAATGCCTTGGAAGAAGGGAGGTTTCTGAAAACCGATCCAAGAAGACAGCGCTGGCAGAGTTCCGGGGACCCAGGTCATCATTGGAAGGCCATCGGCGGTGCACCTCCGGCTCATCTCAAATAGGGTTCCCAGGGCGGAAATGAACGTAATTTTCTTTCCTACCCTACTTCATGTTAGTCCATATTTTTCATTGTTGTCCGATCTGCAATAGTAATCTTTAAGGGTTAGCTACCGTCTGTTCCCACCTGATTTAAACTCCAGTGTGTCTGACGATTAAGCCATTGTTTTCGCTCAGAGCAGCCCAGACATTCCAGTGGTGTTTAGGACCCGTTCACTGACTGAACTTGGCCTAGGGGTTCATAGAGCACCAGACCCCGTCTTTGGCCCCCTGAAGAGCTCCCCTTCCAGTGCCATTCAACAAATCTCTATGGCGCCACAATGCGAAAGGAGCTGGAGTAAAGGCAAGGAGGGGAGAGAGGTTGGAGAAGGCTGAGGAAGAGCTCAGTGGGCAGGACGGGGAAAGGCATCATAGCAGAGGGAATAGCATATGCAAAGGCACGGAGGCACAGGCACGCAGGGCATGCTGGAGTGGGGTAGGGGGCCGTCAGCCATCCTAAGAAAGTCAACGTGTCTGAGTAAAACCAGTCTCAGTCCTTGTCCTATGGGATGTTACAGTTTTTTGTCGCAGGTGGCAAAGGTAAATTCAGCCAGTGTTTGGACTTTGGTTTTAAGATGAGGATACTGGGGACTTTCTGTGTTTCACCAGAGAGAGTGGATGCAGAAGAGGCTGAAGTGGATCGTGAAGAGGAGACCACCTGGAGGGGAGGCTGGAGCCTCCGAGGGGGGTGGGGATTCACCTTCGGAGCCACTGCTGATTCCAGGGGGAGAGTCAGGAAGGTTCTGAACAGGTGAGGCCAGGATGCCTGCAGCTCTGTGCTGCTGGGGCCATGCCGCTCTGCCAGGGGACAGCCACATCCCGGTGAAGGGCCTGATGGTGGCCTCAGCACAGCAGGACTTCTTCTAAAACGCCTGCGGGGAGTCACGTCTGGGGTGGGCGAGGTTTCCGGCGCCCCACTTCCTCCTCCCCCGCTGCGGTTTCTTCCCTCTGTCGCTATCTGCTCTGCTCGGGCTCCTGTCCTGCTCACGGGTGTGTGTTGGGACAAGGCGTTTGATATTTTCGTGATTGTTTCCTTGCTGAGCTCTGCTCTGCTTCATTTTTCCCTCTTCCCTTATTGTCTGTTCAGGTGATGAGTCAGGCGGGTTGACAATTTAAAAACATTTCTTTTTGACATTGAAAAAAGAAGCACTTCCTTTAATATATAAGAAACACAGAAGACACAAAGAGAGCCCAAGAAAGCTCTCAGTTCCACAGCTGGTAGTTTAGGGGTAGTCAAAAAAAAAAAAAAAAAAAAAAAAAAAAAAAAGAGCCTTTCCAGTCTCCTGGGGAAAGAAGGGTGAGAGGTCACGGACTATCACTAGCCCCCTGGTGAACCCAGGGCTGGGCCACGACGACCTCGTTCTCTACCAAGGCCGAGCGCTGGTTTTCTTTGTCACGGTCCCGACCTAGCTCCCATGCAGTCATCCAGTTCCCAGAATGGCCCCTGCCTTTAGTTCCCCAACAGTTTCACTCGGGGGAGAAGGTCGCTTACTCTGGCGTGATGTCGGCGTCCTGGGGAAGTCGCCATCCTGCAGGATGGTGGGAGGAGGTCTCCCTGGGACCTCGCCGTTCAGTTTCCATCTGTTGCGCTTAGAACCTGAAGACCTAGACGTCTCGGGGTCTCTCAGGGACTCGTCTGAGCCCTGGCTGTCCTGTTTCCTCTTTAGAAAACACCTGCTCGATCTGACTCCAAGGTGGCATCTGGTCCTCCAGGGAAAACTGGGTGCCCAGAGGCAAGTCCAATTCAGAAGACAAAGGGCCTCTAGGGGCAGAACAGGCTCTGGGGGGAGGTTTGATCTGGGGGCTTCGATCTCAAATACTTCACTCAGCTGTTTCACCAGTGGGCTTGGAGGCTCTCCACGGCTGGTCTTCACAGGTGTCTGCAATGCTAAGGGCAGGAGAGTGGGGGTCTGAGCCCCAGGCCTGATTGGGACCCTCCAGCTGCCCCCTGCTGGCAGGTTTGGCTGTAGAAAGCTCTCCACCTGCATGGGGGTGTGCGTGATGCCCGCATTAGGTGAGCGTGGGGCGCCCCTCAAGCCAGATGCTTGCTGTGCTCCGAGCTCACGCTGGAGTGGCTGGGACGCTCTTGGTGGAGTCCATCTCAACCAGGAGGGACAGGGTGGGCCTGGGCTCGGCCGAGGGAAGGAGGGGATGCCAGGCCCCAACTCCACCTTTGGGTGTAAGGCAGCTCCAGCTGAGTGAGTTTCAAACCGTGACAGTTGACATTTTTTTAACTTAAAATGTTTCAGCTTGACTGCTCCTAGCTAAATATATTTTGACCTCAGCTCTGGATTGTGACTCTCTACTCAGCCAGCGAGAGCAAGGAAGCCTGGTGCCAAAACCTTCTCTCTTTCTTTTTGGACTGAGATTATCCTCAGCAGATCGGAAAGGCTCCCTTGTGTCCTGAAGGTCATTTTGCAATTTAGTTCAGGTATGGAGTTGGCCGGTGGGATGCCCAGGTGTATGAATGTACCTGCCACAGAGGAATGTGTTTGGCCCTGGTGCCATTTTTCTATTTTTTATTTTTTAATGAATCCACAGGTAATTTACACAGTTCTGTGCCCTGGGGAGGCTTGAATAAGCTCTGAGTAGCCACAGATTCTGGCAGCTTATTAAATATTGGACTGAGACGAAGGGAAAAGAAAGTCAAGTCATCAACAAGTCTCTGGCAGAAGGATTGTTGGAGGCCACAAAAGGAGTTGACAGACAGCAAGATCCCACTTTTAATGCCGGGCAAATACAGTCTTCTAGACAAAGCCCTTCATCCTCCAGGCTTGACCCCGGTAGGCCATGCTTCTTCCCCCACCCAGACACCCCACACTCAGTGCAGGGCGGGAAAGCAGAAGGAAAGAGAGAAGGGCAGAATGGGATCTTAGGGGGTTAAGTTAGTGCCTACACACACTACCCTCCGAGTTTGAGACGGAGAGCCCAGAGACAGTGTAGATCCAGTCTCTATACTCCTTTACTAGTTCTTTCATCTGTCCTCACATATTTATGGAGGACCTATATATGTATGGCAGACACTGAGTTCAGCCCTGGGAATGCAGAGAACAGAATAAGAGTTGAGAGGGGTAGACGGTGATCAAGTCATTACAAATGGAATGAGGGTCTCGAAGGAAGAAAAACAGGCAGTGTAGGTGACAGTGGGGTTATTTAATGGGAGAGCTGCCCCAGGCTGGGGTGGCGGGCGCGTGGAAGGCCTCCTTGATACCGCGACTTTTAATCTGGTGTGTAAGGTATAAGGTGAAATTACATCGGGCGAAGAGGTGGGAGAGGTGTGTATTAGGCAGGGGCGATTGCAAGTACAAAGGCCCTGAGATGAGAGAGAGGAGGGAATAATAAAGGATGGGTGGAACAGAGACAGCTGTGGGAAGGGAGGAGAGGCGTGGCAAAAGACGAAGCCAGAAAGATAGGCAGCTGCTGGACTTAGAAGGCCCTACAGGCTGGATGAAAGGTCGGGGGCTTTATGCAAAGGTCTCTGAGAAGCTGCAAAATCATGTTAAGCAGGAGAGTAACACGATCAGGTTTGTGTTTTAAAGATTCCTCTGGCAGGATCAGAGGGGCAGCGAGTCCATCAGGAGGCTTGTCAGAGGCGAGGAAGGAGTAGCAATGAAGAATGAAGATGCGGGGGCTGGAGGTGCTTGTGGTCTATTTCAGGGTGTCGCTGACAGGCTACCGTGTCGAGAAGAGATTCAGGAGGTAAAGATGAAGCAGAGAGACCAGTGATGAAATGATTGTGGTAGCTCAGGTGAGCAATGATGGCTCTGGGACTGGACTTAGCGCTGTGGGTGGAGAGAGGGAGTTGGGCTCTGGATGTATTTGGAACAGGTGGAGTGAGAGAGAGAAAAGCATCATGAGTAGCATCAGGTCCAAGGCTTTGGGCCTGAGAAACTGGGAGAAAGGTGTTGCCCCCACCCAGGATAGGGAAGCCCGTGGGAGAAGCTGGTTGGGTGAGGATGGAGTGATCTGGAACAAGCTTAGTTTGAGGTTTCTATCTAACGTCGAAGTGGAGACGACGGAGAGCGAGCACTGGAGTCTGGAATGAAAGGAGTTTGAAAGCCAGAAGTGTTGGGGTGGTATTTAAAGCATGGGCTGGATGAGCTCGCTCACCGAGGGCGTGAGAGCAGATCCAAGGGAAGTCTAAGGACTGAGGGCTGGGTGCACGACCCGCTTATCAGCCAGGAAAAGGAGGAGAGGAGAGTGCACTGCAGGAATTGGGGGGAGGAGGAGAGCGGGTGGAGCGAGGGAGGAGCTCCCGGATGGAGGGGAGGCTGGCCGAGCCTCGCGCCGCTGACTGGTCAAGTCAGATGAGCAATGAAAACAGACTGCGCGGTGGGCGCTGGGTATCGCTGGTCACCTTGGCATGGACACTTTCAGAGAGCGGTGGGGCTGAGAGCCTGAGTAGACAGGTTCAAAGAGAATAGATTGGAGTAAGAGCCCAGGCAACAGCTAAGGGGACAGTGCCCGGGCCTAGGAGGAAGGCCGACCATCCGGGCAGGGTGTCTGGACCACAGCCAAGTGGCCTGGGGAACAGGGCAGAGCTTCTGGCCCCAGCAGGAGAAACCGAAGTGCAAAAAATACAAAGTAGGAAGAAAGGAAAAGTCCAGAACATGGACCTGGAGCACCTGATGGGGAGGAAGACTTCAGCTCAGGGGCACTCCCGTGCCAGGCTCCGGGCAGCAAGGCTCATTCCAGGTGGTTCCATTGGCGGGGAGAGGACTTGGCCTACATCGCTGGGCGGGGACAGGGCTGGCCAGGATGGGAATGGGACCAGGGCATGAAGGTCTTCGGTGTGCACGGCTGAGCAGGGCAGTGGTTCTGACTGCACATTACAGCGACCTAGGATGCTTTGCAAAAATACAGAGCTCTGGGCCCAGCCTCTGAGAATCCCCATCTGTCTGTCTTGAATGGGGCCGGGCCCCGTTTTCCAACATCCTCCCAGGTGATTGTAATGTGCTGCCAGCTTCGGTTTATTCTGTGCGTGGGGCCGGGCCTGCGTGGGAGGCACTTTGAGATAAAGAGGGGCCTAGGGAAAGTCACCCCTGATTGAGAGGGCAAGAATTGCTGTAATCTCTGAAGGAATTCGTTGGCTTTCCTCAGAAGAGTGATTCTCATAACATTTACCAAAATGAAAATCCTGCTTAATTCTGCAGGTTTATAGCTCCCCAGAGGCTGGAGAAAAACATCATTTGGCAACAGAAACAAACTTTATTCTGGCAGCACAGGCAAAATTGCAAACAGTAGATAGTGAGTTGCACATCCTTCTCTGGAATTTCAATGTACTGTATGCACAGAATGCAGAGAAACACAGTTGTGGCCAATTGTTCATGCTGCCACCAGGACCAAGTGCTTCCGGGGACCATTTTAGGTCTCTCAGTCCCCTTATTCCAAATTTCCATGATGTCCTGGGACAGATGTGCTTTCTGTCAGCGCATCACTTCTTCCTCTGGGGAACCACTCCCTGCCATTATGTGCAGTTTGGTATGCCGTCCACAACAATAGTTAACTCCCCCGCTGCCCGCAGGGACATGATCCAGAACTAGCCCATTATAGTAGCGCTATCCCTGGAAACGGTGATTGGCTCGTGAGGTCGGCAAGGAATTCAAAAAGGGCCCATGAACGTTTTGTTTTTTAGGGGTACTATTATATAGATAATGGTAAATTTCTCTCCTGAAGATGCGAAGCTAGAGAATGCGAGTCTGGATTTATCGGTTGCCATTGTTGTCATACTGTGTGGATTAAGATGCTTATTTATAGAATGAAGGCGGAGAGAGAGAGAGAGAGAGAAAGTTTTTCCCAACAAGATGCCCGGTTCCAGGCGTCCAGACTCCAGAACTTTCAGTCCTGCGAGCTTTTCCTGCGCACTTTTGGGGTTAAGCTTTTCGAAGTTGAGTTCTGTCTCTTGCAGCAAGAGCATCTTGACTAAGCGGTGGCCTCTCGGATTCTCCTTAAGCTCGTGGGAAGTTGGAGGCGTGGGGTATGCACTGGAGAGTGAGGCAGGCGTGGTCAAAGAGTTTGTGAGGCAGCTGTCCCTGTGACGTCCAGGTGTCCGTCTCAGGGTCGTAGCAGTCAAAGGAGGCCAAGTCCTCGATGTTGCAGTCTGTGGTCAGCCGCCGCCCGCCTGTCACATAGAGCTTGTTCCCCATCACCGTGGCCCCGTGGTGCATCCTCCGGTCTCTCATGTCCGCACATTTGACAAATTTGTTGGACTGAGGGTCATAAGCTAGGATCCTCCTGGTGTAACCTGGAAACCAAATGGCGTATCCACAAGGTCAGCGTTGCTTATCGGGGACTGGAGGCGAGCAGTCCAGGGGCGTGTCTGGTCTCTGCCATCGCCTAACACCAGGGCTGGACTTGCAACTAATGTGTGGAACGTTGCAGTAACCTGCCCCCACTCTAGTATGTGGCAGAGCTGGGGTTTGGACTCAGATCTGTCTGATCCTGGCCCCTGCATCCTTAACCCCACGTTAAGACGGCACCTAAGCCATTCTTCAACGGGGAGCAGCCTCCTGATTCTGATGGCTTTTTCGTCTCTCTCACATGCCCATCCAAGAGGTACAACAACCCAGAGAAGGAGCCTTAGGGACACTCATGAGTCCCCACGACAGCCCTATCTGGGGGTACTGTTAGGACCCCCATTTTACAGATGAGCAAAGTAAGGCACAAACAGAGTAATAACTTGCCAGAGAGCATACAGCCAGTTAGTGGCAGAGTTGGGATTTGAACCCAGATCTGACTCCCAAACCAGTCCACTATACTGTGAGAACAGAGAAATGACTGATCCATTAGCAGCAGATGTTAACAACGGCAAATGTTTTTTGAGCCTTTGCCGTGTGTCTGGGATAGAGCTAAGTGCTTCTGATACGTGAGCACTTTTCTTTTGTAATCGTAGCAACTCTGCGGTATGGGTATTATTTCATTCCCGTCTACAAATCAAGACAGGGAGAAACTTCTGGATGAGAAGAGAACTTTGGCAAGTGGTCCAAAGTTCTAGAGGGATGTACTTTCAAAAAGAGTCTTGTGGAACCACGTGTGTCTGTCAGTGACCCTTTTTCCACAGGAAGTGGCACGTTCGTGCCCAGCCTAGCGACCCCTGGTTCGGACTCACCTCCCACGATGACAATCCGCTCCCCCAGCACCACCGCAGGGGCACACACGTTCTTGATCATTCTCGTCTCCATTTTGAACCACGTGTTTCTGGAAATGTGATACACCTGAGGGAGAAATAGAATCAGGGCACCGCGTTTTAAAGTGACATATTTTTTTTAAAAAGACAGAAATAGTAAGTAGGGTAAAATAGAAGTGATTTTATTTCTTTTCCCTTTTTTCCAGTTTTCAAAATATACATCTATTACTGTTAATAAACAAAATGTCTTTAAATAATGGAAAGAAGACTATTGCTAGAATTTGCTCTTTGTGTGACCCCATGAGATCAGTGGCTGTGTTTTTACAGAACGGACCAAGAGTTATGCGTTGCGGTATGCATTCGCTTACCTTGTTTGGAACATGTTTTTCTTTTAATGAGGAGTGGAGCAACTTGGATATTCATGAAACCAATGATTTTTCAATTATTTTTATTTCTGGCTCATGTTTAAATTTCTAAATGTTCCAGCATATCCGAGAGGGCCTTAGAGCCAAGAATAAATAGGGGGCTGAGTGAGGAAGGGTTTTGAACAGTTCATGCCTGAAACTCATTAGAATCACAGAAAAAGGAAGCATAAGAGAAAGAAAAAAGAGCGAAGAGGTGAGGACAGGTCTCCTTGGCCATGCTCTGAAGCAGAGCAGCAAATCATGATTCTCAGAACACGGTCTCCTCTTAATTTCCTCAGATTAAAGTTGAAATATTAAATGTAAATTCATTACTGACAAAATTTAGCAGAAGAGATAGCGGATAGACTTCATATAAGAAAAGAAGGAATAAAAACATTCATTTACAGAGGAAAATGGCACAGTAGTCTTCACTGGAAATTCTGCATAAAATATAATTGCCACCATATTAAAGGCCATTTGTTAAAAAATCATTTTAGCAAATTTGACCTTCACGACAATCCTATGAAGTAGGTACCGTCGCTCGGCCCCATTTTTCAGATTAGACATTGAGGCTCAGAGAGGTTAAACGACATTCCCAAGGTCATACAGCTAGAGTGAGCGAAAGAGCTGGTCTGGTTGAGCCCAGAGTCCATGCTTTTAACCTCCACACTCATGGTTCTACTTGGGGTCATGTAGGCGTGGCCTGACTTGATGGACACTTTTGAGACTGGAGACCTCTTGAGGTCTCGGTCAGTCCTTTAAGTTGGCGAAGCATGGAGGAGGCCAAAAGCTAGACACAGGGACAATCACAGTGGCTGTCAAGTCGCATGATTTTATCTGAAAATACTTAGGTGACCCCCTTGGGAAAGTGGGATCACTGGTTGCATTTTACCTGAGTGAGTAATTGCATCCTGGCCTTCTATCAGATTTGAGTATGGTTTCAAAAATGATGAAACATTTGCTCACCATCTTTGTAATACCCCCAGAGAGGCCAGGGTGAGGATATCCAAGGATGGTCTCTGACCAGTGGAGGAAGCGATACTTCGTTATGGTAATGGGTCTGCTTAATGCCATCCAGCAACAGAGGTGGAAAGTCGGCCAAGTAGAAAAGTCCATGTATGCACGCAATTCGCACAGTAACCCCGCTCCGGTGTGATTCTTAAAGGAATGCGTGCATGAGGATGAACCATCCCTGGAAGAGATCTCTGAACCTGTGTCTGAAAATCCAGCCCACTTCGTGAAGTAACGCTAAACATTCATCTTAAACTATATCTAAAAGAGTAAAATTTCTATTTCAAAGCGAATGCTAAATAGATAAGAGGGCTTCCAGATTAATACTTTTTCCCTTTTCCCCTTCTGTTCACTGCAGTGTAAAAGAATCACTCACATGTTATTATTATTTTTTTTAATCTTTGGTTTTGCAAGGGTCTTGTCTGTACTGTGAATTTTTCGATATGCCAAATCTAAAGGTTTTTTTGAGCTTTGTGTTTTTAGGAAGTTGATAATTTTGCCATGTGAAATCATCAGCATATCTGTTGACTTTATTTTGAAAAATAGTTTTAAGAAAAGAGGGAGGGGCTCTAGTTTTACGTGGAAGCACCATATTACATCAGCGATGCGTAGACAGAGCTCAGAGGAGAGCAGAACATGTCTCTCTCGGCTTAAATAAAAAGTAGGATCTGGAACAGACTCAGAATCCGCCTTGATGGTCAGGGAGGAGCTGAGAGTATGGACTGGAGAAATGAAGGCAAGGAAAAAACACAAGAAAAGAATTAAATCAGAGATCGTCACTTTTCTCCATCTCCACTGGTGCCCTTAGCCCAAGCTACCATTGTCCTTCAACTCTCCTCCCTTTGTCCCCTCAGGCCCCTTCAATCCCTTCCCCACAAGGTGTCCAGAGGAAGCGTCTAAAATTGCAGATTTGATGACTTTGCCCACCCTCTTTCTCTCAGGCTACAACCCAGTTCCTTGAGGAAGCCTAGAAAGCCTCATCTCCACAAATACTCATCCCCCAAGGGTGTTCCTGAATTTCTGTAGTAGGGACTCAGTGGGGAGGGGGTTGCTCGGGGCAGCTTGAGAAGGGGGCAGATGGAGATTATGTGGGAACTAACTGCCCCCTGCCCCCGCCCGCCACCTCCTTTCCCGCTCTGCCTTGGTGGACTCCCTCCCTCCTCCCTGGTCTGTGTGGCAGCTAGGTGGTCATGCTTTCAGTTCCTCCAGGCAATGGGCTGTGCCCCTTTCTGCTTCAAGGCCTCTATGCCAGCTGCTCCCTTACCCAGCAACACCAGCCCTCTCTCAATAGATGGCTCTGCCTACTGCTGCAGATGGCAGATTCATCCACTCAGAGAAGCTTCCCACCCATCTCTGCCCATGTTAGAGCTTTCCATCCATCCTATGATTCTCCCTCCTCTTATACTCATCATCCTCTCCTTCTTTCTCTCTTCCCCTGCCTCTCTGTTCAAGTCAGTTTAAACCAACCTCACAGCGTTCCCTCCAAAATTGCCTGATTCTCTCTAGACTGGTTTAGGGCACCCCCTATCATCTTAGAGCACCCTTCCAGTCAGCGTCTGAATTGCAATTGTCTGGCAAGCTCCTGGGGGTAGGTGTAATTGACTGCCCATGACTGTGCCCCTAGGGCCTTCACCGTGGTTGGCACTCAATATTACTCTTATAAATGGATAAGCAAATCTCATCGGTCTCCTTGATGGTCTTTAAAGATAAACTTGTTATTCAAGCTTTTTGTATCATTAGATGAACTGCAGAAGTTGCTAGAATTTGCATAAAGTTGGGAAACAATATTCTGAAAATTTGGTCTTTATTAATTATACTACTCAGAGAGCTTGTGAGTAAAATTAGCATCTACCTCTCATTTAAGGCATCCCCAACCCTGCTGCACCTTTGACTCTCCTGAAGACTTCTGTAAACCATGACCGTTAGGACCTCCACACAAAGAGATTTGATTCAGTAGACCTGAGGTCTGGTTCCGGGGGATTTGTAACAGACTGTGGACCGATGCTTGGGAATCTTCTTTTAAGGTCCTACTGACGTGGATTAGAAGCACCTGCCAAATTCCTGCAGGATTTCACCATCTGACGTTCAGTGTATTCTAGCTTGAACTTTTAGGTATCCTATTTTTTTCTCAAATGAAGATGAACACTTTGTAGACAGAGATTGTGTCTGATGTACCTTTGTATGTATTAATCTTACACAAAAATAATTCATAAACACATGAAATCTTGCTGAAATTAAACTTCCTTCCTTCCCTCCTTTTTCTTTCTCCTGAAGATGACAAGTGTGTATGTGTGTATTATATGCATGTGTGTGTGTATATGTACACATGCGCACATGCATGCACGATGACAAGTGTGTATGTGTGTATTATATGCATGTGCGCATATAATACACATGTATATGTACACATGCATGTACACATGCATGTACACATGCATGCATACACGCACATGTGCATGTTTATGTATATGCACATGTTATGTGCATGTATATGTGTGTATGTATGTTATGTGTATCCATGTATAGGCATGTGGATGTGTATGTACATACATGTGTATGCATGTGTGTGCATGTGGGCACACTCTCATGCACTTATGTGCTGGGGAGGACCAGCCACATACCTGGATAAGGCGCACAGGGTTCTGCATGATGTCCTCTCCCCCAAAGAGGTAGAGTCTTTGGTCTTTCACGGCGACTGCAGGGTGGAGAACCCCCACTGGCATGCTGGCCATACTCTCCCAGACGTCACGGATGCTGTCGTATCTCTCCATGGAGCCCATGACCTCCTGCCCTTCTCCGATCCCCCCAATGGAGAAGATGAAGTTCTTGTGGGCAGTGCTTCTGTGGGAGTAACGGGCCACCAGCATGGGCTGCCCCAGCCTCCACTGGTTGAGTTTCAGGGAGAAGATGTAGGTGTCGTGACTGGGCACCCCCTTCTCTGTGCCCACGACCATGCCGCCCAGCACGTAGACGCTACGGTGCAAGGAGACGGCTGTGGCCTTGTACAGCCGGGTCGGAAGCTTGGCCAGGCTCTGCCACTGGCCAGTCTGTCTGTCATACAGCAGAACGTCTCTGGTGGTCTGCTGGCTGTCCTTCCTTCCCCCCAAGAGGATGAGGAAGTCTCGGTAGGAGCTTCTTGGGGGCACATGCCATGGTGGTTGGCAGTCTGGGGCACTGGGGGTGCCCTGCAAAGAAAACATCTGCCTCTGGGCCGCCTCCAGGATGAGCTGGCACGCGGGCGAGGCCCGAAGGAGCGCGTCGCCGGCGATGAAATGCTGGAAGAAGGCCGGGTGCACGTGCGGGAGCCTGACCAGCCTGAGCAGGTCCTGCATGTGTCGTCTCCGGGCCTGGACGTCATGCTTGACCCAAACCATGAGGGCCTCAAACACCTTTTCCTCCTCCCCACAGAGCCCGTCATCCCCCAGGTAGTCTCTCAGCTCCAAAGCACAGAGCTCCTTCAGGTCTGCCGACGTGGCCACCTCTGGAAAACGTGTCAGGGCCACCTCCCTGGCTTTCTTTCTGAGGGTCTCGCAACTTAAGATCTCAGAGAGTCTGATCATGCCCAGGCAGTTGCTGGGGGTCAGCTGGCTCTGGAGGTAGGAGGAGCAAGCCTCGAAGAGCTTGGGGTACTGCAGCATGGAGGCAGCCTCGATCAAAGGCAGAACGTTCTCCGCCGTGATGTGTGCCTCCCCGGTGTACACGTACAGGACGATCTGGTCCAGAGCCGTGGACTCGATGCCTTTCAGCTGGACTTTGGCCTCGCTGCTCTCCCGGAAGTTGCTGCAGAACATGGCCCTGAAGTAGGGGCTGCTGGAGGCCAGCACGTTTCGGTGGCAGGGGACCTCCTGGGCCCCGGCGCAGATGCTCACATCAGTCAGGATCCTGTTTTGTCTCAGGCCGTTGAGCTGCCTCAACAGTTCAGAGGAGAAGTCTTGGTCTTGGAAGAGCAGCCCACCTGGCAGCTCCTCACCCATCCTGCCAAGAGCGGAAGAAGTCCCAGGAGGGCGCCTGGGCTGGAGCGCTTAGCTATGGTGGCTCTGAGACATACAGCCCCACGTCCGCTCACCAAGATGCATGTGGCTGTCACCTCACCAAGAGTATCGCCTCGTGAAGATTGGAAAGGGGGGCCACCTACACGTCAGACGTTATAGCTCGCTCCACTCTTTTTGGTTATGATTACTCTCAAAGGTAACAGGCAAAGAGCATCTTCAGATAATCTGAGAAACAAACAAACAAAAACAATGGAGACTGTTACTTGATTGTCTGGGGCTGAAATATTACCATAAAGAAAAATGACAGTCCACGCGTTCAACCAACAGAAGTCTGTAAGCCTTTCTCTAGATTCTCAGCCTACCTGTTATTTAGTAAACTCACCTAAGCATGTTTCTGGGTGTTAGTCATCCTCCAAGGATGTCATTCTAGGGGTGTGGCCTTCTGGTAACCAGACAGAAATGAGGGATGAACATGGACCTTTGCAATGTTTTTCTTTTCCCTTAAGAACATGGCTTCGCAAAGTCTTTAGGGTTTTGTTTTAAAGAAGGGATAAATAGAAAGCAGAGACCCAACAATATCCTGGGCCGGGTTTATTGGATGACACCTGGCCGTCTACCTGCACAAGAATGAAATGTTAGAGACATTTACCTTGTTTTGCAGCAATGTCATCCACTGATGTCGGGTCCGGCTGGTCCCTCCAGAGTTTTCACCTCTGGCTCCAAGTGAAACCATAGACCCAGGCCTTTCCTGCAGTTGGCAAATGGTTTGTCTCGAGAGAGTTCTGGATTTGTTTATGCTGAAGGCGCTTTCGCAGTTTTCTAGAGCTTTGTGACAGAGCTGCCGGGCAGAGAGACAGTGTATACATTCCAGGGCTAAGAATAGTTGCATATGTACTTTCCACTGTTATGACATGTGACTTTCCAGTTGCTTTCACAGCAGCGCGAGGGCCTGCAGGGCTGGCGCATGCCCACAAGCCTTGTTTCCTTGGCAAGTGTTTACATCGGCATAAATAGATCAGAAGGAATGGCTTCTCTTAGACAAGACTTTGCTGCCCACTTGGAAAAATCTCCCATCCCTTGTCCTAAAAGTGCCTGGGAATTCTAGATGTCTGTGAACAGGTGCTGTGACCTGGGGATAGTCACCAAAGATAGTTCTGGGCAAGCGAAAGGTAGCAGATGGTCACAAGGGGAGCCGGAGCGTGGGCCCAGGGGTGCTGTTTAATGGCTCTCTATTTCCCACCTGCCTGCCAGGATCATAAGAGAGGACTGTGATTTCCTCCTCCCCCTCTGAGATGATGAAATCGATGACAAAAGTTGTTTTTAATATTTATGAAGCACCCCGGAGTTTTCAGACTCGGAAAGACCGAAACTTGGTCGGTTCTCCTTGTTTCCCGAAGCTGCTGTTTTAAAGTGGTGGGGGCAGTAGGACTCTTCCTGTCATTCCTGCCCCCCTCCGCCCCCCGCCGACGTGTGCTGATTGTTCTTCAGTTATTTTTTAATAGTTCTGGCTTGCTCCTCTGTGTTACTTTTCTGTTTTCTCCTGTAAGAAAGGCTCAAGCTAGAGGAGGCAAGGCATATTGCTCCGGGGTGTGCCAGAGAGTGAGAGATGGATGGAGGGAGGGAGAGAGAGGGAGACAGGGAGGGGTGCGGAGAGGGGGAGATGGAGGGGGAAAGAGAGAGAGAGAAACAGGACGAGGAGAGGGAAAAGGAGGAAGGGGAGCAGGAAGAGGGGAACGATGATGGTTATGGAGTAGGAGTCAGCCTCCAAATGCAAGAATCAGAACCAGGACGGAGGACTATCGAATGACGAGGATGACTAAAAGGGACCCCCAGCTGTGGCCTGCCCCTGCCTCTAGGGGCTCCTGATGGAGGGTACCACCAGTGAGTGGCAGAGAAGCCTGGCTTTCTCTCTTTTTTTCAAGTCATGCTCGGACTATCGTAACAGCTTCCCATACTGATTCTTCTCCTTGCTCCTAGTCTCTCTCCCTCCAATATATTCACCTCGTCACCATCAGAGCAACCCAGGGGAAGGCAAATCAGAATCTGCCCGTCTTCTGCATCATGCCCTTCTGTGGCTCCCATGTCTTCAGGACAAAGACCAGACTCTTGAGCGGGAATCAAATTGGTCTCCTGCCACCTCTTGCCACTTTCCTCTCTCCCACTTACATTTTTATTCTTGCTTTATCAGACAACTTGCAGATCTTGTATGTCTGGTCCCTGTTCAGGAGGCAGGGCTGGCCTGGCCTTTAGGGCACCACAGGGCAGGGTAGAATGAGTAAGTGTGTCTTATTCATAGTTGCAGATCATAGAGTAGGTCATGTCCAAGGTCAGGCAAGGAGATCTATAACATGTCCCTGGGACCAGGGGCCTAGAGGCCAGAATTAGGAGCAGGAGACCTGAGCCAAGGGAGGCAGAGACCCACGGGGGTACAAGCAGGATGCTGGAGAGGAAACTTGTTAGTACAGCTATCAGAGCTGGTGACTGTTCCTGCACATCTGAACCGTGCTGGTAACGTAACAAACGGGTAACTAAATTCCTTAAGGGGCTCAGGGTCCCTCTATTTCATGCTTCTCATCCTCTGTACTGTTTCTATTCCCTCTACATATTTCTAATATTACATGCCTCATACCTCATTGTCATTGTGTTTACCTGACTGTGTCTCTCTTCTTAGAAGGGAAGTGCCTGGGCAGCAAGAACCTTGTCTTAATTATCTCTCTATCTTGAATGCCTAGCACAGTGCCTGGCATGTAATGGGCGAATTATATATAGTTCCTGAATTGAGCTGTAATGGAATGAAAGCTAAGAAAAGAGAGGGCGCTCTGCTGAGTGAACTTCCTGCCCCCATCTGCTGTACGGGTTTAGCAGGATTGCCATGTACAGCTCGGTGCATGTCCATTAGACTGCAAAGCAAATGATGCTCCAGAGAGAGGCCCTGGATGTTCCTCGTTTTAATCAAATCCAATCACATGATGAAGTGAAAGTAAGATAATTGCTTTATACCACACAGCAAGAGTTAAGTTCAAGGTTGAGAACTAAATTGACATCCTCTCAGCTCCAAAGCTGGTGCTTTAGTCCTTGGCCTCAGAGTCAGCACAAGGAAAAATTAAGCTCCTGTTGCTCTGAAATGCCTGTCTTTTTTTTTTTTTCCCCTTACACCTACAGGACCTGATCTTCCTAGGTGGTCTCCCATCCGAGTGCTAACCAGGCCTGACCCTGCTTAGCTCCCAAGATCAGACGGGATTGGGCTTGTTCGGGGTAGCATGGCCGTAGACTGAAATGCCTGTTATTTCTCTTTTCTGGCTGGTGAGCAAGCTGAGGGTTTGTCGTGAGGGAAGTAGGCAGGGGTTTCTGGAAGTGAACTAACATGGCACTGTCTTCCGTAGGGGAATCTTGG
>NW_006439568.1:4427406-4447406 GCF_000325575.1 Pteropus alecto | reverse complement strand
GACCTTCTGGAATCCAGCCCTGTCAAGTGTTCAGATCGGCCCTGGAGTGCAGTGTCAATGTCCGACCAACTTTAATATATCCTTTGGATGTTAAAGTTGAAAAAAACAAGCCCCATTCTGTTGGTCTGGTCTACTGGGAGAATTCTGGCTCTACCTTAAATGTCAGGAAAAGACACAAAGAGAGTTGGTGTTTACCGTATAGCACACACATACATATCCCCAAGCCCAATCCCAAATGCATCTCTACCGCCCCCATGTAACTCTAGCAGCATACTTTCAATTCATGAAAATATATGTCTCAGATAATTTTATAATTTCTGCCTTAACTTTATGTCCCGACTTTCTCTGGGAGATGTCTCAGTTTTGGGTATGGACATATGGGAACCTAAAATAAATAGGGGCTCCTTGCCCCTATTTTTGATTAAAGTCAATATCATAACAAGTCAAGACTCAGGTTTTGTGAGCAGCAAGACTTGGGAAAATCTTGACATTTCCTCTCAGTATCTGTGTGGTCTTGGGCAACTTAACTTAGCCTCTTCCAGCCTCAGTTTCTCCATCTGTTAAATGGGAATAAACATCTTCGTCGCAGAGGAAGGATGTGTGGGAAGCATTCAGTAAAGTGCCTGGCACGGTTCAGGTTCACTGTGGTAATTTATGGTTAGTATTATATTATTACTCTGAAAATAATCTCATTAGATACCAATAGTTTTTCGTGCCTAGTTTTCAGCATCTAATTCGGTCTCTGCTCACTCTGTTTCCTGTGTCTTAAGCAATTGCTATGTTCCTCACTATGCACTCGGCCTCCAGGAGGCTTGGGTTCCAGTCCAGGCTCTGTCATGGACTGGCCGTGTGTCTTTGGACAAATCACTTAACTTCCCTGTACTTACTTTCTCACCGGGTGGTATAAAGTGGGCCAGGTAACCTCTGAGCCCACCTCTTCCAGCTCACCCTGTGGTTTGTGCCCTGAGATCTCCAGAGCAGGGACTGCTAAAGGCTGAGCTTCAGAGCTTCTGCATATCTCTGGCCTGAGGCCAGAGGCTTCCAGTTGGTATTCTTTATTATTTTGTCCTTTTGAGTAAAGTCAGACAGGCTCCAGTTTCCTCGGAGACTTTTGCATTGATGACACAGGACACTTGGACTCAGGAAACCTCACTTTCCTGTCTGGGAGCACTGGGCCTGGATTCCCGTAGCCGGGCAGGCTGGTTCGGGCCATCAGGAGGTCTGACAACACCCGGCGAGGAAGCCGCGAATGTGCCCCACCACACACCACCAGTCCTACTAAGACCCTTCGAGGCAAGGTGGACTTCCACACTAACCAGTGAACCACAGCTGTTCATTCCAAGGAGCTGCGTTTCAAGAACATGGAAACCTACAATTACAGGCCTTGAAACAGCGCCTCAAATCTGGAAGGCTGTTCTTTGTCGTGTTCAGAGTATCTCCTGTTCCCATAGTCGGCACGTGAAGGAGAAAAACGAGGAACAGATAATAAGCCTTCGGTGAACTGGATCATTAAAAGCTGTAGTAAGGAACTTGCCTCTTGCTATGTGATTTTCAAACTTTTCTATGTACATGAGTGCCTGTCGATGTCTGTATCTGTTTGGCTGGCTGTTTTTAAACAGCTTGTGGAAAGCTGACCAAGGACTTTGTACTCCAGATAATGGCAGAAAGGCAGCCTGCTCCTTGATTCCAGTGTTGTTGTGACGACTGTGCTCTGAGAGTTAAAAGCCTAACCCTATTTTTACTAGGCCAGTAGTGCAAGTGACGGCATTCCCGACTCTTCCTCCACCCTGCCCCGCCACCAGAAGAAATCTTCATATTTTCCCCCTTGGGAGAGCAAGGGAAAAAACAGGCTGACAGAGATGACATCAATAGATTGTTAGTAGATTGTTGGTATATAACCCGGCTGTCAGGCCCCCCTTGTCTCTGCACACTGCATCCTGACCTGATACATCATTTATGACACAGATCAGCTTTCTGGGCTCTAAATCAAATTGGGAAGAAATAAACAATATGATCAAGGATGCATTCTTGCTCTCCCATTTTAGCACTGTGAGTCACAAAGAATAATACACTGCCTTGGCCTCTCAGCTCCCCAGAGCAGGCACTCCCTGATGGTGAGATAGGCGTTTAAGCAGGAACATCACTCCCTCCAGGCCACTGAGACATGGTCTGGCAATTTTCTGCTGTGGTATAGAAGGTGGATGACCTATAGAGGGAGGTCCGTTGGGAGGGTGAAATTTCCTCCCTTAGAAGTAGGGCAGTAGAATCCATAGGAAAAATGTGAATTGAACAAGATAAGGGTCTAATTAATTAAGGGTCCATCCATCTACCCGTCCGTCTATCCATCCATCCATCCATCCATCCATCCATCCATCCATCCATCCATCCATCCATCCATCCATCTATCCATCTATCCATCTATCCATCCATCCATTTATCCATATCCATCCATCCATCCATCCATCCATCCATCCATCCATCCATTTATCCATCCATCCATCCATCCATCCATCCATCCATCCATCCATCCATCCATCCATCCATCCATCCAGTAAGCCAAGGTCCTGCCCTCATGGTGCTCATAGTCTGGTAGGAAAGACATAAATAATTTAAGTGTCCTAAGTGTTCTGAAGGGAAGCCTTCCTCAACCTCTCTCCTTATCACATCACCCCATCCCACCATGGATTCCAGGTCCTCATAGAAGGAGAATTTTATACGTAGATCTTTGAAAAGCTCTCATATTGGGTTGAATTTTAGTCATGTGTTTCCATGTCTCTCTCCAGTACTGCAGCAACTTGAGGGCAGGAAGAAGTCTTATACCCTTGCCCCTTATTAGGAAAGGCAGAGGAATTTGCTGGCAGAGATCGACACTCAAGACTGTTTGTCTTTTCCAGACTGTTTATATTTTTACTAGTGGCTTTCTTTAAAGTTTTTTTTTTTTTTAAAAATCTTTAGTCTATGTTTTTCTAATGATCAAAAGTAAAAGTAAAGGAATATTTTCTAACTTCCTGCTAGGGAAGAAAAAGAATTTGAAACACCTTTGCTTTTTTCTCCCTGGTTTTTGTAAAGATAACCTATATTTTAAGGCCCAGATTGTTGTCATCAAATTGTTTTATATATTAGATCTTATCTTTTAAGAATGGATTTTTGCTTTTGCTGTTTGCTTTTGAATCATGTTTACAACAATTATTTAAACTTAGCTCCATACTTTGCTGATTTACATTTTCACTGGCAGTTCTTTTATGCCACGACTTTCTCGTCTGACTCATCTTTTGATTAACTGGAGTTCATTGACTCATAATATTTTTTTAAGGAAAATAGGAGAGAGGTGCATTTTTCTGAATCTTTCCTTATCTAAGAGTCTCTTTTTCATTTTCTACCATCTATGAGCAACAATTTGGCTGGATGTGATAGTTTAGGGTCAAAAATTTTTTTCTTATTATGAATTATTTTTTCTTATTATGAATTATTTTTTTTCTTCCAGTTACAAGTAAGTCATGGGGATGTAATGTATAGCATGGTGACTATAGTTAATAATATTGTATTATATATTTGCTAAATATACAATGTAAAGTTGCTAAAAGAGTAGATCTTAAAAGTTCTCATCACAAGAAAAAAATTTGTAACTATGCATGATGATATGATGATGAAAGTTAACAAGATTTACTGTGGTGATCTTTTGTAATATATATAAATATTAATCATGCTGTATACCTGCAACTAATATAAAGATATATGTCAATTATATCTCAGTTAAAAATATTTTTTCTCATCAAAACTTTCTGAATGCCTGCATGTTATTCTGGAAAAAATGCTGCAGAATAGAAGTTTGAGAATTGATGGATTTATATCTTCTTTTGTTTTTTAAAATTCTTTTAAAAAATTCTTTTGTTAAAAAACATTGCCAGGGTATGCCCAGGTATATGCTCTTTTTACAAATTTTGCCTGTAAAAACATGGCTGTTTGTATACTTTGATTGTATACTTTGAGCTTTACTCAGCCCAGGAAAATTTTCTTCATTTTTATCTTTGATTATTACTTCAATTGGAGTTTTGTTTCTTCACGAACAACACACATACACACACATATTCGTTTAGAGTTTACATGCAATATTATATTAGTTTCAGATATACAACATAGTGACTGGACATTTATGTAACTTACCAAGTGATCACCCCGATAAATCCACACGTAGTTGTTACAATATTATTGACTAGGGGATGTAAAGTATAGGGATGTAACTTACCAAGTGATCACCCCGATAAATCCACATGTAGTTGTTACAATATTATTGACTATATTCCCTATGCTATACTTTACATCTCCATGACTGTTTTGTAACTACCAATTTGTACCTCTTAATCCCTTCCTCCTCTTCATCAATCCTCCCAAATCTCTCCCATCTAGCAACTATCAAAATGTTCTGTGCATCTATGGGTTTGTTTCTGTTATATTTATTCCCTTATTTTGTTTTTTATATTCCTCATATAAATGAAATCATATGGTAATTGTCTTTCTCTGTCTGATTTATTTCACTCAGCATGATATCCTCTGGTTCCGTTCATGTAGTTGCAGATGGTAAGATTTCATTCTTTTTTATGGCCAAGTGATATTTCATTGTGTGTGTGTACATATATATTGCATCTTCTTTATCTAGTCTTCTATTGATGAACATTTAGGTTGCTTCCATATCTTGGCTATTGTAAATAATGCTACAATGAACACATAGATGCATATGTCTTTTTGAATTAGTGTTTTGGGTTTCTTTGGGTAAATATCCAGAAGTGGAATTACTGGGTCCTACTTTGTCTCTTGTTAAATAGCTTTTGTTTTAAAGTCTATTTTGTCTGGTATAAGTATTGCTACACCAGCTTTTTCCCCCTCCTTTTCATGAAATATTTCTTTCCATCCCTTTACTTTCACTCTATGTATGTCTCTTGATCTGAATTGAATCTCTTGTAGGCAGCATATGTAAGGGTCTTATTTTCTTATCCATTCAGCCACCCTATGTATTTTGATGGGAGCATTTAATTCATTTACATTTAAAGTTGTCCCAGAGGCTGCTTAAGCTATCTTTATTTTTTTTGGATTCCTTTTTTTAATTTTTAGTATTTTGATTAGGTGTTTTCTGCTACTTTATTTTACAAAACACTGATTTGATCTTCTGCTTCATCTAATCTACTGTTGATTCTATTTAATGTATTCTTCATTTCAGTTATTGTAGTCTTCATTTATGACTGGTTCTATCTCCATTTTTATCTCTTTGTTGAAGTTCTCACTGAGATTATTGAGCATCCTTATAACTGGTGTTATGAACTTTGCATCTGGTAGATTGCTTGTCTTTATTTTGTTGAGTTCTTTTTCTGGAGTTTAGTTCTATTCTTTCATTTGGGACATGTTTCTTCATCTTTTCATTTTGGCTCCATCCTTGTGTTTTTTTTTTTCTATGTTTGAGGTAGAACTACTATGTCTCTGGTCTTGGTAGGGTAGCCTTATGTAGTAGGTGTCATGTAGGGCATTGTGGCACATTCTCCCTATTCACCTAAGCCAGGTGCTTCAGGTATGTTCCTGTGTGGGTTATGTGTGTTCCCACCTGTTGAGCCTTGATTGCTGTTGGTGGATCAGTTGGAGAAAATGACCCTCAGGTTGATTGGTTGTGAGCACTGACCATGACTACAGTGGAGGAGCTGTTGTGGAGGAGCTGATTTGTCTGCTGAATCTGCTCTTTAGATGTGTTGTTTATGGAGGTGGTTGAGTGGTACTCTGGTGTGGTCTGAAACTGGCCCCTGGGTATACTGATTCTGGGGTCTCTTAGGTGGGGCTCTTGTGCAGGCCAAGGTGAGCCACTGCCTATACCCTATCAGGGCCACTTGATATGAGCTACAAAGTGATCTGCAGATGGTTGCCACTTGTGCTGGGCTTGGAGGTGCCTTGTAGAGGCTAAGCTGCGAACTGAGGCCAGCTGTTGCTACTGTCTGGCATGGGGCTGATTAGGCAGCGGTACAGGTAATGCTTGTTTGGGGTTTGTGAACCTTTGGGAGATTTTAGGATAATGTTTGCAGCATGATCTACAATAGGTAATTTGTATGGAAAAGCCACTGGAAGCATCTTGGGTGAGCCTGCAAGTTGGATGGGGCAGTGTCTTAGGGAATCACCAGGGTGGGGTAAATGTTGTTAACTGGGTTAATAGAGACTCAGAATGGTGCCCACCGTGTGTGCAGGCTGGGTGGGGGAGGGCTCAACAAAAGACCATCGGCTTCTGCCAGCACTTCTTTTTGGGAGAAAACTGTCCCTCTAGACTTCGTCCTGAAGCCAGACAATTCAGTTCTTCCCCGTATGTCCCTGGCACCCCAGTGCTGGAGCTCAGAGTGAGTGAGTTCGTCAGCAAGTAAGTCTGTGTGTGAGTCATTTAAGAGGAATGCCTGTGACTCACTTAGCCGCCCTATATCTCTCTCAGCCACAATCTCTGCTAGTTAGAAGTTGTGGGAGTCTTCTCTTTTTGGCACTGGAATCCTGGGCGGGGAAGCCTGCTGTGGGGCTGGGACCTCTTGTTCCTCAGGCGGAAACTATGCAACTAGATATCCCTCCCAATTTTTAATTGCCACAAATGGGTGTGGGACCAGCCCATTCTGTGTCTCTACTCCTCCTGCCAGTCTCAACCTGTCTTATTCTATATATCCTTATAGGACTTCTGTTCTGATAGACTTCAGGTGATTCTCAGTGATGGTTGTTCTGTAGTTTAGTTGTAATTTTGATGTGGTCGTGGGAGGTGGTGAGCATAGTGGTTACCTATTCTGTCATTTTGACCCACAATACCTATGTATTTTTTAACTTGGCATCTTCATCTCAATCATTATCTTTAAAAACATTTTCTTGTTTGTCCTTTTCTCCTGCATTCTAGAACACAATCCAAAATTTATTCTTTACACCATAATATACTTTTCCATAAAGTTAGGTTAGGCTTTCTCTTTACTGCTTCCAATGCAGATTTGAAATATGTGATTATATTTTTATTCTTCTGAAATAATCCCACAGCTCATCTAGCTCTCTTTCTGGCTTAGTTTGATTTCTGTGGATTTCTGCTTATTTTACAGAAGGAGTGTCATCTTTCTATTGATGCTGAAGTTTTTGAAAAAAATTTCTTCTAGACATACTCTAAGTCTTCAATATGGTGTTCTCTTTCCTTGTCATGCAGTATTTTTCCATAGCCTGCCTCTTTTTTTATTTATTTGAGTGGAAAGATTTATCCAGACCCAGTGATGGTCAACTAACAGATATATAGCTTACCGTTGGAACCACTAACTATCACTTTGGGTGCTATTTGAATATCCTTCTTACATCTACAGTTGGAAGGCTGGGTAATTGTTTTTCCCACTTCCTAGCTCCATTCCCAGGGGTGCAGTGGCATCCATGAAATTTGGCCCTGTAGAATTGAGGTGTGGTTTTTCTTCTATCTCCGATGCTTGAAAAACTAAAACCCACAATTGTCCAATAAATGCCCCCAACTAGCTCTTCCTGTCTTCCCCATGGCTTTCAAAACTTTATGCTGACTCCACTCTACCCTGAGGATCCAAAGCGACCCTGGCAGGGACACTCCCCATCATCTTCAACATCTCATTATGTTGCTCATTTGAGAGTTGCAGTCTCTAAAAGTATATGGAAATATTTTGTGAGGTGAACATGTTTGCGTAAAACTGTATTTTGACTGCCTCAAAAGTTATCACCCATGTAGTAGAAGATACCTGGCCAATTTTCAGATTGGCTATTTTCTGGCTCTTTGAGTCAAGGAGCAGGAGTGTAGAAGAAAAGCACTCTCTCCTTACTGACTTTCAGAGAACTGGATCTCCTCTCTTCCACGAGATAAAGCATAAATAGGTCACTCACTGTTTCTCTCAAACCAATTGTATTTGTTTCTGCTATTGGGTTGGTTCTGACATTGGGTTGTAATCAGTCCTACTTTTCTGAAGTGCAGTGAGTGTTCGCCATTCCTTGTAAGTCATTTTTGGTGGGAAGTAAATGCTATTTTGCTTTAGCCTCACATATCATTCTTGAAGTTCAGTCTTCAAAACCAGCCAGGGCTTCGGAGCCCTTTGGATAAAGACTTCCCTTGCTGTCTCTCTTTTTTTTTTTTAGTTCTATACCTGAATAATTAAAGGTAGGAAAAAAGAGTGATCCAAGACAAACATGGTGGATTTGGTAACCCCCATTCCTAGGAAAGCTTGCCCAAGTCTCTAGGGCTTTGGGTAAGGAAGTAGGAAGTATCCGCTTGTGTTTTCCATTCCAATGGTCAGGCCAGCACAGGCCATGGCATTTCAGACATGAGCTGGAGGTTGGAGAGAGTCTACTATTTAAACTCTTCATAACACCTAGTGTATTGTCAGTTGCCCAAAGGCATTGCACAATATTGGTAGTAATTATAGCAATCAGAAATCTTCCATTCCACTCAGAGAATGTGCACATTATTCCTATTGTCATCTCCATAATTTTCTCCAGTACGAGTGGCTGGAGGGGACTTTCTCTGTTTGTGACTTCCAAAGTAGAACTTTATACAGTGGAGGTGAGGGAGTGGCAAACCGATGACATGACTGAGATTCTCAGTTGTCAGTGGAGGCTCCTCCAGAAATGGTTGTATAAGAACAGTAATAAGGATGATCTTTTCTGGAATTACGGGAGAGCCACCAGGACATAGTAACTGATTATTTCATTCCAGCACAAAATTAATGAAAAACTCCTATGCACCTCATATATTCCTTGCTCATGGAATGTATTTGAAGAGACAAAGATCTCATTTTTACTTGAGAAGCACCCCTTCCTTAATTAGAGAAGATAATGAATTAGACAAAAATGAGGAGGAGAGTGCAAGGGAGAAAGAAAAAAGACTTTTCCAGAAGATGTTATCAAAATGCGAATCATCCCTAGAAAGAATGTTTCAGTCCTGAAAAGCTCCTTGGAGTCTGAGAAGGGACACCTTAGACAGGTAAATAGAGCAAAACCAAACTTGGGTTGCTGGTGGTGTGTGAAGGTGGCACTTTCCTTAGAACAATGCTTCTGGGATGTTGAGGAATTTCTGGGCAGAGGTGGTCAGACTTGGTGTTACCAATGAAAGGGCAAAGGGAAGCGTGTGGGAGACAAACTGGTTTGCTTCACAGCTATGCCTGAGGATGTCCAAGAACCTTCGAAAAACATTTTCTTCCTCGCAGCACATCATGCAAGGAGCTCAGATGTGATGATTTAGGCAGAACAGACCTTTCCCGCTTGACATTTTCTCATAAACGTGTTTCATGTGGTCTCTCCCCAGGCTCCGTTCCACTCCCACTCCCCTCGCCACTATCTCCCCATCTGATTTTCTCCTCTCGCTCGGCCAAGTTATTTCTGTTTACAAAACCACTCTCCTGTTATCTCTTCTATTATCACTTCTCAGGAGGAAATTTTCTGGACTTAACTGTTTTGGCCACCAGATTTCAGCCTTACCCCTTCTTTCCTTGCGAGCAAGGAGAGAGCAGAGAGCCTCACGTACGGAGGCGGAGCTACGTTTTCTCCAGGTGAATTTTCTTGTTAAACCACGAGTCAGCAATTCATAATGGCCATTTTTCAGAACGGTTCATTTCCAACTGTTGTATAAAGGAAGAAGAGCAGCCTTTGAATAGACCTAGCTCTGCCACTTCAGCCAAACACTGTCACTTACGGGTCTGGTACCTCTGAACACTTTCCCTCAGGAGTGTTGCTTAATCTTCCAGATTATCCTATGAGGCAGGTTTCATTACACTAAGGTTTTCAGTATAAGTGTGTCCAAATGTTGCACAAGAAATACTTATGCTAAAATATTTTCTTGTTATCTGAAATTCAAATGTAAGTGTATACCCTGTATATTTATTTGCTAAATCTGGCAACCATCCATTAAGCCCATACTATAGATGATGTTACGTGAGTTGCTTGATAATTGTCCTTCCCTATCTACATCTTTCAAGCAGTCAAAAGAAAGAAAGAAAGAAACCACAGTTTAAGGTAAATGAATGTGCTCTGGTCTCCTATGCATTTGCCATTTCATTGGACATTTTCACCTGTTGTCAGGAGGTCCCTGGCAGCACTTAAATTCAGTACAGGGCATAGTGGTGATCTGATACTTTGAATCCCTACCGGAATTTCGACCTCTTTGAAAAAGGGACGTGACAAAGCAGAGAGCCCAGAGGCCTTGGCTCTCACAGCCATGACCCACTCTGGCTTTGGCACCAAGTCAATCTATGAGTGAGGCCACCTCTGTTAATTCTTTTATGAATTTTAGTTTATTGAAAAATCAAGAGCAGGACTACTGACCTTCATTCTTTGCAGGGCCATGTCATGCGATGTGGTACATCATCTGATACCAGACAGACCTGTGTTTAAATCCCAGCTCTGCCACTCACCAGGTAACCTGTGGCAAGTTAAGTAATCGCTCTGCGCTTTGGTTTCTTCATCTATAAAATGGAGATAATGCTAGCGCAAAATGGAATGAAGGCCATGTGGTTTTGACATCAGCTCACTAATGAATTCTTTCATTCAAACGGACATTTAGCTGACAACCTAGTTGACTCCCCCTATAAACAGCTCTGGTCAGGGGCTGCAAATAAATGTCTAGCTCTGTTCTAAAAGCAATTGGGGCACCAAAGAAGCAGAACACCCAATCTGTGCCCCAAAGGACTAACAAAGGATCCCATGGGAGGTGACTAGTTTTATTCGGGTGAAACAACAGGATGGTAGAATTAATAATGTGATGAATTAGTTAATGATGTAATGATGTGATGAATTAAGTGCAAATTTAGGCACGATGCTAAGGAGGTGTGAACAGTAATAATCATGCCATATGCTTTATATCCATTGCAATTTACCAAGGGCATTCACGAACTTTTGAGATGAAGTAAAGAGTAGTCAGAACAAGGAGAGGCTGGACACGAGAAGCTTCTTGGAGGAATAATAGATTTAAATTGGAAAATGACACCTTTGGTGGGACAAATCCAAAGTGTAAAAGTAGGGGAGCTGGTGTCACCAGCAGAACAACAGGGAAGTCAAAGTGGGGGCTACAGGGGGACTGAGGCTGGGGCCTTTGCTCTTGCCGTTCCCTCCGCTGGAATGCTTTTCCCTCAGATGTTCACATGGCTTGCTTCTCGATGTTCAGGACTCAGCTCAGATATTATTTCATCAAATATACCTTCCCTGACCACCTAAAATACCTTGCCTCCCCCCATCTGTCTATGTCACATCACCCTGTTTTTTCTATTACAGTTTTTGTTTTATGAAATTATTCCATTTATAATATTTCATTGTTTATTCTTTACGTGCTCTAGCAGAATGTAAGCCTCATGAGAACAAGAACATTAGGCCTGTAGTAGGTGCTCAATGAGTATTTGCTGGAGGAATATCTGAGCAGCTAGACAGGCCCCCAGAGGCTAGCCTAAGGAATTAGGATTTTATAGAAAGTTATGAGGGCTTCAATAAAACCTATATAGAGGTATACTGAATGTCCCCAGAAGGACACTTTTGTGACAAGAGCCAATGAGTGAACCTTCTTTCCTCTTTGCTTTTCCAAATGAGTCTGGAGGGAGACAGGAGTTTCTGGGAGAGTCCACGAGTGAGGACGAAGCCTGAGTTTCGGAGCCTCCTCAAACTGTGGCTGTGTTAGGGCAGCGGTTCTCATCTAGGCTTCACATTAACGTCCCTGGGGGGAATTTAAAAATTCCCAATTCCTGGGCTGCACTCCAGTAAAGTCCAAATCTCTGGGGAGATTCTGTAAGCTGTGCAGCCAAGGGTGGGAACCACTGTGCTAGTCGCTCTTCACATCTCTTACGGACTTCGGGCATAATTAACTAGCCTGTCTTAGTCACTGGGAGAGATAAAACACAAACCAACAGCTTTTCTCCTGATCTGCCTCCCAGACGCCCTGCCCAAATGTGGAGGGTGGCCAGCTAAGTTCTTGGGTGCATTTCTGTATTCGAGAACCTGTTTGGAACTAGCTGAACACTTCCCTCCACTGGGGGCACCAGTTCTGGCCAGGCCCTGCATGCCATCTGGACAAAACTTTATTCTGGGGGCTGGTTTCTGGCCACCCTGGGTGGGCTTCTGTTCTGCTGGCCCCATCCGCTGGCTCAGCCCCAGCCTTCACTTTTGCTGCCCCATCGCCCAACTTCTATTTCTCATGTCCTCAGCAACGCTGTGGACCGAGAGTGATTACTGTGGTTGTTATTATTTACATGTCACATGGAAGATGCCAAGCTGAAATTGCCAGCAAATCTCATGTTTCTACTCCCCAGCTGGCCCAGGTTGAGGGGGCTGTAGAAGGCAGGTGACCTGAGGTCTCCGCCTGGGAAAGGGGCTGTTTAAACTCCTTTACTCTTGAAACTTGCATTAGAACTCTTAAAATTTGCATTTGAAACTGTTTTTGCTGAGTGTCATCTCTTCCCCACATCTTCTGTATGCCAATATCTATGTTAACCTTCGAGGGCTGCGTGTGTGATGTGACCTCTGATGAAACTGAACATATGGACAATTATCTATAGACCTGTTTCTAATTGGACTAATTGGGATAGAATTAGTAGAGCTGCATAGAGACCTGCTGCTCCCTTCTGGGTTCCCAATGCCAAACAAAGAAGGCAAGGAATCAGTCATTTGGGTGATGGATGCCCCGAAGCAGTTCAAGACCTATTTTGCTTATTAGTCAAATCTCTACTAGCCGTCTTTCCCCCTCCTCCCAACATTCCCTTCGGAATGTGCTTTTCATGAATCATATCCACGTGTCTTGTTTTGGAAACCATGAGTAACGGCTGTAGACATAGCATCGAACCTCCCTGCTCCTCAGGCACCCTGAGATTTATAGCGCTCACGGTGACTAACCAATTGATTAGTCTTTCAGTTAACATACATGTTGCATGAGTTATTTGTATTGACACCTACTACGTGTCAATTCAAAAATGTCCTGCTGGTAGAAATATATATACAATGCGTATTTGTGTGTGCCAGACCCTTGAAGTGAAGGAAATACTTGTATGGAAATGATTTTGCTTTTCTGATTCTTCTTCGGTCATACCTTTTCCAAAGACTGGTTCTAATTTGAACTGGTTTAGTAGGAGTTTAAAAACAACTATTCTAGTCAGGGTAGAGTACCCAACTAGTCTAGTAGGGTACAGTGCTAAGGATTTCTCATTTAAATGGCACCGAGATCCTACGAGGTTGGTACAAATAAATACTTTACTTACACATAAACATAGCTGCTGTTGCTGTTGTTTTGGTAAGCTCAAAATGACACTGAATAGGTGACTTCTAAAAACATCTCTTGTTAGCAGGCAGAGTTGCCCCATTTGTCCTAGATGGGGTATTGTTCTCATCAACGAAGGCCCTTTTGCTTTTGGTCCCTAAGTAAAGTAGTTTCTGAATTATTATCAGCCCATTTTACATGATGAGGAAACTAAGTCTTAGGAGAGCAAGGTGGCTTCCCAAAGTGACACAGCCTTGTGAACGGAGCCGCCAGGAGCATCTCCTTGATCTTTTTCTCTCCTCGGCCCCTGCTCTTAATCACTGCACAGAAGGTTAGGTATCAGGAGATGCAGAAGGTAGCGGTGCTGCCTTGGAGATCTTCGGCCAGAAGAAATGCCTGTGTGATCATCGTAGACAAATTAGTGTTTCAGGAGAAAAAAAAAAATGTGTATATAGTGGAAACCCTCTTGTCTGACGTACTTGAAAAGGGCAATTAGCCATTTTTTTAAAGCTGAAAGTAGAGAATCATGCAATAAAATGTACATAACTTCATTTTATTTTTCATATAAAGCATTCAAATGTATATTGGTTTCTGGAACTTTTCTTTGCAAATGAGCCACTGACAGGCATTCAGTATTGTCATTTATTCTTTTTATTTTAAATTCAACACACCTCTATCTAGTGTTTCTAGGACATTCAACGTAGCTTTCATAGAAACAAGAAGTCTTTCTTTTCGCACTTCTGGTTAATTAGCTTGTTTAATGTTTAATTCAATTATGTAATTACAATAGTGAGCACAATAGGTATAAACAGATTTGGGAATAAATGCAATGCACTCTTGCAAAACACATGCTCCATCAGAAGAGAGAGGGCTTCCTACCCAGTCCCCCACCAGCTGCCAGCCTTCAGAGCATCTAGGATATCAACCCATAGACTCTGTAGGGAGAATAGGGTGTGTGGTTGATCTGGCAAGTAGGTTAAGTGAGATTCGATTAAAAGAGGTTCTACTGGTAGAAATGCACATACAGTACATATTTATAAGTGCAAGTCACTTGAAGTGAATGAAATATTTGTGTAGAAATGATTTTTCTTTTCTGATTCTTTTTACTTCTGACCCAATCTTTTTCAAAGACTGGTTCTAATTTGGACTGGGTCAGCAGGATTTTAAAAACAACTTTGATTTTGTTTTCAGTAAAAAAAATAAAAATAAAAATGTATACTTGGGTTGGGTTGGGTTCAGAGTTCAGTCAATTAGTGTGTCCATTTTGGATTGTGAGTCATATTATCTGGGTCCACATTACTCATAGTGAGAAATGATTCAAAACCAGTGTTTTTTTCCTTCTAGCTCAGGGTTTAAAAATACCTCAGGCCTCTTTTGTCCTGAGACTTCCTTGTTCTAAGCAATCCTGAAGTGGCAGTTATTGGGGACCAAAAATCATTAGCAGGAAGAGACTGACACGAAAACCCACCATCTTGGGTCTGACGCTGAAGGTGGTCTTTCTTTCTCTTTCCTTTGCTTGGTATCTATGTTAGCTGAATACATTTGAGCTCATTGAAAGTTGGTTGGTTACCTTAGGAACAGGAGACATCAGTATTTCTGGTTTAGTCACACAGAAACCAGGAAGCATTCTTTTCGAAACTTAAGATTAATTCCTTGGGTACTGGGTAGTGGAGGTATGAGGACCACTCAGCCATGGCCTGCCCTTTCTCCCTAGACCTGGGCCACCCAAAATGGAAATATAAGTAGTGGCACATGCAGGGCACTGTGTGGTTCCTTTGATTCTTCCCATGGCTCCTTTTTCTAGGAGCTACTCTTCCATTATCTTGTCTCCTTGTGCAATTTTCAAGAAGTCAAAATACCCCTTCTACATGAACCATGTGGTATTGGATGAAAGTTGAAGACATTGTATGAACTCATGTCTAACTCAATATAGATTCAGATGGACCTATGTCTGTGTCTATACCTATATCTATATCTTTGTCTACACCTATGTCTATATATGTATAAATAATTATAGATACGTGTGTATATGTGGCTTAGTATACACAATTGTATTTCCTAGCTCTGTCCGCTGAGTGGACCCAGAAACAATGACACCCTGACAGCAATGGGCACACCAGAGCCCAGAACTTGTTTTGTAATGCCAGTATCCAATAAAAGAAACCAGCGCTCTTTGGAAAAATGGAAGATTCTAGGACTTGGGCAGAGACTATGCAAGATGAGCCTGGAGCATCTTGTATTGCCAGAAATTAATGAAGTCCTCAAGAGAAAAGTGAAGGGATATGTCAAAGGGACACAAGAGCCAACAGAGAGAGCCCCCAACAGACAAAGCTGGAACAATTTGAGCAACAAAATAAATAATATAGTATTGGAGTATAACCCAAAGTACCAAGTGAATATTCTTAAGTCTATACTAATATAAATAAATTATTGAATAAATAAATAATGGGAGAACAGGCAGACCTCCTAGATAGGAGAATCCCAAATAATTTATGTAGAATTCTCCACTCAAGGAGGTGGACCATAACTCCCTACCCCTTAAGTGTGGGCCATAAGCAGTGACTTCCTTTTAATGAACACAGTGGGGATACCTGACAAACACGACATGAGTTAGGTGATTAACATTGACATTGACAGTGATAGGTCATGGCGACAGCTTGTACCCTTGATATGTTGTGATGGGAATGGCACTTTACCTCTGTGATCTTCCTCCTCCAAACCTATAACCTCAGTCTAACCATTGGAAAAACATCAGACAGACCCAAATCGAAGGACATGCTACAAAATACCTGCCCAGTAATCCTCAAAACTGTCAAGGTCAATGAAAACAGGGAAAGTCTGAGGAACTGTCACAGTCTACAGGAGCCTAAAGAGACTTAACAACTAAATGTAATATGATAGTCTCATGGTAACCTGGAAGAGAAAAATGACATTAGGTAAAAACTAAGGAAATATGAGTAAAGTGTGGGCTTTATTCAATTATAATCCATTAGCATTAGTTCATAAATTGTGACAAATGTACCATATATTATAACATTAGTGCTATGGGAAACTGGGAGTGGGTTATAGGGGAACTCTATGTAATATAATCACTTTTCTGTACCTAAATTTTACAGAAATAAAACAACAACAAAAGAAGTTTATTTTGAAAAATCCTCCCTGGCCATTTATTTTCTTTCTCCTGACCCTATGTCTCTCAACATACTGGTCATGCCAGAAATTGCGGTGGCATAAACAGGCAGCCTTGACTTCTTGAATTCAGGGCAGCCTTGAATTCAACATGGCAGCTCTTGCTTATTGGTATGATGAGCCAAATATCATTTCTGGTTTTCTGGGCACCCTTATTTCTTGGCTTTTCTAGTTTCTGGGGGCTTATCTGTGGCATTTTTATTGACTCTAATGTGGTCTGAGACATAGTTTGCTTGCATCCTGGAGGAGACCTGTTTTGGTCTCTCGCTGGAGAAGCCAGACTCCACGCCATGTTCTCAGTATGTTGAGAACAAAGATGTTAACATAACTTCTTAATCTGACAATCACTATTTTATAGCCACTAGAAAGACACACCGTGACATGTATTCTTATACTGAGTGTTTGAGCTATTTGCTATACGTTGTAATCGTATACCTCCAAAGTGATTTTCCAAGGCCCAAATGTTCCTCACTCACTTACACATCTTCCGTGACCACCGTTGCCCAAAGGACTAGGCCCACGTATGGCAGGCAAAACCATAGCCAGTGTTATTCAAGCATACTCTTCAGCAGCCTTGACCCCTGCCTGCCCAACCCTCCCCTTCCTTTTACCTCATCTGTGCCCCAGGAGAATGTATTTCACTGCTCCTTTATGCTTCTGAGTCTCTGCCCATGCCCTTCTTTCTTTGTTTCTCTGAAGACCTACTCTGCATCCTTCAAAATCCATCACAAATGTATTTCTATGAAGCATTCCCCAGTTCCCCCAGGCAAAGCTACATGCTCCCTCTCCTTGTTCACGGGGAGAGTGTTTCACATGCTCGAATTCTTGCTCTTAAAGCATTCTGTTGCATATTGGAGGTATCTGTCTATATGAACTGCCCAGAAATGAACTGTCCAAGGTGTAACCGGTGTTCGACTTATCTTTGTATCCCCAGAGCCCAGCACAGAGATTGACAGATAGGAAGGCGTTAAGTAGGTGAATGAGTACAGACCCATTACCACATACTTTCAGTAATTTTTCCAAGAAAAGTGGTTAGCTGTATGATTTCCGGAGTCAACCAGCCTCGCATTCAAATATTAATTCTATCACTTGCAAATGAGTTTAGCCAGGTTCCTTAATGTCTCAGTTTCCTCAGCCGATAAATTGGAGTAATATTAACCTCGTAGGACTGTTGGGAAGGTTAAATACAAAAATATGCTACTTAGCAATGCCAAACACAAATAAGCATCCAATGAGCGATAACTGTAATTATTGGACCAAAGTGTACATGTTCTCTTGACAGATCCTTCTGTGTCTAGCAACATGTGGCTATGAGACAAACATCTTGGAAGAGAGATTCTACTGGTGCAAAACCAATCCATTTGAATCAGACCATTGACCCTGATCCTATTGGCCCTGTGCCCAGCCTAATTGTATTTAAAGACCAGATGGAAGACTTAGGTGGGTCAAATGTCTACAGAAGGAAGAAAAACCATCTTAAGCAGGTAACAGATTAGTGAATTTTTCCTCTGGTCATATTTTCATAGACAAGTCAGTTGTTCCCTTGCCGTTGACCTTGATTACTGTCCTTGATGATTATTACTAAATATAACTTTGCATTTCCCAAATATATTTGAATTTTACGAGTCATATATTTCCAGGACAAGAGCCAAAACTAATCAACCCAGTCTTTGGAAAAGCATCTGATGGAGGCATAATCCACAACTTTAATTAACATGGAGGCTTTGAAATTGAATAACAGAAGGAAAACTAATGAATTAGTCAATTTTGTCTTCCCCGTATCTTAACCATTTAATCTTTACCTAGAACATACACACCCTATTCAATACATATTCTTCTAAATGGTTTTTCATCAACTACTGATTTCCGTTGTGCTTAGAAAGCATTTAGTCACCACACTAAAAGAAAGTTAAGAGGCAGCCTAGATACTTGCTAAGCCAGCATTCAAGTGACCTGCCCAAGCGTCTTGAGGCCACAGTGTTTGACTTAAACAGCCTGGCCTGGCAGCACTACTCAAGCTGCCAAGAAAATAAACCAGGACTCTTGAAGGTTTTTTTGTGCTGGAGTTGCATTTGCAAATCTGGTTTGGAATGGGCTCTCGGCAAAGGTGATTCCTCCCTTGTTCTCCTTCCTCTCTGGCTTGTTCAGTGCAAGAGGGCCACCAGCAATCTCTGGAAGTCTCCAGAGGTGTCCGAGCGAACCATGTCAGAGAGAGACTTCTGATACTTCTCTTGGAACTTTGCTTTGATCCCTTGAAGGTCCACCTGTAGGAAAGATGACAACTGCAATGGGACAACATTTATAGCGTGTTCACCGTAAACACGGGCAGGCACTCTTCTAAGCTTGTCATTCTCATTTGCTCATTTATGGCTCCAAACAACTGTTAGAAGCAGGGGCTACTATTCTTTCAATTTTGTGAAAGAAAAGGAAAGCAGAGTTGAGCTCCGCAAAGGTTGCAGAGGTGTGTGTGTGTGCGGTGTGCGTGCGGTGTGTGTGCACGCGCACGCATGTGTGTCTGTTCCAGTAAAACTTTATGAACACTAAAACTTGAATTTCCTATGACTTTTATATGTTGCAAAGTATTATTTTCCTTTTATTTAAAAACGAATCATGCTCAGGTAGCAGGACTGGACAAAAACACAGAGATTTGAAATAAAGCCTTTTTTTTTTCCTCGTACCCTGATCAGCAAGGATATTAGTGCTAATCAACAAAATTCAAATGAATATTGATTTATAGGACTTATTTTGAATCTAATTATTAAAAGCTTGAGAAACCTAGCTGCTGGAAGTGAGCAGAAGACTCAGAAGAAAAACAAATTAAAAGATTCTTCTGCTCTCAAAACTCTTTCAACCACAAAAAAAGAGATAATTCCAGATGGAACGTACTCACGAAAGAAGCACAGTACTTTCCTTAACCGAGAGTTTTGTGGTAGTTTTTTTCTTTCTTTTTTAATATAAACGCTACCTTGCTTTCTAGACAGACCCACGAACCATCGCTCACATTTTTGGTTCTTTTTTTTCTCCTGTCCTGATTAGAGAGCTGAACAGGAGAGTAAAAGATGAGAACAGGAAAAGATGAGAAAGTGAAGAGTTGTTCGAAGTGGATTCTGAGCAGCAGAGAGAGGGGTCTGTCCCTTTGCTCCCCGCCTTGTGTGCCGTTTGGCTGGGGGAGGGGCAGAGTGGAGGGGGCTCAGTGTGGGGGTGGGGTACACTGAGGTTGTGTTCTAGCTTTATGTGGCTTTGAAGGATTACAGGTTCAGGCCAACTACATCTGGCTGGGCCTGACACATTCTGAGGGAATGGCCTTCAGGTGGAGATGACCCAGGACACACACGCGGTCAGTACTGAGATGGGCAGAGCCTCTTGGAATAAATACGCCATGGCCCATGTGGAGTGAACACGGAGCCCCGAGGAGCCCTCTAGACCCATCCATCCCTGCCCTGCTTTTTGCCAATCTGATGCTTTGAGCACCTTAACGCTTTGGTCGGGGGTTGAGTTACTAAGAGACAGAGAGACAGAGAGACAGAGAAGTCAGAGACCTGGACGGATAAGGGAAAGCGAGAGATTCGGAGACAAAGGAGAGCAT